>NW_019211456.1:27542496-27564890 GCF_002443255.2 Varroa destructor | reverse complement strand
GTTATATATATATATATATATAGTTATATATAACTTCTTCCATATATATATGATAAAAACAAGAAAGTAACAATAGTAACTGGTAAGAGTTTCTATTACGTCCTACTGAAGTTAGTAAGACGTGAAAGTCCGTATGGGTTTATCCCGGTAACATGATATAGACTGAGAAAGTCAGTTTTTTGAATTGTAACGTTACTAACGTTAAAATACTCATCGTCGTTAGTAGATTTAGATCGATGTATAGAGGAATAACACGTTAAAGCAAGGCAGCATATCTATGCGAAATAATGGACCTCTATAATAATATAATATAATGAATAATAAAAGGATAATGGAACACCGCGAGCGTCTAAATTGGTCCATTGTTGAGGTGTTTGGTATTATTTATGTTTTAAAATAATATCCACGATATACGACGATCGTGAGAATCGTTAGCGTGACGGAGTCTCATGGTCAATGCAAAACCATAATTTCGTTATTATTTTATCTATGCATCTGTACGTGTGTGTGCTAGCTCGTTATAGCGTGAGCCTAAAGGGAAAGAGCCCCGGCTTATACTGTGAATGCTGTAAAACAATATAAATGTATGAAGACAAACCAAGATGTTTTATATCTTAACAGACCTAAGTCAAATAAAATTATATGAGAAAGCTGTAGGTTGGTAACAATTATCACGCCCATTAGCACTTTTGACATCGGTTCAATATGTAATTTCTGTTATGGCACACGTTAGCAAGATTGTGGGACATGGTAATGTTCGCAGTGGATTCATTTCTAACAGTGTAACATTAGGGTTTAGTGTGTCTCATGTCTCGGATCGTCTGTATCGTGTGACGTTTCTTAATGGATTTCTAGATGAGGGCCGCGTTAACGAAGCTCCGGCATGAAGCTCCCGAGCTGCATTTTTTCTACTGTGAATGCTACTCTTAGTACTCTATTGTTACTATTGGCGCTACAAGTGAAATAAAAAGAAGCTCTAAGATGATCGTGACGTTACGTTATATTGATTGATGATCATAGGGAATTTAACACTATGAAGGTTGATGACCTGCCTCGAGTACATATGGACTTTATGTATATCCATATCGTAAGCACGGCGATCATAGAAAAATAGGCAAGGTAATACATGAATGAACCAATCATAAATTAACCAACGTTTATCATTGTAACAATAGAACTAATCAAGGAAGCATGATTAAATAAAATTATTACGTGGTTAGTGTGCTCCATTTGTTGCCGATTAAATCTAAGCAATTATATAACGGTTGGTAATCATAGTCATGATGCGGTTTGTGTTTCTACTAGGCCTCCAATATTGTAGGTCTAGTAAATGCTAGAGTCGTTCTTCTTTTAAACCCCGAACTCCCTGAATTGACGTTTATTGGATCCAAGCCCTACGTAAGCCTAATGAGGAGTTTTGTGTACGTCATATATCGAGTAGGTCTTATGTATCGTCCGGTACCAGCAAAAAAGAAAAGAGAAACCTCAATTGTTTTGGATGAAGTCGTAAATAACTAACGACTGGGGGTAGATTTATTATAGCGTTTGCCGGCATGAGTTCCAAAAATTTGGTTGTGAGCAAGGCACTCTTTGAAAGTTCATCTTATTAAGTTAATATTACTGGCATGAGCTAATTTTTTTTGCTTAAAAAATATCGCTTCGTCAACCGTCTACGAAATTTTCGCAAACAATGCTTGAATTTTCATCGGTGATTTGCACGAGGTATACAGCATTAGCCTCTGTATTTAACGGCTAAGCTAAAGGACACGTTGTGACCCGGGCTGGAGTCCGTGTGTAGACAAATCCGGTTCGTTTCATGCTGGAAGCCACACAATTGATACAATGCCTCCAAAAAAGTAAACAAGCGCTGGTTAACATGATGGCGGTGTTCTGCTCAAGAGGTAAACGCAGGACAAGATATAAAGGGAGTCATTGCGGAGCCATCAATAAAAAAAAATTAAGATAACTGATGAAGGTTTGTAATAAGCAAAGTAAAGAGAAATTACTAGTATGATAGCAAACAAAACAGTTCCTTACGAAGTGTCTTACAACGGAAGGACGATATTAAGGTTATTCCCATATGTAAACCAGGGACAGACACTCATTCTCTTCGGACATACAAGTGTACCATCTGTATCCCCTGCTAAACATACTAATGTAAGCGAAGGTACGTATGAAGCTGCCTATATGTGGAGAACTCAGGATTTCGGTGCTTTGAGGCGCACCGGCATCCATGTTCGTAGGGTTAACATACTAGCATTAAACCTATATTTATTATCGATCCCTAAATCGAGCCTACGAGCTGAAAAATATGCCGTACTCGCCGTAGTACAACTAGCTAGATCGACTGAGCGCCGCATCTTAAATTCTGTACTGTGATTAATCCTTTGGTTAATATACAATACATTCGTTCATTTTAACTGATCACTCTCGTATACCTGAGTGTTGTCCAATTAAGATTGTACTGTGATGGTAAACACATTTGTTGTTGCGCGAAGCGACGCTAGAGAATCGGTATTACTGCTTTTCCGTGTTTCTCAAGAGAAAAAAGTTTCGTCTTATTTACGATTCAACATGCTTTTACCTTCTTTATGTATTATCATCTCTATGTATGTAAAAATGCTCGAGCCTAAATAAAATAGATGGAAATCAATATACAAACATACCGTGTAATGGTGTTACCTTAGGAGCAATAGTTCATGCCAGGAATTTCTGTGTGTGCCCATAGTTACTTGAAATTATAAGCTATAGATAATCGGTGCAGCGTTACGTGAGATAGGAAATTTATATACAATAAGAAAATGTAACTGCGCATTTCTTCGGCACTCTTGAGTGCTTTTCTGTTTGCACATTTCTGCTAAATACGCTAGAACTATAGGAAGAACTATGAGGAGATGGAACCTGCGATTTGTTTGACGAAAAATTATGCGAAGTGCTCAATTTGTTCGTAAAACTCAACAAACGTAACGTAGGGAAGCAATAAATAGCAGTGTTAAACGGCGGATTTCTGAACCATGCGCTCTGTCACTCTACGCGAACTAGTTTCTACTGTTTCACAAGTGTCAGAAAGTACGACTTTCAAGATGGCTATTCAGGTTTCTAGTGTAGGTGAAAAAAGGGCTAGGAACTAGTACGTGTGAGAACATTAATAGAGGCCGTGAATTACTAAACTTGTGCCTCCTTTAACGGCTTTTGAGCCAACTAGGACATCCAGCCCATTTGCTCGACGTTACCATAACAAGGTTACTCTATAGCTCCTACACTGGCATGTCCATCCATATGTAAATATAGTAACGAATTTGTGCAACCAGAATGATTTCGCCTGGTTCACCAGAAGGCATCTAAATAGGTAGCAAAAAATAGGGTAGCAGGGAAATGGAATTGTTTATTGTGGCGGTGTAAGGATGCGAACCTTATTGACTAGCAGCTAAGCACAAGATACACGGCGGCAGAAATAGATTCATTTCAGACCAAAAAAATGGAACGCACAAACCGTAATCTGTTCATGTATTAGATGCACTATTGAACATCGGCAACCTGTTACAGCAGTCTAGCGCAAGCAAGATCTTAGTTCGCCGGAGTAAACGTAGGGGCCATTACCGCTATTAGGAGCAAACCAGCTGTTGGGCTTCTTTGGAGAGCCGCAGTGTGGCCTATAGCCTGTCAATGACTTGTACCACAATTCGTGTATCAGCAGCGGCATCTGACATGACACACCAACACTCTGAAGTGGCAGTAGTTCCCTCTCCAATTCGTGTTGACAGCAAGACTCCAACGGTGCAAAGCACTAGTTGAATAGTAAAGTGACTCAAGTGGCATTGGAGTTGAGCGAAACTGGTGGTGGAACAGAAACCACCAAAAATATAGTATAGCATCTGTCGCTGTAGCAGGAACAGTCCTACTACCCCGCGCCGTGCAGTGGACGCTGATACAAGCTCGGCAGTAAATCGTCCGGCGACGGCGGACAGGTGGCCCGAGATTACGGTAGAGAGGCAGAAGTTAGGCTAAATTCCGGAAGGATGTCACGGTCATGTGCGTCCAGTGTGTTCTGGCGGGGAGACTTTGATAAATGTCGATGCGAACGGGCTCTACCACAGACAGAATAGAAAGTTCGTAAACGTGTGTCTATTTGTGTGTAGGTGTTGTGTGTACACCCAGGGCGTCCGATTGCTGTGGGTAAGAGGCGAAATTTTTACCAAATGTTACGGCTTGTTTTCGGGTCATCGTCTGTAACCATCAAAGTGTCCGCCGCTTGCAACAATACTTCTGCTGCTATTTGTGCCGCGCCATCGTTATTGGCGTTGTTGATGTTCTTAGAGCTGTAGGCCTCACCGTTACCGCTAAGCTAATGATGTTGTACGTGAAGTACCTTCTAGCCTTCTGATAGCCTAATCGTCTGCGTTTAGACATGGGTCCGACGCTGAATTTGTTTCGGAGCGAGCGATCCGCTGTTATTGCACCGCTTCTGCGGGTACCATCGCCGTCGAGTGCGAACAGATCATATATATAGTTTTAGTAACGGTGGCCGTTCGTCTCTCCGTACTACTATTTCAGCAATAGTAGAAATTGTGGATGTGATTGTAGCTCTAATCAGCTCAAAGCGCATGCGCCAGGCATTTTGATAGGCCATGGACCTCTCAGGCAACGCGCGTATGTACGACAGTCACAACGACTGCGGGTTAATGCCGCCAATGTCCAGAGCGAGTTTGACAATTGTTTCGTCAGCGGCATGCGTAATGGTGAAGTGCGGTGAAGAGTGCAATGACTCAAGTGGAAGGACGTTCCGTTCGCGAGTGAACTGGACCTATTCAGATGTGCCTTCATCGCTAACAACGCCGGACCCTATCGACCTGAGATGTGTAAGCCTAAACTCGACGTCATCCGATGACGATTCCAACTCTTGTTCGAACAACTCAAATTCGAATAACTTGGGCCGCTGCGCAAGCCGCAATGCTGGTCGAGCGAGCTCCGATATGTGTCGATGCTGCACAGACACGTGTTATGATGAGGACGCTATATCGTTGTTTTATGAACTGCAACTTGAGAATCCTCAAAGTAAAAAAGTGTATCGACGACAGAGTTCCGAAGAACTCGTAGCCATATCAGATTTGTTTAATGAAGAGCCGATTAATGCGCGGGTGGTCGCGAAAACAATTCCCACCAATAAACCATTCCCGTTACCACCTATTCCAATTGCATCGAATTACACTTTCAGTGGACGGAAAGTTCTGAGGAACATTCGTTCGTGTGACGTTGGCCGCCAGGGTTCATTGGCGATTGTTGGTGAGCTTCTACGTCATATTAATGATCATCTCAGCGGTTTCAAAGAACGAAAAAGACGCTTCTCGAACTGGGATAGTGACAATGGGTCGACTTCTTCCTTCTCTTCGTCATTTTCGAACATGAATATCTCGGTTCAGAAGTTCACAGCAAACCAGCTTGATCTTAAGTGTAAGTCAGAGTGGTTTCAAGACTCCAAACATATAATTAGGCAAGAGACTATCTCGGTAGGTTAAGGTCTATGTGGCAGACAGGTTTTTCGAAATATGTTTAGAAGTGAGAGCATTTGAGGTGATTAGAGAGCTATAGAGGAGAACGATTGTCTGGGTCCAGAATAGTTCTGAATTCGTATTTTCGAAAAATGCACATTGTAATTTTAGGTCACCCGCTCAGGTTGTAGTGTAAAGCTCTTTATAATTTTTAACTAAATGATCATTTTAAGTTTAGCATGAAGCATGCCATTAGTAAAGCATTTGACGGAAACTAGATCAAATTTCCAAGCTGATTAATCGTTTATATAACCTATTTATTCTACGCTTCATTTAATTTAACAGGTGACATAAACGTATAGTCGAATTTTTTGTAGTCGTGTTTACTTTCCGTTCGTCACAACAACCTCATAAAAAGCTGTCGACGCCGTACGTTGGCAACTGGAAGTGGCATTTTTGTTCCACTTTTACCCATCACTGTTACCCTTAACGCTAGTTAAGTATGGATTGGTGAGTTGTACTCTACGTACATAAAGGTATAAAAAGACATATGAATCTCACTGGTCGCATGGCTCCACAAAGTACCATCGAGGTTGTCAAGAGAAGTAGTTGACAGCTTGATGCTAGAAGAGCCCTGACGTTGGTCCACTGAACGGATTTTAGATGTTCTTGGTCAGGTCCTACAATTTTATTGAATATGAGAGCGATCAGTCAGCGCACTCATGACACATTGAAATACTATGTGGTAAGTTGTTGAACCGAGGTCGTCCTTTTTGCATGAAGCTTTTGGCAGCCCAGTTAAGATCACTTCGTGTGTTGCGTAAATAAAGCTTCAAGGACAATTTCAGATCTGAACTATTGTGTTTTTAAAAGCCTTCATTTTAATTGCTCAAATCTGGTGACTGTTCTAATTGCTTTCGAACCCAATTACACGAGTTTGACATTTGCTGTGGAATTGTTTAAAATACGCAACCAGGCAGCTTTCAATATGTAGGTATGTTGAATCTATGCAACAAAGAAATACTTTGTTAGAAATATTCTATGTAGTAATAGGTTTATTAATGCAAAATTAAGCTTAGCAAGGTTATATTATGGCTTCATTAAATTTGCGTGAGATTTTCGAGATTACTTGGTACATATCTTGCAGAGTTATTTAATTATTGACAGGACGTCTCTTTCTTTATCTTCCAAATATGTGACCGGAGAAGCTGTTTTGTTTTTTCTTTTTTCCTATATGTCGAGAGTTGCTTTGCCCAATATTGATTTACGTTAAGGACCCAAAACGGTATGGCTCACCTGATTGAAAATTAGCCTGTGTATATAGAAACGTTTAGGCTATGGCTAAACTTCGTTCATTAACTGCTGTGTGGTAGAGAAAAATACCACTTGTTGTGACCACCAGAACTGACGTGCGTTGTTCGATCATATTCTGCTAAAAAGGCAGTACAAAACGAGCTGCCTACCTAAAATAAAAGGTACAGAAAATGGCTTGCCTAGATCAAAACAATATCAGAACGAAAGAAAATGTGCTTTAGACCTTTACTAATGAGAACTCTCGGCAATATAGTCTTAGCAACGGTTAACGAACCGTCCCGAAATCCAAGCTCTCGTCTTTGAAAACCGCAGACTTCTGCGCAATAATTTCTACTATTCTCGCTGATTGTATTTGTAGGAAAAATAGTTTATCAGTAGGCGAAATATTTCTTACTCGTGTTTACATGGTGCACATCCGTTACGCAAAAAATTTTTGGACAAACAAAGCGTGTCTGTGCATGTTAATTGATCATTGTACTTCCTTCTGGGGATTTTTTTTCGAGGAATTAAATATTAAGGTTGACTTTCTGTAATCAGGTCAACTACGAAAAGACGAAATCAGTAATTCGCTTTATGAAATTGCCTAAACCCTGGATAGATTAGATCAAATTCTGTCACGATTCTCTCGCGCCTGCAAGAAAGGGTTTTTCTTTAAACAAAGAATTCAAACGTTTGGAACGCCACGACTGCTATAACTGATGCAAGCGTAACACAAGTCTAAAGTTCGGTTTATACAGAAATACCCAACCCCAGTGGATGTTCTCGAAAAGGGTGTCACCATATGGAAACATACATGCATCGACTGGCATGCGCGGTTGCTCTTAGTCTAAAATGTGTTAACCGTACTGAAGTGACAAATTAGCTCTGTCTGGTCGGCCACCTTACCTATGGACGGGGTTCAAAGGCATATCATCCAAAATGGAACAATATTTGGCAATAAGTTCCTCACACAAAAGTAATTAAAGAACACCTACAAGTAAGTTCGTTGAATATGGTCAGGTATTGCATGCCAGATGCTCGACAAACTTTGTCTAAATCAAATGCGTTAAAGCGTGTTATATCAAGCGCTAATTTGGTGCAGCACACGTAACCTAATTGCTATTTTCCATAGGGATACGCATCACTGCCTTCAGCTGTCCAGCGCGTCTTTATACTACGGTTATATCAGATAGCTTATATGTGATATGGAACTCATGTAACCATAATTAGACAATTATTACCGTTTGATATCACAGTACTCTAAACGATGTTTTAGTAAAATGGTATTGCTTCGTAAAATGGTAATGCTTCATAATAAGTAAGTGATGTTAATACCATGCTGACTCGGTCCGATTTCTAAATTTGTGGGCATGTTCGAATGTCTAGCACATTATAAAACCATGTATACATGCGTACACGTTTTAATATCATACATATCTTACAGCCACAATAGCAACATAATTAGTGTAAAATACCAACTATTGTTATTATTAAAAGGGCGTTAAAATTTTGAGAAATGCTCAGGGCAGAAAACAGAACGCTTAATCGGACCTTGTGTAATGAAATGAGTTCCGCACTTCCAGGCCAGGTAGGATCTTAGATTTGACCTGAAGAGAGAGGACCGAGGTCCTCCCCTCTGGCGTAGCTTATTATTTAGCTATAGTTGACATATTTTTAGACGAGAGAGAATCGCGACAAAGTTAGCTCTCTCTGAAGTGTTCGTTTTAACAGAACTGTAATAGGTCGTTATGAGTTTTTCTCGGTTGACAAGCGTTGCTCATACGTCCAGTGTTTGCAAATACAACTAATCGAAAAGGCATATACCGGTATGATTAGATACTATTAGCACATATCTATGGATCAGTAATTTAGTTTTAATGTTTAACTATTTGAGAGAAGAGCGTTCAGTAAAAAAAAAAAAAAAAAAAACTATTAAGAGTTTTATTTGATTAGATAATTTTCTGTTGGAATAGTTTATCGTGCTTCATCAATCACTGTTGGGAATAAATCAATTACAGTTAATCTGCATCGAACATTGGAGCACCTTCGATGACTCGTAAGTTTGATACGGGCGTCTGTAGTAAAAACACTCGTGTTGTATCACATCTATATCGTGCATTAGCGTCACCGGCCTTTCGTGGCCATATCATACAATATTTAAGAAGGGAGATTCTTATCTTTGGTAAGAGCAGCTGCCATTAACGCAATCATCTGTCTCCGCTCTGGGAGCAAACGTTGCGACGGACATTCGTAACGACAGAACTAAATGGCCCAATTCGTGGGATGCGGCAGAGTAACACATCTGGTCGAATCGAAGGCGTTGATTAGGTATAGAATTTATCAAGACCTGTTTATTCATTGATTCGTTTTTCAGTTGCTACTTTTTCTCGTTTCTTTCGTTCGTTGAGACGACTCAACTTGAAATCACGAAGTACCAGCTGCCATCATAATGACAATGCAACAGCATTTCTAGCTGCCAGCGATCACAACACAAAATAACAATTACTATATTGTCGATACGTTCCGACTGATATCTTTTGGACGAATGAGGTTATCGTTCAAAATGGATAATCATTTTCAATGGATCCATGATAATCAAGATACTCACTGATATGGTATTAGTACAGCGCCACAAAGGTATATGAACAGTTCGGGGGATCTAAAAGAACGTTGCTACCGTGCCGCAGGCTTAGCTTTTATATTCTAAATAAAATTTATTTTACCGTACTTTGATTATATATTACAATAGGTCAGTTAGCAGATTTTAACTTAATTAAGTCAATATAAGAGTGCGCTTGTCTTAGAACTCTTGTAAAAATATGATGCGATAGGTCTCTGCTACTTGGAATGAACAAATATGCCAAACTAGAATGTTTGGAAAGCACGACTATTACTGGCGGATGATATAAGGAATATTTCTTTCTTGCCTATACCGTATACATTTTCGTGCAGACCAAACCAATTCCCGTGTAAGATTTTGTCAGAAGAACAAAGTGACGCACGTTTTTTTCTGTGAATTGGCCCAGCAAAAACACTAATCAACTGGGTTTTAGGACAGACAGCAAACGGCGCATGTCTATGCTCGTATTCAAAATTTGGCGCGTCGCCAGCCTTTAGCACATGGCGATATATCTTTTCGTCAAAACAAACTTAAACAGCAAGCAATGACACTGTGTAAGAAACACTAAAAATTGATTATATGGTCTTATTTCGACTAGCTTTAGTTACTATTATGCTATACGATAACGACTAAAAACAGGGTCGAAAATAACATAATATTATGCAAGGTGAAAGAAGGGAATAGACTAACACAGGCGTTGCGAATATGGCTAGTTACGTAATTAAAATATTTAAGGTTTTACAGCAGTTCTAAGAAAAACTAAGCCTTATATATATTATATTGTAAATATCATTACCCGATAAAAATGAATTAAACTGATAACTTAGACATAATTCAATCAGTAGAGCTTTAATGAAGGCTTTCAATCAAACTTACCGATCCAGGACAAAAATTTGTTCAAGAGAATTGAATCTGATGAATTAATAGTTACAGTTGAGCGTTTATATTTTGCTTGGGTCACTGGAAAGAGTAATATTCATTCATCATCTATAAGATAGATAATTTAGCGATTCTGCCCAATGGTCCTTTCGTAAAACCTGCAGTTTTTATTTGTCGTCAAAAATGTGTCAAACAAGTGAATATGAAAAAAAACGCGAAGCCGAATGAGAGCATTGGAATAAAGAACAGACCACTTATTTACTACGGTTATTGACTTCATACACGTTTCAATCTCAGTAGCCTATTTCTACTTGTATTGTACATAACTAGGTAAGTATTAACTGTTTTTTTTTAGATATACCGCACCTTCCATCCAATGGTATTCAGCACTCTCACGTGTTTTAACGGTCAGATTTCGTTGACTACGTAATTTAGCTTAATAATTGTATGTAAACAGGAAACTCGTGTCTGCTGCATCATTTCTAGCCATTGAGGTCAGTATACAGCTTTTCCTCTCTGCCATCGGTAGTAAAGTACCGTATTAGGTTAATAAAAATCTAGATATTTACATAACATGCAACACGAAAGCGAGCATCAAATGCGACAGTCGACCCTTTATGTTCGAAGTTGTCTTTAATAATTACATAAACCTTTATTATATGTAAACCTAGTTTGTTCCAGCACTCCCGTTAGTCATTGTAGGCCTAATACCCATTGTTTTGGATTTGTGCACTTCGTTCGAGACCTACAAATGCTAACGAAATTATATATTATATATGAAGTGACTCTGTAGTGAACATGATTTTTTTATGGAACGTACGTTCATTATTGTATTCGATAGTTTATTCAATGATATCTCAAAGATGTGACCAGCGATGGATATACCCTGCGTATCTAGACTTAAGCTTATCACAAATAAGTCCACAGTGTACTTTTACCGGCCTTGCTCCTTTATATATACGTATGGGTGTATATATGTATGGATGTATGTTTCATACTGTATTATCTTAATCCTATGTATAGTGTTGAGGAGATCGCTTACAGTCGAATGAGAGCATTGTTGACTTTGATAAACATTAGCGATTCGAATGTCGAGCTGTTGAGTGTTAGATCAGCTAAATTAGCCACTGTATCAGTATTCTGAATGCGACTCATGAGTAACACCTGGGTAGCGGCTGCCGGGATGTTCATGAGAGATCGTGCCAACTGGCACAACGAGGGGAACTGGCCTTGATTTTGCCTCCAGAATTCAAGTGGACAGCACGCTGCACTGTCCGGTAAACAGGGCATCGCAAGATAGCTGCCTACCTCTACCGAATGCACGGAGTTGGCTTTTTTTGATGTCTGCGGAGACATAAATTGGAACAATTTCGACCTCCGCTCCTCACCTTGAAATAACATGGCATTACAGGAGGTAACTGTTTCAGGGAAACGTTGTTCAGATGCCTTTCTACATAGTAACGTGATTAAGCTACACTGCCTTTCTTCAGGACACCACGCCAACTTGAAGCGCGGGTCAAGAATCGAGCATAACGCATACGTTTCATTGGCTTCGTACTTCGCTAAATTGGTGTGAATGAATTGACTGAGTTTCTCGACGACCGGGCCCAGATGGACAGTTTTAATATTCTGCAGGTGTACTTTTAGTCCTCGTATGCACGGGATGACATAACTAGCTGTGACTTTGTGCCCTTCTCGGTACAGGTTATAAGCTTCCTCAAAAGGTTCAAGAAGCTCGACGAGTTCGGTGAGAACGGCATAGTCCTCGTGACTTAGGGATTTGACGCCGGAAAGAGCATTCTGCAGTCGCTCGTGAGTTGTATTAGCTATTGCCCGGACAATTCGCAGCTGAAGGTTCCAAGTGGAGTAGCCGCGCTCTAGTACCACCCGCAGCTCCTCCAGCGCTGGACTGGGGAAAACGATCGTTCGAATGTAATCGACAACCGCACTTACTTTGCAGAGTACCGATTCGAGGAAAGAATTGTCCTTCGTCGCAGTCATAACGCAGCTTTCAAGCGCCTCTGCAAAGCATGCCATTCCTTCAAGAAATACGGAATTCATATCTTTAAGGTCGATAGAGGCTCCCTCTTGGCTTGTGGATGGTGAATCTGTTAGTTCAAGATCCTCAGAAAGAAACCCTGGTAGAGATGTCTTCGCTGATCGCGCTAATTTGGTAGCGTTATTCGTTAGCGTGTGGGAAACTTTTTGGGATAAATTGTAATATGAGATGGTATCCTCGAACAGCTCTGCTAAGTTAGTCTTGATATCAGGTAGGGTGAAATGCTTGGACGCCAGAAAAACCATTTTAAGCTTCCAGTCGTGTACGAAGTGAGCCGACAGACATGCTACGCTCTGGTGGGATGCATTCGTCCATACGTCTTGTGTGATGGCGACGTATTCTACCTCCTGTAGAAGTTGCATCATTCTGAAGTAAAAAAAAACACAAAAGGATTCAACGAATGTTACTCCGCACGTGTAACGTATCTGGAAGGCGTACGGGAAATCATCCATTCGTATTATAAATTGATGCTGTCAATCACACCCATAGATATCACCACATAGATAACTTAGATAACATGATGTTGGCAACACTGACGGTACCTAACAAGCGTAAGTTGAAACAATCGAAAATGAAGTTGAGCTATAACAATTCTTAAATAAGCTTGAAATGCGGCCAACTTACATCAAATTCTCGTAATTAGCTAGAAAATGGCGTTCACTTAACGTTTCCCAACAGTCTACCTTTGTTGTATGCCCCATCTTTTGGATGGCAAGTAACTGTAACTAAGATGGAGACTCGATGGAAGGTCGAAGCCGGGGTTCAGGGTGTGAACGAAGCGGCGAAAATCTGTGGAGTCGACCATTTTCGGATCAGTGAGAGAGTTGGCGAGGAAATCTACCAAGGCACCGATAGCCCTCGAGTGGGTATCCACAATTGGTCCATGAACTCCATTGCTGCTTCCATGGGATGTAACCGAGCCTTCAATTCCGTTTGGTCCATCACTGCTAAAACATCCTTCACCTTGCGAATGACTCTGTGAAACGGGCCTTTCGGTCTTAATTTGATATCGCTGACCGACGTTATCGGCATATACACCAGGGTGTTTCCTCTGCGAATACAAAACACGAACAAAATCATGAGATAAAGTCTGTAGAATATATCTACCAATATGGGACTTGATCTGTTGTTTCAAATAGTGTTCATTATGAACGCATTGCTTTCCAGGTTCATTCGTCAAGTTCTATTTTATGATGGCGTTCGTTAAAAGTTTCGTTTGAGCTTCTCTAACTTTGGCGGAGTCAAATTTAACTCATGAATAATCGTAGCACACGTTAAAAAACCACAGCGCAAACGGAATACAAACGTGGGTATAACCAATATCGGGTTCTCATACGGCTGTGAATAATTTACGGACGTGACAAATCTTTTTACTAAACCCAATAATACCACCTAAAACTTGAGTATATCTCATGTTTTTTACAACACAATTTTTACTGTTCATCGATGACAGTTTCCATAATAAAAAAGAAAATACAGAACTGTAGTCTGCATAGGATATTATGCAAATGAGCACAGGTAAAAGAAAACTCTGCACGGTTGCTACAGGCTGATGTTGTTCCGAATAATGAACAGTGGGGGACCTTGAGACTATACCATATATGAATAAAAAAATATATAATATCTATATAAAATGTTTCAACATTTCAAGCCACGCTCCTGAGAGACGATGAAGGTTAATAAACGCAGCATTTTCAAATGGCTTTTCTATGGCAAAAAAAATGGCAAAATCATTTCTAGCGAAATGTCAAAATTAAAAAATAAATGAGAAAAGAAGCGATTAGGCTATTGTCACTTTGGGGAATGTGTGTTTTTATAAGACAAATTGTCTCGGAAGTAAGTACCTGCAGTTAGGCTTAAAACGGTGGCTATAATCACTATAATTTCGAATAAACCGACCCGTTTCGGGTTGGTTGATTCGAAAAGCTGCACATATTATACGGTTGTTATAGTAGCTTAATTTTTTTAAGCTTCAAAATAGTTGTTTTAAATTGTCTAGCATGACCGGCGACCTAAAAATACCTGCACGAAATTAAGATTCTGCCCTTCATTTGCCGTCAACCGACCGGTAGCGAAATGCTGAAACAAACCTTTAGCTGTTAGAAAGTTAGCACCGTAATGTATATTTCCTCGATACAATCGATCTTTTTGGTTCAGCTCAAGAAGTAATTGATTATTTACTATAGTATGTTCTAAATAGCGACCGCTGATCGTAGCAGTTTTGATGGACACTGCTCTTTTGAAGACGTCGAATAATCCAGCTGATGAAGCCAACCACATTCGTTCATTGGGATACTAAGTCTCGTAATCGATTAGGTAACCATAACAATGTCAAGGTACAATTTAATCGACCATTATTAGAATTAGATATGCTTGGTCGAGAAAGCAAATAATGGGTGGAATACACGATATCTGGAAGAGCGTCTTATCAAGCGTCTATCTTAGTATCTGTTATGGTATCAACAAACGATCCAGTTAAATAATTAACAACTTATCGAATTCTGCTATGGCGCTCAACTTAAAAATTAAGTTATTACTCCCCGGAACTCAGGGTTGGGTCAACGTTTCCCTAGCTCCGTCAGCTTTTACTACATCGAAGCCTTAGATCTACTCTGATATTCCTATACTTTCCGTTATAATCCAATAATTTGATGAACTTCTTTCCAAAGTAATCAAGTAAGTTTTAAAGCGGGAAAATTAATAACGCAACCTCATGGTTCCAATTTCTAGTTGAAATACCCTGTATAATGATACCAAGAATAAGTAAATTCGTTTACGGTGAACCTTTAGGATCTTGCAGAGTTTCAACCCGAAAAGGCCAACCAATTTCAGCTGATAGTAAAGTAATAGAGCGAGACGAGGATTCAGTCGAGAAAGTCGTCTTCTCATCGAATGCACGCTGACAAAAAACATTTTTACAGCCGCCTTTAAATCTAATAATTATCAGAATTATAAAGTATATCGGATCAATTGCCAAAAGGCTAGCAATATTTGTGGAAACAGTAGAGCGGCAGCGATTAAAGTGGATAGCTTCAAAGTGGATTTAAGTAACTGAAGGGACATTTTTTGGATAGAAGAGAATCAAGTTTCACTGAAAAAGTTAGTAGACGGTTTAGAGTTACCTAGCCAGCGATGTTTATCATTGTATGATACTACTGAATGTCAACGTACACCAAAATGCATTTCTTCCTTTTTTTGGATTGGACCCATATTTGTGAGACCAGCGATCAACTTATCCGACCCTAAAGACAGCCCAACTGATCGTTCACTTTTTGGCGGTAAATCTAAAATTCATTAGAATGCTGAAGAGAAATAAAATATGCAAAAAATTGTAAAACAATGGCTCACGCCATCAAATGACCGTAGATGTTACTACTAGGTGCCATGTGTTAAATAGTCGTCGACTGAGCGACATGTTTCAAAATTATGGGCTAACTTTCTGATTTCGTAGCTACTTTCCAAATACATGGTGGCATATATGTTTGTGCAATGGAAGCTTTATGAATACTAAACGTTTAACAATCTAGATTTCATTGGACTTCTGTAAAATGATGCTCATCTAATGGTCTCAGCTAATTATAAAAGCCGTGTTAAGAAGTTCCACTTAGTAAAAAACCGAGTGTTTTTTTTTTTTTTTTTTATTAGGGATTATATCAAGGGACTGCTGTTAATTGCCTGGCGAGTTAGCAATATATATAGTACTTGTTAATTAACAAAGCGGTTTTCATCAAATAATATTGAAACGTTTACGAAGCTGCAACATTGACATGGATAAAAAGTATATATTATTAAATTGCTAAAATACGGTCTATGCTGATAAACGGATAAACACTCACCTGGAACACTAATTAAGAGTAATAAATTGCCGTGGAAAATGATTTTGTCAACACATGCAATGTTGACCTAAATAAAATATCAACAAATCATTATTTGTATGAATCAACAGGTGCCTATTTTTATATTAAATAAGTTTTATAACTGTTATTTTTGCGGGTGACTCCATTTGTAAAAGCTGCAACGCATATTACTTAGAGCTATTCGACGGAACAGGGAAGGCTTCTTATAAATAAAAAAGTATACTTCTACCAAAGCAGTAGCGGTTGATTTATTAGAAGTGATTCATCAATAATAACTATTAGGACAACCCAGTGAAATAAGATGTGTCGTAAATTTTTTACAGATGGGACCGGTCTACGGAGGGTACCCTTAAGGTGACTAGAAACTTTTCTCGGTGTTATATCCGCATGCAATCTATTAAACTTAAATGTTTCTAAAAATAAATGTCATAATGCATATGGTAGAAAAATATCACATCGTTACGTCATCCATTCGTTAGAGATAGGCCAGTGACAAAGCCTGTTCTATTTTTAAAGCGTTGACACGTAGGTCAGAATGAATACCTACGCTTGTGAATACAATTAACAAAAAAACAGATAATTTAAGCTTAATTCAGTCTGCTTTTATTCATGGTGCTCACGAAAGAAGCACATATCTCTGTGGCAATGCAGACTGCGAGATTGCTAACGCTAGAAAGTTTTAAGAACTTGTCTGTCGCTGAGATTCGTTAGCAGCCCAACTAAAAGTGCACTATTAAGATTCTATAGAAATAGGCCGGCCCCATTTCGTCTTAGTTTGAACACACATGAGAGAGTCCACAGGACGTTTATTTCTTTGATTATGCGGAATATGAACTGACATTATATGTAACCCAGACATAGTGGCCAATAGTAGTCGTTCGCCTTTTTGCCGGCTGAAGACACGTCCAAATCATAAGATCTGAACGGAAATCATTCACACAATTAGAGCACACAAAAATAGCTTGTAAATGCAGTTAGTTTATGATGACTTACGCACAAAGTCTTCATGTAATGTGTTATTTTACGCATATGAGTATATTCAAAGCAAACACATTAAATAGCCTATACGAAAAACGTAACCCACCGTTATGATAAAATGACTACCTTCGATTATGCATGACTGTGACTATGACTATCCGTAGGTTGACGCGTCGATCGGCGATAATGTTTCATCTGCCGACGCGTAATGCCAATATAGCAAAAATTCTATGTAAAAATTGTTTAAAGCAACTACATGTAGCACGTTATTGACAACGAGCATAAAATTACGATGCCTTAGTTTGCCTTGATAAAAATACACATAAGTTGTCTTACAGGATAAAGCAGACAGATTTTTTCAATTTCTTTGTTAAATTAGTGCGCATCCGAAAAGAAGCGACTTATATAGCCCTATATCGCTCTGGCCTGTGTAGGCAAAAGTCTTGTCACGTGGTATACTCGCAACCCAATGCAATGTCCTTTCGACTGGGGAAAAAACTTAGCTATGCCAGACAATTCCATTTTTTGAAATTTACTTGAAAGAAAAACCAATTACCAGTTGGAAAACTGGGCCTCTTTTTGAGCGCTTGTACTGGGCTGCTTCAAATCGTTGTCACCTCATCCGCGGTTTTCGTTCGCTATAATCATAAACACATCGAAGATTTGGGAAATCCGTATGTGATAGAAACAGCGTAGGCAATCCTATGTTTGACGAGGTTCAAGTGCCCAAAATACCGTAGAAACTTCGTACAAGCTAGATTTTCGTCCATTTCAATTGACCACTGAGATAATTCTAGCAACGTTATTGACACAGCGGATGAAACTGATAAAGAAAATAAACAGCGATAGCTGCAAAAATCGGTAGATAAAAGATCATATTTTGTAAGCGTTACACTGACAAAATTTAAGAGGCAAAGGTTAAAAGCTCCTTTTCACTTCGCGCACTACCATTATTCTAAAAATATGGCGATTGTTTGAAGGCAGAAAGGCTAAAGAACCGCGGAAATATAAAGTGGTGTTTACTCAATTCATCGAGTGCCGTGCCCCAGGGCTTTCGAGAAAAATGAACCACCATAAATATCAAAAGAATCTATTTATAGCGTGCATACTTGATTTTCTTTATCAAAAAGCGCATAAAATTGAAACTCCATTTTTCAGAAACCCCCAACTAAACAGCGTCCACTAGAAAGGTCAGTAAACGGTGTTACTTTGAGCTACCACTAACTTTCCCTATAGCAAAGGTGCGTCGAGGCACACAATTAAATCCATTTCAAAAAAAGAACTATTTCAGATCAAGATGAATTTTATAGCGTTGCCGTACAGAGGTTATATTTGAGAGGCAAGTGGTCCTCGCGTTACGGCTACGTCGAAGTGGAATAACGGAGAAAAGGGCAGCTTTCGCAAAATTGATGATACTGGCTTGTCGAATTTTTGGCCCGTTAAGGTTTTTACACAAGAATATGTTAATGGATTCCTATCAATAGATATTCATATATACATTTGCTAATGAAGCGTCCATTATTTATAGATTGGCGTATTTCATATATCGATGTCCAGATAGCTGTAAATAGCTTACACCTAACCGTTGATATCTCGATGTCCTGTTTAGTCTCAAAGGTTTGCGGACTATGCGATTCATTTTTGAACCGTTACCGTATTAAAGCAATGTATTACAGGGTCAATGAGTTAATGGCGGCGACGTCGTGGAACCTACTTTTCCTTCTATTCGAAATAAATACATCTACAGTTGTTTTGCTTCCCGTTTTGCTTTAGAGCAAGAGAATACAAAGCTTTGGTGTTCGATATGAATTAAAATTTAATCAACCATAAAATTACAATGCTATTAACATTGTTTGCTTCGTCAGCGTGCTTAAAAACTCGTGTCGTAAAAGTTATTTATCAAATTAACTGTAGTATAATACATTTGATATAATTGCTTTTAATTATTGTTGCTTGACGAGAGAAAAAAAGCCACATTGTTAACAGCTGTGACTTTAATAGGTTTGTAGATAGACACCTTAACGGTAGCTGTTAAACGAGAGGTGCACACGTGCTAAAAGAAAACTGCACACATTTTCACCACTGAATAGCGCAAAATCCTAGCGGATTTCTTAGAAACACAGTTAAAATAAGTACCAATTAAGGCCCAGTCGAAATGAGTAGCTTTGGCACCGCTAAATCCTAAACTTAAACATGCATCTGCAAAAGAATAAAACGCGACGGTGTATGGGTTCAAAAAGATCTTTCCCAGCTTCATTTTTTCTTTGCTTTTCACTTTCTTCTAGATGCGAATTTACTGTTAAACATACATCATACATAGATGATAGTTTTGCAGTGCTACGAATTACCTTCATATGCGAGATTAGGTTCGAAGTAGCCCGTCTTGATGCGGAGATGCTCGTCTTGCATATTTTGCACGTACTCCGAAAGTTCCCGTCATCCGGCAGAGGCAACTCGACGTCGTACCATTCGAAGATTGGCGCACGGGCCCCCGCCACCCGACTCCAGCTACCGACGAGTCCACCGCTCACACCAGCTAACGATCCTCCCATTACGTTAGCGTACATCGGGCCCGGTTGCGTCGGTCCTGCCTGCATATCCGGCAGAATCTCCTCACCCATAGTAGACAACAGTACGCTTACTAAGCAAATGTTCTCTTGACAGGTACAATATCAATGCATCTTCGAAGTCGCCGCCAACAACAACAACGACGACGGCTTGATGGGGACTGCGCTCGATCCACGACCCGTTGACTGAAGAGCGGGTAAAACTGTCGACCGTCACTAACGGGATAAGTGCGGCTCGCAGATGCAGAAGTGTTTGCTAGCAACCGCGGCAGCCAATCTCGTCTTCGCTCTCAAAACGGAAAAAATGCTATCATCACTTCTCGCGCCTGTCCAATCCTCGAATAATCAAGATCTCCCCATAGGCGCACGAGGCTTTCATACGTCAGACCATATGCATATACTCAGTCCTGTACGTCGGTCGCTATCCGAATCAGTCTGTGTCTGCATCGGTGGCAGATCAGCATGAGCTGATCGGCGTCTGCCGTGGCGACGACATCGGCTGCTGCGGCACGGCATAAACGGAGACATCGAGCGACCGCTGCTCGAACAACAAAGCACAGCATCGAACACAGCACAGATCTACCGCTACGAACTCACTACGAGACTCAGCAGTGGTGGGCAGACCTTCCGCCAGTCTCAGACAGCGGCTGCAGCAGCGCCAGGAAGCGGGATGCGCTCCGATGGGTGCAGCCGCCGCCGGCTCCAATGCCAGAGGCCCTTCCCCTCTCCCTCCTCCGAATCGCGCTGCGCTCAATCTGCTTTTGGCGCTATAGCGGCGGCAGCTGCTGGCTCCGGGGCATTAGCAGCCGAGCAGCGAACAACTCCGTCTCTAGCGGGAGCAAACAACACGGAAAGCAAGCCCCCGATAGCAGGCGTATAAACGTTGCATGATGGCGATATACGACAAGTTGAACGATGGTAATTAGTGTATTCGTTAAGGGCTACGCTGGAGAGAAACTGTAGACGGTCAGGGTCGATCGTAACCGAGTTGAAGTCGAAAGGACAGTTTGATGCTGTCGAAAGCGTTCAGATGATGGAATAGAGCAGGATCCCGCTCTGGTTGAAATAGGCAGTGGGCTGCTAGAACAATCAGGTTATTTATTGCTTGAAAAGTTAGAAAATAATTGTGTTGCCAATTTTGTTAGGTAAGTGGTAGTTAAGGTTGATTAATAGCACGAGGGAGCTAGTTGTTATCATTAGTTACCATATACTGCTGTCAGATAGTTAACTTTTAGTGAATTTAATGATAAGAATCAGCAGAATGCAGCGGGTTGTGTTGTTTCAGTATGTTGCTTTATCAGATTGTAAATGAATATAAATTGCAACTATCGCTATTTGAGTCATCAGTTCCTAGCTAAATACATATATATATATATAGGGTAGAACGAATAGCTCTGGTTTCCAGACAAAGATTAGCTCAGACCAGCGAAGCACTATTCGATGCGCCCACTGTGCTTTAATCTCCTCTACCCCATATCACAATTACACTCCCTAAACCTTGTTAGAGTTCTCTCCTTTAACCAATGACAAGTATTTCATTTGTAAATTATGGTCTCCCAAGAATTAGCCGATGACAATGAAGGCAAAACTCCTTGAGATGTTGACAGCTTTCAGAGACGGAAATTGATAAACTGATTTTGTATCATCGTCGCAGTTAACTGGTGCCGGTTCTAAAACTAATAGGGGCTTGAAGTGAACGCTTAATAGACACATTCTCCGTTTGGTGCGGGCATGCGCTGTGAATAAGGCGCTCATTGTGTAGAAGCCCTTGACAACAGGATTCTGGGCGAGGCGCGAACTTCACAACTTCCTTAAAGTGCAAGGCAAATCTAACACCTTATAGGATACACTATATAGTTGTCGTATTTCCTCAAATCACTGCGTATGTGATGAAGGAAAGGATCAGATCAAGTACTGTGAAAATGATGATTGATTTTTTGCATTCTAACACGGAAACTGTATTCAAAATGTGTTCCTTGCGGGCTCTTACATGTAAAATTCAATAAAGATTAGTTTTTTAAAATCTCAGATTAAGGTTCAACTGTCATATTGCAACGACGTACAGCATTCTAGCAACAAGTGATGTCTTATGATGATTTATCTAACTTTTTTTTAACTTAATCAAATTAAGCATAATAAAGAACGAAAGCCATTAGCCACACGCAGGTTTCGAGTAATTTAATAATCTAAATAAATATTTCGATTTTCACGTCCAGTACTGCCGCTAGCCATTGCTTTAGGCTATAAGTTGCTTCCAGACGTCGAAGCTCGGTCTCGAACCTAGGCTATTTTCCCGGTTTTTAAGGCTAGCAGACAAATACTTTACCACTACAGCCTTAGAGGCATGTAATTGAGGCGTCTAGTCGTGAACAATTATCCTCAAACATCTTCCCATTTTGATAATTCCTCTTACAGAACTCGGTCCACCTGGTTATTGACCGGCTATGTTGCTGTCAAAAAGGATTCTCTTTTCAATAATTATCTACCAGATTATTGTCAGAAATTGTTCCTTTTAATTATAGTAAAAATTAACAATACACTATTCAACGATTTGATTTCGTTTATATCTATCTGACACTGAACGCATGCATACATTCTTATTTCTTATATATATGTATATATATATATAAGAATATATAAGAAGAACAAACA
>NW_019211456.1:27448369-27542396 GCF_002443255.2 Varroa destructor | reverse complement strand
TATATATATATTATATTAAAAAATATCTTATAAGTCTTATACACTCGCATAATACCTGAGCAAATGGATGCAAAAGATGATGATTAGTAGCTAGAACCCAAAACGCAGCACACGAAATGCAGTAAATAACTTCAGTAAAATTCTGATTTTATTTAAAATCAAAGGTCGTCTTGTGTTATATAAAGTTCTTTTTTGTTCAGCCGAATAAGGGACTCGAGAAGAAAAAGGGGAATCCACACTGCCAACTGCATATAAAAGCGTGGAGTACGAGCTTTCGATAGAGCTTGAGCTTCCCGTGACCAGTATGTGAGTTAAGAGATGATTGTGCCGTAGCTACAAGAATCAGCGGGTTATGGCCTTGGGAAATACTCTCAAATTTCTCATAAAAAGGCTTCCGTATAGCCATATATAAGGCGTAATATAATGTCGCTCTGGGCGCGACCTTATTGACGGTAAAAAGTTCTTCGTAATGGAATCAGCAATAGGTATCTGACAAAAACTCTATTCTAGGTCTTAGACATTTGTTTCTCAATTGACATTTTTCTAAGAAAAACAATCAGGTGCCTAAAGCGAATACGATGGTATCGGTAAATGGTTTATGTAGATTTTTATTATAGAATGTAGTTGCAGTAATAGGTCATCAACTTCTATATATATATATCTATATATATATATATATATATAGAAGTTGTATTGTTAACACCCGCAACTAAATGCATTTTGTCAAATACTATGCAGTTTTCGCGGTCCGCAAAAATCTATGCCAGTTCTCAATCTTTACTAATAACCTTGTTAGAGCTGGGCAACTAAGTTAAGTACGTTGGCGTGAAATGGCATTTCTATCAAAGTACAAATTTTGTTTAACTTACAAGAAGCGGGTCATGAAGGCTTACACAAATATATAAACATATACGTCTGGAGAATCGGATATAAAGACGATGTTACACGACCGGCTAAAGCTACTAAAAGAATCGCAAATCGGTGTCACATTTTTTCGCAGTTCCCTCATATAGAAGTTGCATATTGACGCAGCCTTTACGCAGAATGATGCAAACGTACTTGAGCGCATATTTAACCTGTCGTATCTACAAATTGAAATTATCCAAAAGTTAATTCGAACTTTTGTTATTTATCGGAACTACGCTTAAAAACACTTGTATATATACACAACCGCTATAAGAATAGAAACGGTTTATTATCTAGGCGCTTGTTGAAGCATGTAACTTGGTCGCTGATTCGTTGTCCAAAAGTTATATTAAATATTCGTAATGAGAGTGCTTCCGTATGTTTTCGAGAAAAATAAGTTCTGTATGTTTTTGGTGTAACAATTTACTAAATATTATATTCTTGAAATCAGTCTTCCGCTTAAGTAGGCGGCGGAAGTACATACGAATCTATAGGACTGACATGCTTCCAGACGCATCTGTAGACGCAGCTAAGGGTTTCCTTTTCATTTAAAGCTTTCGCTGTTCATTCCGATTTTCTTTGGATGCGAAGTGGATTTCTAAAATCCGCTTTGCCATTATATCACAGCCAATTGCTATACTAATTCATGTCCCTTTGTTTTTTCGAGAATTTGCTTTCCTTAAGAATTAAGCGTTAGTTAATAGAAATAAGCGAATGTTAGACCCGCTGCAAATTGAGACAGTACAAAAAGTTTTCGTGTAGTGTAATTAATGAAGTTCTGCTGCGATAACATTTTTGTTATAACCAAATATTCACCACATGCTGCCTTCGTACTTCATTGAAGAGCAAGTATAGCCTAAATGACACGTTGCGGCATCAACGTTAGCTAGAAAAATTTTACTTTATTTTGCCATGAGTCGGAAAATATTTTCATATTGAACATTGCGTAGATCCTACGAGATTCAGCTCTTATAGCGACCATTTAAGTTGCTTCAGGTGAGCTGATTTCTAGATTTAAAGTTTAGCCGCAAACTTACAAATCTGCTCAAAATTGCCACAAGTTTCTGATTGAAAAAGGTACGTGGAGGATATCACAACAGTGGAATAATACGCAGAAAGAAGTTAACGCTGACTGTTTTCAACTATTGCTTTAGATTCCAAACCATTCCATTCCAGTAAGCCATTAATTCCACTGCCATGTCCCATTTACCACTTTTTTCCATTTATGGACTTTGCAATGTTTGGGCTCCATATTCACCAATAATAGCAGACCCAATATTCAAATTTCATTAGGGTAATGCTTCTCGTTTGTAAAATATCGAAAGAACGCTCCCAGTACAACCTTGTTTTTTCGTAGCTGACCCACAGATATGAGCCGTTAGCAATTGACTCAGTTTGCCAAAACCTAAACTAATTGTAGGACAGGCTTTCCGTGTCAGATCAACACACAGTAGACGCACAAGTAGACCTGCCGGCACACATTGTCCTTTGCAGATGGAGCCGGTTATAGCATATATACTGAACAAGAATACGCAAATGACAACAAGGCGGTGACGTTATCTGTCGTCTTTACAGTATTACAAAGTGAAATGTTACTGTTCAGAGGATTTGCCAGGTCACGGCACGAAGCGGAAACTCGCATTTTTCGCAGATAGACACTATATGCTATAGCCATACAGGACTGGAAGTATGGGCGGAAAAAATTCTGCCAGCGTTTTTGGCCTGTTTGTGTATCCACCTAAACTCGTACGGAATTGACATTGAGAACACTGTGATAATATTGCTTCAGATACTTGTAGTTCTGTTTCAACCCCGCCAATAATATATATAGTACACAGCGGGTGTAATTAGGTAAAAAAAAAAACAAATAATTATTCTAGGTAATGTTTCCCTGAATATTCAATTACAGATATCACTATGTTAATAGGTAAATGTTTTTGACTACATGTATCCCAGATAGAACGAGCGCATTGAATCACAGTATAATTGTGTTGGTAACATGTGCTTGAATAATAGTACAAAATTCAACGAAATTCTATCGAATATGCCGTGGCTAGAACAGCTAAACCCGTGAATGGTAATGGCCTGAGGTTACTGATTTAAGCCTCTTAACGTTCAAGCTAAGCCGCCATTTTGAAAACTAGGAGCAGCAGCGCGAGACCAATTAAGTGTTACCCAACAACAGATAACCTTATCGCATAACATATTATGTAATGTTATTTTTAATATCTATGACCGACTGTAACCGTAGCTCATGTTCGAGATGGATCAGTGCGTGTATTTTTCTTTACGTGTTTCTCAATGCTAACGCAAATGCTAACGATAGGTAACAGCTCAGAATCACGTTATGGGAGTGAACGCATATAAAAAAAGCTAAGTAGTATCAATGTATTTTTTGTTGCATTACAATTAGCCCAAGCTTTTTGAAGTTACGACCTTGTCTTTTCGTCATTATATGCACGAATGTATAGAAGCAATCAGTAATAAAGTTCAACAATTAGTAATTCGAACGCGAACGTGTCATGTATACGCTGACTATCCCGAGAATGACTCTGTTGTCTTTCTTGTTTCAGCGTATTCCCATGATGGCCTGATGAAGAGACACCGTGGAGAAAACAGCGTTTTTGAGAATTGATTTTAAATTTTAAAAAAAACTTCCCCGTTAACTCTAATATGAGCAGGAGGGAACATGATTAATTAATTAACAACCATTGAGAACTTACAAAACACAATATAAGCCCACGAGAGAAAATCTATAACAAAACTCCACATTTTTAGCAATCGAATCCGATATACCGCTGTTCTTTTTTCGGGAACGTTTGAATTAGTTTCTAAAAATATGAGCATTTTCGAAATTGTTCGCCTGATTTCTACAGCGGCCCATTATTTAGGCGGGATTTTCAAAGTTGCGCTTAAATAGTAAGATAACTGCAAAAGCCGGTGGTAGTTACAGCAACAATTTAATTACAATCGGAAAACGTCGCAATTGTCACACTGATGCGATATGGAATAACTGTTTAACGTTGCTATGTCCCAATCAAATTTATACTTTTTGCGGAGCTATTATATTATGTAAACTGGAATATTTAGTACATAGTAACCAGACAGTCAAGTCAACATAACGGGATTGTTAATCTAGGGATGCGACAAAAACGTAGTGAAGTGACATGAACGCTAAAATGGTTTACCAAAACAGAATGATGGATAGATTAGCAAGCGGAACTGCAACTGAGTAGTAAGACAAATTGAGAGGAAAACTATAGCGAACTTGAATTCGGGACCTGAGTTCAGGCCAAGCACTTTTGGTTAGACTGCTAGCAGCAAAAAGGCAAAGGTAGATAGCATTAGGTATGTATATAGCATACGGGCGAAATAGATAGACAAGTTTATGAGCAGTAACAGCTGGACGTCGTTATACGATTTGACCCCGTGTAGCACTATTCATTACTACGCCGATTGTGTACAGACTACCGCTGGATCTATAGCTAAAAAAAATAGAAGCTGCGTATCTAGGAGCAGCAATAGAGGACATCATGTCTTATTCAGATATTCAGTGTTCACCTATCAGAACGCGAGTTGCTAAACCGACCAGCGACAGATGCTATCGGTACTGCATACAAATGTCATAATTCAAATATAAAATAGGAGACCTCGTGCGTTATTTTGCATTGTTCTTTGATTTCGTCTATACTCAGATCAGTAAAACGAATAATTATTTGGTATGAGTTACCAGAGTCAGTTCCGGTTACTGATTATCAGTCTAGGTGCATGTTTTGTAAGGCTTTTAAGTAGGCATCGTCACATAGGAACATCACCTCCTAAAATATTGAAGGATGATTCCTGACACGAGCATGGAATCCATTTTTTAAGATGTGTGTTGTGTAAGTTAAATTGTATACACGACAGAGTATAGTTTTGTCTTTTTATTCTCTAAAGTGCCTATCGTATTTGTTGATGTCTACTTTTCAGCGTTAGCCGAACTCAATCGCCATGTCCGCGGTCAGGTAGAGGCCATTCAGAAACTAAACGGTCAGTTGATACAGCTTTTGCGACTAAGGGAAAGGCTACGGCACCGACAAGCTCAACATTTTCAATTTGTTACGACAATACTTCAGGCCGCCTCTCCGAAACGAAGTCAGTAATCACTGTTTTCTATTTTATTCTCTTTTGTCATGTATCTATTGTTTGGCATAAGTCGCCTATGCAATTTTTGTGCTAAATGTGTATACACATGCGAGTATAAAGGAAATTCAGTGAGTGGTCGTATATTTGCCGCGAGATTTTCGAAACGTCGCTAAGGCTATGCTGTTATGAGACGTGCCAATTATTTAGAAAATAGACGCACTCTTTCGCACCATTTAAATCCGTCCTTTTTATTTTTCTACCATTAATCTAATCTGTCAGTGTCAAAGTGTGATTACTGCACTCCTAACAGTGTATTCAGGTACGCCATTATCTGTGCTCTATATACGCGTATCGGTGGTAGGCAATGCAGGTAATGCTAAACGATTCACTATCGAGAGTTTAATCATCTGACAGCCAAATATATACGTGCGTAGATAATTATACATTTAGGTTGAATGATTTATCAATAGAGTATTACCCTTCTGCAATAACTCCTATTCTTCGTTTTCTCCACAATCTTTTCACATAGATGCCCCACCTGAATATGTTCAGCTGATTTCCTTGCGGGTGCTCCAGATAAGCTTTACATCGCACGACCAGAATTGAATCTAAGCAAATCTATCGCTTCAAACTGTGTTTTCAAATAAAGTACCAAGTCCTCATATGGAGTTCATACGGATGACACTTTAAAAATGTTTCCTATAAAACGAGCACCAGGAATAGTCATTCAATAGGTGCTGTACTTGATCAAAGGCAACGACAGATTTTAGAGCGAATCGTACTTCTGCACTCTATATATTTAAAAAATATGCAAAAAACATCCTTTGGTATTTTCTTCAAATTATTTTTACATGACCTTCAGCCTATGAGCGACCCGCATGTAACGGTTTGTTGGAACCGGCTGAGCCGGAACAACGTCTGCCGGAACGATTAAAAACAATACAGTCCCTTCCCTAATAAGGAACCCCTAGGTCTAGGTTCGACAAGATCTGCATATTGCTATTGACCATTAATTTAAATTTAATAGACATAGACAGGTAGAAATACAGATTTGTGACAGATATATTATTATTACGTACGACGGTAATGCACCTATCGTATCATTCTGCGTACAAAACAATAACTTCATTTTGTGTAACCCTCCTAAAGCTGGAAACAGACGAAGGCATTAAAATGTGATCGTTATATCAGAATGATTAAGGGTAACATAAGTAACAAGCGAAATCAACTGGGACTCTGATCGAGATTTAAAAATTCATTCGTTGGCTTTTGGGCCTTGAATTTTAATGCGTTCTTTTGTTAGATTTGTCATACTAAGTACAAACGCGCCCACACCGATGCGGTGATACCTTTAACTCGTTAACTTTTATGTCTCGTATGTGCTATGCTCCAAGTTTGGCAAAGAGATCAGGAAATTAACTGAGTAGAGTCCAAGGATACTACCACATCGTACGCGGAACTAGCCTAGTTCCTGAAACTGATCTCGAGCGTTCAGAGGTTCACCGTCAGACTTTTTCCTTCGCTCGGACACAAATAAAGCAGCATAGTTGTATTACCTGCACTGACCATATCAGATGAAAAGCCCCATATATAGGATGTTTATCAGAAATGGGAAATATTTGCTGATCCGTTTGTTCTACGCACATCGCTTCCCCCGACGTTAATTTCGTATATTTTGGTTGAAACCGTAGTCAACAAATTTAAATGACTTTTTCAACGAATGAAGAAAAATAGCTCTATTTCACACAAAATGAAGTTCATTATTAGTGTGATATTTATTTATTGCACAATGCTATGTTCGATCTAAACAACTGTGATATCGTAATGCCTACAGCGAGTTTAATCCGTCCATTTCGTATAGCTAAACATTTTGTATAGATCGCGTGTTGCGCTATATAAAAATCGGATTCAATTGAATACCCTATATGCTTTGAAAAATAACTATCTTTGAGAAGATATTACAACAGGAGCATGAATTCGGTGTTTCAGATTTTCGACCGAAAAAATACATCTGCATTTAGGAAAGCATCGAGTTTAGTTACTTTAAAATTGGGTCATTCAGTTAGTCATACAGGAACTACTTATGCAACTGGTGGCATCTGACATGTACGTTTATCTTAGTGCTAACACAATGGCTTTTCACAACGATAAAATTCGTTAACTCATAAGATGAAGTTACTCATTACGTTACTTCAACTTGAGCCAAGTCTAGCTGACGCAACATATTATTATCAGTGCTTTTTGATATTTTTTAACCGATCTATATTCCCAAAAGCCAAGATCCGCAAGCTTGCTGTACTCAAACGACCTTTCAGAAGGCACAGATTGGGCTGACTTCGTCCACCGCTAGCATTTTTTCCTTAGAAGGCCAGCCCAAAAGGTGAAACCCATCGGGCAAATACGTTTGTTCCCAGAGGACAAAGCTTGTCTTTCTCCGTAGAGAGTAAAGTTAGTTCGGTTAATCGTAAACTGATGCCAGCGACTTGTTTCTTATCTTGCCCTTTTAAAAAGAAATACCAGAGAGAACAAAATTCAGAAACACCAAAGTGGACGTCGCGCTGAAATATCATCAACGTGAAAACCTTTTTGCACATAGAAGTGTGCGCAATGCGTACTGCATGACAAACTACGCTCAAAGTCTATTGTGAAAAAAACGCTTGAAGTATAGATATTGGTAAATAGTAAACCGCTAATCTACATAATGCCTATTGCAAATATAATTGACCTTTTATCTCAGGACAAAAAAAACGAAATGTGCTCAATAGCACGACCAGTGCAGGGGAAGTTTGCAGGTCGGTTTAATAACAAACGTTCAAAGCAGAATGCTTCGCAGATGTTATTAAAAGCTAGTGGCCAAATTCGATTTCACTAAGGACTGCATAAAAGCCAGTTAAATTGCGATAAAAATAAACCATTATGGAAACCAAAGAAAAGTGGTGGGTATCCCTGCATGCTTTTGAACACTTAGCATTTTGCCGCTTGTTCGTAGCTTTCCTGTCGATTCACGAGCGCCAAACGAGCGTTAACTTATCCATGACGCATGTTTATTGTCTTCCGAATCACATGCGTAACTTGTGAAAGCTAAAACTTAGAGAAAAAGGAATAATTTACTCAAGAAGGAAAGGCTGCTTTTGTCAAACACAGAAAATCTCAGGCTATTTAATGGCGCAGAATCGCACTCAATCGAAGCAGCTTACTCGCTAGAAAGGTCTCAGTGTTTTAACAATAACTGATACGATTTACAAAAGCGTCTTCGGTCTTTTAAACATTTTCAACTGGCACGTTATCTAAGGATGTTAGCCACTGTAGGGAATAGGCTGAAAATATTTAGTTTCTGAAGGTCGGCGTGTAACTACGAGTTTTTAATTGACCCTTTTAACATACAACTACTCCAATACACTCGACGCAGTGCCTGTACGTACTTTCACCCAAATAAAAAATGCAGAAATTCAAATAGAAGTGAAGAATTCTGCGTAAAGTTGTTGAAACGAATATCGAGAGATATCGAATTATCTCAAATGTCTGGACAACGGTTGCGCGGTAGAATGTTCCAGCTGTCACCAAGCTTCTGTTAAACACACATTATTAAATTTGTCTTTGTTCATTTATACAGCAGGAACACAGTTTCCCAATGGGATACGTGCGGACATGATAACGTTCCGGAAAGGACAAGAGGAGGGCTTTCTAATCAAGATTCTGTTTGTTTGTAAACGTACGGGTGTTCGTTCGAGTGACTATGACCTGCTAGGTAATTATAACCGAATTTTCAATTCGATTTTTTTTTATACTTAATATAGAAATTTCGCTAGTACAAACTGCGTTCTTAGATCATTGACAATGCGCTGCGAATCTCTTCTGTGCGTCGTCTGAAAACGGTGCTGATGTTTTGTACTTGGTTACTTCCGGCAGTTACATCAGGCCGTTTAACTGAATGCGTAGGTCTAGCGGAAGCGAACGTATAAACAGAGGGAGACCATATTAAAAGCAGGAAGGGTGAGTCAAACGATCTTGAACTATGTCCCCATTTTTAAATGTCTCTTTCCTAGACGTACTCGTTGCGACCTGTGGAAATTTGCAACACTGGTAAATAGTTCAAGCGAGGTATGCCTGATTTAAGAGACATTCACCTACGTAGCACATAGACAATTTCATTTTTGACATTATAATCATCTGCTCGTTAATAAAAATTTTGCTCAAGAACGGACGTGAGCCTGTTTTATCGATCACTGATCTAGCTTCCTACCTTTGATGCGTTGTAAACTTCCATATCTAAAACGTCAGCTTTTGTTAGTTCCTCAAACGAAGCGCAAAGGACCGAACTGAATATTTGTTGATTATTCACGCGTAATTACAGCACTTTTTCTCCGTCTTGCGTTGCGGTTGCGTCTCGCAGCCGTTCGCCTATCAGTACGGACTAGCCAAGATTTGGCGAAAATTGTTTTCCCCGTTAATAGGGCATATTGAGAAGTTCGTCGACGATTCCCCTGACGACTTTCGAAAGTGGCTTTATGATACATGCACGCTATAGCAACAGTATCAACAACTAAGATTCTGATTGAAACGATATCGCTTCCCATTTCGAGTCCACCGAAATCACAGTTGTATCGGATCACAATGAGCTTTGTGTAAACGACGTCTATTAATTTGAAATGAACGGCTGGCCATTTTTAAAATAAGGTTTACGAGGGACCGTTAGTAAAGATCCGAACAGCATTATCAATTAGGGCCAGCAGCAGCGTCCAATAGAAACTCTTTGTCTTCTAAGGTTCAGCATCTTCTGCTTGAAGCACGATGTTGTACGGGCATTCGATGGCAACAAAGAGTTAATGTGAATTTTTGCCCAAGAGAGCTAACCGCCTCCTTAGCCTATAGTTAAAAGCCATATTTATATCATTTATATCTAAAGTCAGATACTTACATAGACCGGTGTGTCTACTCGAGCTCTTTTGATGAGCTTGGCTGAAGGTTTTCTGTTCTTCTGACCCGTACACAAATTCGCGCTTTTTGAATGATTCTTTATTATAACGCAATATTAAGGATAAGCACGCTTCTCAACGTGGTATTTCCTTGGTGGCAAATATAGAACCAATGATGACCATGACTGTTGCGGTCGATAGGCGCGCTCGATAGGCAAACATTCCAGCTTAATGGGAAAAAAGTATTCATTACGACAGGTAAATGCTTACTTATATAACATTTGTGTGAGTAAAGCATAATTCATTTTACTGCCGGCCATTTGCGAGGTGTATACATCCCAGCCTTTCTGGAGGTCTACCTTTGTCCTAATATATTATGTGTAAGTAATGCATTAGCGCAAGGCTGCCATATTTTGTGTGACATAAGCACAAGGTTACTCGCTATATAGATGTACGTCTTATCAGTGAGAATCAGCCGGTATAATTTCTGTTCCTGGACGGGTGTTTTTAGGAAGCCGTCCTAAAATCTGTTTAGCTTAAGTATAACTTAAAGTTAAACCAGCTAAGCATTTAAGCGATTTATTTTAAATCGTTACCCTAAAAGTATCAGCTTCTGTAGTTTTCGAGTTGCATTTTTAATTGGTTGGCTCACTGATCTCTTGCTAACCTAGGAATACCTTGGCCTAAAAAGATCCTCGAGCCGAAGAAGGGCATCATCCACTTCTTTCTCTTCATCGTCGTCATCCACCTCTTCCGCCCGCCTCCTCGAAGCATTCTAGCCTCATTCATTCAAGCTCAATAGCGACTCAGCTCTGCGGACGGACATACTGCTCTCGAACGCAGAGTTAGCCACCGACGACTCAGCACCCGACCACCCTTACCGAGATCCTTTACGCATCGGAACATCGACATACACACATTCTATGTATAGACACTGTCGCATGACGTCATCACCCTTGCCCTCTAATCCTGTTTTGGGAAAAATGGGGATTTTGAGGAGGGCTAGATGAGCCGCGGGAGAGGAAACAAGATGAGTATTCAGTTCGAGCGCGCGCCATTGTTATTTGACGCTTGCACTGCCGGCGATTCTTTTCTTCGGTCTATGCCGCCATTTGTCTGCTCAGAATGACGATTCAGATAAAAACGATTTTAGTTAGACAGGCGAACTTGGAATCAAAAATGGATTGCGCATGAAAACTGAGTTACTGCGAACCACTGCTACTGCGCAAGATGATACTTAGCAGAAGTTCCTTCATTTTTCGTGCTCATTTTTTCGCCTTCCCGTCAGGTTGTCTCCAAGCGAGGTCACTGTATGCAACCGAAGTCTGGTTTTCTCCTTGACTGACTATTCGACTGCCACTGCAAAGCCCTGTGAAACGCCTTGCGAAGTTCAGGTACACACTGTAGATTTGACGGTGTAGCAGCACTCGGAGCCTGCTCAGGAGCTGCGAGAGCCAGGGGTAGCCAAAGGCAGCTTACGAGGGGTGAGGGCCATAGGAAGGTTGGCAGGCTCTCTTTCCCTCAGCCTACAACATAACTTCGCGCCAATGTGTATAGTAATGTGGATGTGGTGATGACTATGAACTGCTGGCTCACACCTCTCCCCCTCAGATCAGGCCCTCTCCAATAAGGAAGGCAAACACACCTGCAATGTGGGGCCGTGTATACGACCGTGTGCTGTCCTGCCATTCGAAAACATTGCAACCGTGGACCTATAGCGCGAACTACTGACGGGGTGAGCGAAAATTTGGCTCCATTGTGGCCGTCGAACACACGCACTAGGCTCAACCAACTAATAAGCCACTTAGTGAAGCGAACGCAGATCGCCATCTGGTCTGGGCCACTGTTCCAGCAATACGACTTTAAGACACGGTGTTATACATCGTAGCGCAGCAAGTAGTACGATCTGGATCACCGTCTCAACGTGCCCTATACGCTAGAGATACGTTTTGGATGCGCTGTTTTTCTACTGCGAACAGTGTAGAAGTGGTCGCTGAAGAAGACGCTTTGCCGTTAGTGTACGTATTGGATTAGTTGGAGCTTAGAATGCTAAGAAATTGCATGCGAGAGGAATCAGTGAACCAGTGAGTGATCAGGGGGTGAAAACTTATCGTGCCATTTCTTATTACCGCAAGACGAACCCATCGAAGGAGAACTATCGGAGTTCTGTGTCTGTGTCCGGTGGCCAGTGCTTGTTGGCGTCGAGTCTGAATTGTTCGTTACGACGACCGACTATAGCGTAAGCAAAACGATGAACTCATTGTTTAATGCGGCTCTTAAAAATCTCGGTGTGAGCGATATAGTCGCGATATCCGGCTCAACAACGTCTCGAGGTTAGAGCTAATGTTATGGCAATAAGGATTTCAGCAACAAAATATATGAAATGGCGAATAGTAGGATACACAGTCTTCTTAATACAACATCATTCGCCATAGATCTTGTTTATGTTGTATTTATAGGGTCCAACATATGCGTATACACGCTCACACACGTACAGCCCTAAACAAATGAATTGACATCATATGGAAACGTGAGTGGAATAATTGTCAAACGTGCTTAGCTATGATACGAAATGGTCGGCATCAAATACGGCGAACATGACATCAAGGTATTAGCAAAGTCTTGCTCACTATAGGAGTGCGAAAGGTCTCAAAGGCGATTAATAAGGGGGACTGAGTTCGGCCTTAGAGAGTGACCCTTGTGACAGGAGTACGGCTCAGCTCCATTGAGTACTACTTGGAAGAAACAAACGCCAGTATTCCAAAGCAGTAATGGTCACGCATCTAAGCACTCATAGTGGCCAACCTGGTAGTTCCGGCCAGAAAAGTGGGCGCACCGTTAACAAATCCTCTAGTAAAAGCATTGTCTATAGAACGCATCAGTAAAGAAATAAGCGAACACGTGGAATGACATCAGCAAAGCGTGCCCTACATATTACCGTTGAATCGATGATACCGTATCGTATATAACCAAACAAAAAATTAATGCAGCGTTTTAACGAGGATTCTCAATACTGCGAAAATACTTAGGTTTGCCGAATTGCCAACACAGCTCGTACAGAATGAAAAAAATTGCGCCATTCAAAGTACGCGTGTACTTTGATGCTGGCAAGAACTAGGTTATATTCTAAAATATTGTATTTAAGCAACAGTCGCTTGTTTCTAATGATCTTCAGTGTGTCGTGAACGAACGATCATGTTTAATTAAAGCGAGGATTCCGGCAGCCTGAACTCGAAACTCACCTCGAGATAAACTACTTTTTTTTATGTTGTCATGAAGTTTGCAGGCTTCCGAAAAATGGACGTGAAGCAGTGTGCAGTCTCTGCATTAGGATCGTATATGGAAACAAGAATACATTTTCCGGATTTCTCTCTCATAAGTCTCTAATCGCTTCGGTTGATGACGATCCCTTTGAAAGCGGTACCGCCCGTGACGCCTATTGCGGTCTCGAGAATCTTAGCATTCACTTTAAATCACTTTTTGCTTCGAACAGAGCTCCCTCAACCTATCGTAATTGTAATGGTACCGAACTGACATCGACCGCAACCTCTTCGAGCTTTTATCTTATACTTGACGTAATCATAAAGGTCAGAAATGGGTGAAAGCAAGAGCACCATCTTTCGACTCGAACTGGCTGGTTTATCCAGCGCCTCATTTCGCTGTCGCCATCGATAGCATAAGACACGAGTACAACGCCTTTACCTGTACTTTTGTACAGCAGTTTGTACAAATAAAGACAGTCGACGCAAAAAGTAACGATTTGGAATAGAGCGTTCGTTACCGTTCTGTGAATTTAGCGCCTTCAAATATTTGACAGTGCGGTCAGACCAAATATCACGACGAGGTCTCTACGAAAATTAATGAGTGATTTTTTTTAGGTAAGATCAGCGTACTATTTTGCCTAGAGGTTTCTATTAGCGCAGCGTAATCGGTATCGTTTTTGGGGGTGTATTAGGAAGAACTCGGAAACATTTTCGGATCCCAGATTGAAAGACGGACGTTGTAGCGGTTGAGCGGCGTAAGTTCCATGCAGCGTAGGTTGATGGGCGTAAATTTAGTGGTGATAATGGCGTTGCGGTGAAGCCTATCTGTAGGTACGAGCTAATCTTGTTGAGCCGAACGGGCTCAACACTGACCTCGAGGTCAGGCGCGTAACGTGTTTCGTAACCACACGACTCACGTGGTCCTAAACGATACCAGCTAGGACGTGGCCCCGGTTTCCAAGTGTTATTCACTGTTGTAAACAGAGAAAGTTGTCAAGCATACGATCTACTGATTAATCAAACTAGCTAGGCGTCGTGTGCAAATGAAGCATCATTTCGCTATTGATATGTCCACAATGTCAACAACTGGCATGTTTGGCACAATTAAGCTTTCAATTTATATGACCATGATTATATGCTGATCATATTAGTAAATGTATTAGATAAATTATCCATTAGTAACGCGCATCTATATATATGCGTCGGCAGAGTTGTCACTTTCAAAAATGCATGTTACGAAAATATAAAGAGCTTTATTTACTCGTACACAAGTAACTACATTCTTAATCGGGATACTTCTCTTTCTATGCCATTCAGTTAGTAGTTATATAACATAACATACAAATATATAGGTGCATAGGTAAGAAGATAAAACACAGTCCCTATTTTAGTTAGAAGACTGCAGCTGGAAGTGGCCTGTTGCTGATTAGAGCTGTTGCCCTATTACGTGTTTCACCCATCGTCGACGTACCCTGTTGGCACTGTGAGTCCATTGAAGCTTGTGAGCGTGACGCATTTAGCACTGCAACATATTATTATTAAAGGATGTCTCTTTGAATGGTGCGAAGACTTGCGAGTGCTCGTGACCACATCCTCAGCGATCCCTGCATACAAACAACGATGCGTATACAGCTTCTATTTATAGAAATTTTATTTTCAACATTCAACTCGGCGCATAATAGGTGTCCCATTTTTAAAGGCCCAGAGCGGCTACAGCTCAAATTTGTTCGAGCCGTACAAGGGGATCTCTTCATCATCTCTGTGGGCATTATACAAAATTGAGATACTCCCTATTCTACTTTCTTTACGTAAGTGTACTGCATTCGAAGGAAGAGGGGTTGTATTATCCGAGGCTAGACATTAATATGAACGATGAAGTACTCTAGGGGTATAATGGCTACAAATAATACTGTGGACGGAACAAGCGATTTGCATAACGTCAAGCAAATAAATGATCTCACCGTGGTCACGATGTCTCGGCACCTCAGTAGATAATCGCCGAGTATCTCACACACACACACAGGATAATCTCAGGAGGTTCTTATATAATTAAAATGGTTGGCCACTACCTAGAAGCATTGGATTGCTTAGTAGACTATGGAGAACATATAAAAAAAACCAGTAGCTCACGCTTTTTAACGCTCTTTAACGGGTGCCCTTTAACGATTATTCCCTCGAAAGGTCTTTCAATATAGCCCATCGACTTTCAGTAGATACCAATGTAATTATCATAGTTTTTGACGATTTAGACTAATTGCCCTTTTCGTTTATTACAGCTGCAAAACATTTACCTGGACACATATTTTCTAGATGCTCCCATATTTATTGAACTCAGTATATTGCCCTACATGTAGTCTTTTTGAGGAAGACTCTTGCCTGTGCGCGGATCGGAAGTCGAGCTGCTGGATCAGCAGGCAACGATGTTACCGTTCCGCTATTCCGAGTAATTGTTAAAACCACTAGTTGTATAGTAATCTCAAAATCAAAAGGGTTATAATTGGCTATAAAATTTTTATATTGTCTTATATATCACACAACTAATATTCGCGCTTAAAGTGCTAATGATAATCTCCCACGTGTGCTAGCGCCGAAATCTATGCACGTGTTCTAGCTCACGCTGTTCTCCCTATATTACGTAACACAGAACGTTCCTTGTACGGATCGTTCGTTATGAAATCGGCCGGATTTTGGGTGGTGATTGAGGCCAAGCGTCTGTCTGAGGAGCCTAACAACACGTATCAATTATTCCGTATCTCTATGTTTAGGGTAAAGGCACCATTTTACTCGTACATGAAGTATCTAAGTCGTATTCCTGCATGACTTAGTCGATAAAACTGTTCGTGAAGCAGCTAATGCATGTGTTTTTTGTAAGGAGCCGACAGTTCAACCAGTCTCCATCTACTAAACAGTTCGCAAAACTCTACCCGCCATTGTCGGCCGCCCAAGCAGCAGTTGCCACTGCGTGTTAACGCGTCCAATTTCGTCCAGTTGATGATCAAGCCTATAATCTTGCTTTACATTTTATATACATATATGTAGACTGATGGTGTCCGACTGTCTGTGCGACATTGGTTCAAAGTCTATTCAGATTTATCAGATCTCGATCGATAGCTGGGCGGCTCGAGATGCCAACACCGCTGAAACGTCAGTCGAAGAGGAACAGATAAACTAGTTTAAAGAACAACGTATGCACAACAGTTTATATAGAAGAATGCATGCTAAGAACTGCCCTACAAGAGTTGGCATCCAAGCAATGAGAGACCCGTTTGCTATTTGTATCCTATAGATATCCTATGGACTTGTTGGTTCCTACCATATTGTTCCCCGTCTGAAAGCATGAGACGACCCGTGACGTCGAGGCAGTTTGTTCGTATGACACTGTCGGCTGTATAGGTACCGCATACGTAATGCTATGTTACAATGATACTATATATGGTACGCGTCTACGAACAATTTCGTTTTTCTTCATTAGATTTTTACACAATATGAGCAGTCTTTATTGTTATTATTACGTGATTAAAAAGCAACCACACCATGCTCTATAATATGAATAGGAAATACTTGTAGATTTTCCATGGAACTACAAGCGAAAATACAAGTGTTTTTCCGTTGCCTAAAAGTAAGATCTGATAAAGATTTTTGTTTATTCAAATTCTATCAGGAGCGAATTGATGATTCGAGCTGAACAAGATTTCACTGTAAATGCTTCTCAGTTCGTAGTTCGGTAGTTAGTAGTTAGTAGATATGGAAACGTGACCAAAGTACAGCACCCAGGGAATACGCTATCTGATTTCTTGGTCGCCCCATAGGTCTAAATTATATGCTGATTGTTTTCGCGACGGAGGTATGGAGTGACAGACAAAAACAGACTGTTGTTTTTCGCTGAAGAATTATATGCCGGATGATGAACTCTCGTCGTGGCTTTTCCTTGTAATTAGGTCATAGATATCCGTATGTTATTCTTAACGCTTACGATAGCTTTATCGCGTTATGAAATATATATACATCTACTAAGATGTCATAAAGTATTACATTTCTTTTATCCATCTCTACTTTGAGTTTTGCGCCGGGTACCGTCGTTAGCCATTCCATCACACGGCTGGCTGGCTCCCCACCCGAAACCGCATGTCTATGCTCAGCGTCGAACTCGCACCACAACATATCTCTAGTATTAGTGGGCAAATACGTTACCTCCCTCTGCTACTACGGAGACACGTTTTCTACTTCCCTTACGTGTATATACATATATAAACGACCGTTAGCATGCGTATATACAAAACACTTGCGTGTTAATAAAGGATTTTAGTATCGTTTCATATTGTTTATTAAATCTTAAATTTATATGTATTAAATCACTTTTTTTTGTATCATCAATAATTTTAAAAGTAAATGACAGTATAGGGAAAAAGGAATTCATTATCTCTTATACGAATATCCCTCATATATGCCGTTTGGGTACTACCGCAAATGTAAGAGATATACTTTTCCTTCACAGCATTCAGCTGCTGTTTGCAGGGACGGCTCTATGTAATAAAATAATAGGATCGCAAATAAAGGACTTGTAGTGTTTTCACTTCGCATCTCTTGACTAACAAAAGCTCGACTGCACGTGTGTTTGTTACTAAGGTTAGTCTAGAATCGATGGTAGATTCAAACTTTGAAAGTAGAAATTCTCGGAAATTTATAAGCTTCAAACTTCAACGCAAAGCGTTTTCTGCGTAAAGTAGACGGCAATGGCTTCCGCAGCGTTGAATATTTAAAATGGCCTCAGCTAGTGCACTGTACCTGTGACACTTTGGAGTCCCATCGTGATAGCGCAAAAAGCGTAAACTTCAACATACAGGCCCTGGTTCTATATGAGGTGAGAGCGTGGCGCATCTGGTTCTAAAGGGTGATCGTACAGCATATGAATAAAGATGCGCCTGGGTCACATATTGCTGAGACTCCTCAAACCCTTGTGCCTAGAGGACTGACCGTTCAACTTCACTATCTCTTGCTATACCTTATGTAAACGAGCTAACAATTATATAATGGCCGTTTCTGAGATCACGCGTTTATCGGAGCTCCGGTATGGCGCTTTTTCCCACTTCCTTTAAACCAGCTTATATGTGTTACTCGCAGGCTGCCAGCAGTGGCCCTTAACAGAAGCCATGGTTTTGAGCTTGAGATTTTTACCTTGTTTGCTTACTCGACATACGTTGTTCTGTACACAACGCGGAAAGGCTGGGATGTGCATTTAAAGTCGGGTACTTGTTTTTTTTCCCCGTTTTGCTTTTGCTTGCTAGATGTATAAGCTTCGTAATTCACTAAAACCTAGCGGACTTCCTGTGAGATAGGACATCTCAAACAAAGGATTTAAACAACCTGTGTGAGAAGTAGAATAGGGAAAAGAGAATGCCTGGTGCTTTTTTTTCAAGTTGAGGGAGTTACTATTTGGACAAGTGTAACTGATTTGATACGCAACTGTAAGTCGACTCAAACGGAATATAACTTACCACTTCAGCTATATCTAAATTCAATGGATAGTTACGTTATTATTGCAGAACGCTTCAACACCTGTGCGCACCGAACGTACAAGTTAGCAGTTAACATACAATTAAAATTGCCGACCTTCCAATTGTATTTGTATGCTTGATGTTCAGTTAAGAATGATAGGTAAGTTTTGCTATGTTTATCTCGTGCACGTGCATTGATTATGTGCCCAATGCTATTATGAATTACATTGAACGCAGCTTCACATCTATCCAAATTTGATTTAATCTTTGAAACATTCATCTAGAGAAAATATCACAGCGTTTGTTTACGTAATACCCACATTTATGCTTTTTGAAATTTTAAAGAGGCATGGCCCAGCTAGTAAACGACGACAATCCGCCACCATACCCTGACCGCTATTAGATTCCAAATCATAATATCAGAGCGCTTGTTTTTCCTAGGTTTTAAGCGCATTAGAAAAATAAAGCGGGCATCTCTTGCGATTACTGGCAGCAACTAGAGAGAACTCTATTAAGGATTCAATATCAATATCTGTCGAAACAGGCAAGCAATTACTTAATGGTGGATTACCATTACGTGGGCGTACCATTAGCAGATTTCGAAATACTTGTATCATTGCATTATTAAATGAGGTCTAAAAATGAACGGAAGTTGACAAAATCGGAGGCAGGGTAGGTGTTTTTGATCGTTTGAAAACTTTTCTTAAAGTAAGTCCTAGAAGCTAGTTTCGTTATTTAGTCGTTGGATTATCAACAAGCTTTCTTTATAGGTATGTGCCGAAAGAAGTATAATATTAATCTATGAGTAAGTTTTGTGGTAAAAGCGAGTGGTTTTGAATGTGGGCAAGAATGAAACTAACCTAATCCACCCCAGTATAGATATGCTGTGAGCTTTCGTTGCCATCTTCAACATATATGCCATTGCCACGTACATTGATATGGGTGCAACTTGTGTAACTACATAGAAAGGCTTACCGTAAGCCAAGTTACATATGAGAATATAAATTAGGTAGAAACAGTCATTTTAGCCGAATCAGTTGCTTTTTTTTTTGCTTCTTCCTTCTTAAGTGCCTTCTTAGAACTGATACGGTTATACAAAGCAGTTGCATTTTAATCGTGTGTATAGAAATAATAAGACGAATGAGCCAGCTAAGGAGTTGTTTGTGAGACACTATAAACTTCACTGAAGGCCGTTTGGCCGGAAGCGTAGGCTTCTGGTCAGCTTATGCGCATTGTTAGGCAGGCCTGTGGTAACTACGCAAAAGTTCTTCCGCTCCACAGTATATGTAGCGGCCAACAAAGGGCAACTCAGTAAGCGGAAACGCTCAACCCGTTCTAGTTTGTCATGCTACTGCAGCTCGTTTGGGTAAGCGTGTATAAGGAGACGTATTAGAGTAGGTCGTGACGATATTGCGTATTGAAATACGTTCTGAATTGATCTCTCACAGAGGATATGTAGCGGAACTTTTTAGGTAACCATTCTCTTACATAGCACCGTCTGTATATAACACACTAGTCTATGTGAAGCTTTGCCAAATGGGCTTTTCTACTTTGTGCCATTTTACTCATCTCTGCTTCCATGCGTCGCGGTAAAAACAAATCATTTAACCAGTGGTAAGTGTGACCTGCATAGCAAGGTGAATCAGGCGCAAAGCTCAAGACGCTAACACTTAGTTACACGTTTCTCTGAGTTCAAGTATATTTCGCCGGATCGTATCGACATACAATTACCATCGCAGTCTTTGACTGCCAGCATTTTCGACGAAACAGCCAATTAGCAAATAATGCTTACACAGATAGACACGCGTTTGGTTACGTAGAACATCTTGCTCACTATCTTCATTGTATTCTGAAGTTTTACAGATGTACGATACGACACAGACCTTAGTTATGCAGGATACCAGTCATAGCTCGCAAAAACTACCCAATAAGAAACGCTCTTTTGGAACTTTGTTTGCGAGCTTTGTGCGCGACCAGTAGACGAATTAAGCACATAGAAAACTCGGTGGGAACAACGTCGCTGTGAAGGCTGGGCGACTGTTTGGTCTTACAAATTAGTTACACAATGATGACCACTGTATATAATTCCAGTATGGCAGCCGGTTAGTGTATAGAGGAAACTGACTAGGTATGATAAATAACCTCGCCAATTCGATTGCCCTGGCGACTCAGCAATCGCCGTCGAAGTGAAACAAACACAGTATCGTTCGATGGTGCACTCGTGACCTATCGACGAGAATGCAAATCTCATTAGATTTTAAAAGGAAGCTGACCTACTGATTAAAAGATCTAGGGGGATGAGAAAGAAAGAATTCATTATACCGTACGTGTATGATAAATAGACAGACATCCCCTGCTTGCAGTCGAGCCTGTCGATGGGGTCATTTTCAACATCTCCCCTGCGGGCTTAACAAGGTACCATCGGGTGTCCACAAAATTTCCTCGGCGTGCTAATTGGGATAACTGCAATTATCCAGGAGCTTCATATCTGTTACAGGTCGGGATAGTTCCCTAGTTATTAAAGGGAGCAGTGTGGTCTGAATGGCTATTGTTACCGTTTCATCTCAACGGACTGTTGAAGAGACACCTAAATAAATCTAGCAACACCCGTATGAAGTAACGCAGTATGGCTTAAATGGAACCATTGGAAAAGGAAAAAGTTTAATGTTCCTGCAATGCTCCAAGGCGTCACGTAGAGCCTACGGAGCATTCTTGGACCGCAGTGTGTTGTTACATTGGATAAAAGCATGACCTGAATATTATTGTTCCTGTACGTGATGTGAATGACGCCTTGTCTGCATTAGGAACACCTGGAGTCCTAGTACTTCAATAGGATTAGAGGCAAAAGAAGTTGCTTTCTAACTAATGTGAGCAACATGCGGGGAGCTTTCAAACAAAAACAAATGTTACTGATTCGGTTTTTTTTTTTTATGTGACAAAATACAGGTTTCATTTACACGTGCTGGGAAGCTTACTGAAATTACAACTATGTACCCACTGCGTTTCTCTGTACCCCGTATTTCTTCATGTGCTTGACAGTGAATTCGAGATGGTCAGCTCAACTGAACCATAATGAGTACGATATGTTCACAACTACTGTTATTTATCTCCCTTACATAAGCTCTCAGCAGTTGCCTCTGCAGGCAGGGTAAACGAGTACATAATTATGTACGTTTAATCTTTTTTTTATAAGCAGAAACAGATGGGTATTCGAATACGATATATACAAATGCCCTAGAGGAGCGCAAATTGGGTCATCGTTGTATTTGTCACCTGCAGTCTGACAATATGTCACCATATATGGGAATTTATTTGATAATATATCGAAAATAGATGGCTAAGAGGTCGAAAACATACTGTGGCTTTCAACGGAAACATGTTTATGCAACACTTTTTATATGTATACGATGCCACTACTAGACTTCTACCACTAGATCTTCATTGATCGTGAATATTGTACTATAACCGAGTTGCTGCCTGTTGGTGCGCTGCTTGCGGCATTCGCTTTTTGTGACAGCATTAAAATCGGCAATGGTGGCCATATTTTGGCTCTTGTAACTTTTGTATGGAGCAACAGGTTCATCATCGAAATGTGCTATCACGCAAATATATATATATGCAAACGCGCTTCGGCTCGTGCGGAAGGCGACAGGTGTCTTCCGAAAAAAAAAGTGCTGTATGAGTGAAGTGGATTGGAAAAATTCTACACGAGCACGTTTTTCATTCGAGGACATCACGTTTGACCCTTTTATCAAGTGGAGAATTGAGTAGCATTTAGAGATCTCGATGGGGTAATATCCAACGGTCCAAGGAAGAAGCCCGATCGGAACTAAGAGCAGAACCGAACAGCTCGGCGTACAGATACTCGAGCAACTGTAAATTTCGATAAATTTCGTGGCAAGAAATGGTAGCGTAAGTAAATGTCTGTTGTACACGTATCATCCCTTGTTCTTCCGTATCTTAGTAAATGTCGATTTTTTTCTTTGTTCAACCCATCTTCTGCAAACCGTTACTAAATCGCCTACTTTTGCTAGTCGTTATTAGATCTCTATACGCAAGCATTATCTGATTTATGGTTGTTCGCAGGCCTATCAGAGCAGCAATTGTGATCATCGTCCAAGACATTCATGAAACCAATGATTCACTTTAAATTCGAATAAAGAGCTACGGTGAGCTTAACACCTCGGTTACTCTAAATCTGTATCTTCTGCTCTATGTACATGTCCATAATGTGATACGTACGGATAGCTTTACATTCTGTCGGTAACATGGCATGTTAAACATATCAGCCAAAGCTTTGCAAACGGTAAATGAGCAAAATCGCAGATAGACATCCGTATATGGATAGGTACTGCTATAAGAACAAGTACAGAGGTAACTTTATCTCGCTCGAAAACTTTTTCTTTGCCTTAGTTATCTGTCAGCCTTGGGAGACAGGAATCGCTTGGCCTGGCGAAGAAAAATATACGGGGTGTGACAGCCGCAAGAGCCCCATACTAGCAGTTTTCAAAGCTGAGCAGGACGATTCAGTTTTATTTGCAGTTAATAAACAGAGCTACGCCGGGTGGTGTCGTCCTGGCAACAACGGCAATGACTATGACGGTTACGTTTCACCTATATTATATATAAAATGACCTTTTCGCCTATAGGTTCAGCTTCATAGATACGATGTAAACAAAATAGGATTTACACAGTAACGTGCTACGACAACGTCCATTGTATGCAAGATACTGCTAAACTAAGCTTTAATAACATATCAATATACTTGTCTTCGCAATGATAGTATTGACCAGCATAGTTGGGGGTGGTATTAAATATTATGTGCAATAACTCATTAACCTCAACTTTAACAGGGCCGTTCCGATAGCTCTCGTCCTTTTACCAGTTAATAAAACTACAGGACGCGCTTTCCGCATATCGCTTAAACAGAGTATACAACAAGGAAGATAATGGGAAAATGACAGAATCGTTGAATAGACGAGCTAGTTTATATTGTTAACAGGTTTGTTATCATATTTTGTAATGTTCGTAAAAAGAATATCTTCGAAAAAATATGTACTATTGTGTTCTAATAACTTGTTTTATTCAATACGTAAACACGAATACATACGTGTTGGCAAAAATGGGCATGATAGCGAAATTTATAAGTTGCCGGTAGAAATATAAGGCTGGCTACCGTTTTGGACGGACATCAGCCTAAAAACCCAATAAACATCAACATATCGCTACTATAATTTCAGCTGCATATTCTTGTTAGGTGGCCAAAAATTATTAGAAACTCAACCTTTATCCATCTTCTGCCGAGTTATATTTACAACGCTTTGTTGTACGATACTTGGCGTGACATGATACAAACAAAAATGTTTCGTGACAGCTGACTACATTTCACCCTTTAGATATTCTTTGCGAAGTTCTTGTCAGCACAACTACTTCACGGGATGATTGGTGTATAAGGATTTACCAAAAAAAAATACTGCATTCGGGTGTGTAAGTGCGGTTTAAAGATAACTATATGTTCCGGTCACTTGTGAAGGGAGTAGCACACCTGTAGCGGTGATCAGAACGATACCTCAGCCTAGTACCCCCTCCCCCGCGCGGTGTCGACAAATACAAAGTTTTTGAAGCATTGAAATGCAGTAAATCATTAACACGTTAAGGTAGCCCGCTCAGAGCTACTTGAGGCCTGTGGATTTATAGGATGAGACCGATTACTAGTGGGTGTTGCCGAAAGGAGTAATCGTAACGTTGCTATTAATCTACCGGATAACCGTCACTTACGTCGCATGAAACTAAATCTATTTCACCAATACGCAAGTAATCGCTACCCCTATAAAGCTCGATTTCCATTTAACCTCACTTTTGTTGTATCTCATTAGGCAAATTATTTCGAAATCTGCCAGTGTCAGCATTTTCTGCCGAGTACACCCGCATTCGAGTGACAGACAGAGCTTGTCTGATAAATGACGACACAGTCCTGCAATTGACATTTTGGTTTCATTACCTTCTTTCAGTAGATCTGGCTTCTTTGCCCCTATTAATTATTATGCCTGTGGCATCTCTTTGGGTAAATGACACTTGTAACGCCCAAAATCCGATCATTTCAAAGTGGTGGAAGACTTGTGTACGCCACCCTCCTTAATCTCGCCCGACTCAACAGAGAGCAAAATTTGTTCCACGTTTGTATATTTATCGTCGAATTGACGTTGCTGTTGATATTTTATCAGTATTTATATTCCCGCATACAGATACAGACAAACCTTCCTTCCTGCGATATGGGTATCGGCTGTACTCATCGGGCTCTGTTTACAGTACAGGAGACCAGTTATTTTTGTAGCCACTTGCTAAATTGTCGTGGCGTCAAAAAATTCTGATACTATTTTAGTTGTAGCTGTGCAGTCGGAGGAGATACTCTCGACGTCTCGCTCGAACAACGGACCAGTCTTAAGTGACACTTCTCGATCGAGTCGGTCCATTCAGAAGATATGGAAAAAAAATATTTGTTATTTTTTCTTCTGCGGCAGAAACAGCGGCGCTAAGCCGCTCACCGTCCTCCGCCTGATTTCGGGGAACATGCTTAAAAATAATTTCATTAAAACAAGACAAGACAATGATGTCTAAAAGCGTTCTTATCTAATTAGACGGAAATAGTGCTTGAGCAGATGGGAACCCACGTTAACCGGATGCCCAAAGGCCAATGACTAGATAAAGTGAACTAACCAAGACTGTGAGCAGTACGCGTATCGACTACATGAAGCAAGATAAATGCCGCAAACAATTTGCTGGACAACCTAACCGATTAACACTATTGATGAACCCTATATATGAAAAAATTCATGACGAAACTTCAAATTTTACTGCTTGCGTCTCAACTCTGGACATATATGTTATCTGTATATCACTGTCTATGCTCTAGTCGTTCTGAAATGAATAGCGCACATACTAAGGTCAAGTTGGTGCGTTTAAAATCATATCATAAAATATGTGTACTGTCGTAGATGCAAGATGTTTTGTCAGTGGATGTTTTTTGCTAAATTACCTAAAAGCTAGTGTTTTTTCTACTAGCTCACCTCTAGTTGTTGACGCTGTGTATTTCGTAGTTAGATAAGTAAGACGATAAGCCAGTAAGAAGATAGGCAAAACATAGAATTTCTTTAACTGGACGAACTCATTGGCAAATAATTTGAAGGCCCTATTTAATAAACTCTTTCATCACCCGAAAATGATGTGTGATTAACAGCAAAAATAATCTCTGTAGCTTGTTAATGATACCCGAACACAAATTGTCCTACCTAAAATACTAAAAAAAAATACTAAATAAATTCTAAACTGAATACTAGTTTTAAAGCGGTAGGTTCATTTATATTCAAACATTAGCGAAAAAATAATTAAATATTTTGAAAGCAGGTGCAGCCCATATTCACACTAAACCTACCGACGCTCCTTGTGTTCCTACCTTTCCAGATCAATAAAGCTTTTGTCTTTATAATTAAACGTAGATCTTTCAACGTGTCTCGATGGCGATGGGATAACGTCGATAAAAATCCAGCCTGGGCGTCGATCAAGAGAAACGATTGCCCTAAGCCAATCTGACCGACTTTGAAACCGAATAACGTTTGAGTTATGCGCAGACGAAATTCAGCTTGCAAACGTTCCACTCTTCAGAAAGCTCGTAAATACACAATTATTGAGTTTACACTAAATTAAATCTTTTAGTCTTAGAAATCGGCGTTCGGCTCTCAAGTTTTTGTTCCTCGAAAGCCACAGACAGCACCGAGGGAATTCATCAGACACTAGTGAAAATACTAAACAAAAAGACCTTCAGCGAAAGTGAGTTCGTGAATAGTGCAAATGCTTCAAGAACGGACATTGGAGTGCTGAGGACCAGCGAGAAGGTGGCCAATTATCGAGACCCAACGAACGAGAACGCAATCGAAGAGGCTTGTCACGAAAGGAGAGTTTGGAAATCTCTGTAAAATTCAGACGTAACGTGTTTCAAAATTATAAGCCGAATATTAGAAAATCGACAATAATGGATTTGAAAAGGGAATTGATCCCAGATCAGTTGGAACTGCGTGTGGTGTACTTCACGTGGAATTTTAATCAACAAGAAACCCGCCCTTAACCTACAGCTGCCATAGAACATGAATCTCTACCGCCAGCTGGAGAGAAACCAGGCGAGATAATGGCATTATCCTGGAGAGAAATTAAGTTCGGTGGCAGTGGCAAATGGGTTCAAACGTGAGATAGTAATTCTAATTGCCATGGGCATCAATAACATCTGTTATTCGCGGAAAATGAACAGCCCGTCATTTCATGTTCCTCAAGAGACTCATCGGTTGTTGGCATGGCAATAGAAAGTACTCAGTTTGGTTACTTGATGCCAAATTTCATCGTTATACCATCACTTCTTGGATTGAGCAAAAGAATATCCAGTGTTGGTTTCAACCTGCTTATTCCTTTGATCTTGGTCTTTGTAGCTATGTAACTGTTCAAAAGCTGGCACAGCGCTAAAACAAGTGTGCAAAAAAGTACTTCTGACACGTATCATCATTCATTTGCTTGCAAAGGCCTCATATTTAATAATGCGAACATAATTACAAGAGCGGTTTTACTGCTGTACTACAGTCATGGTTTCCATATAAATAAGTAGACGTGTACATGGCCAGCGCGTATATTTACATGCATGCGTAATAATGAGGGCCCTGTAAAAATCTGAGACCAAAACAGTTCCTTATTGCCATCTATGTCGTCAAAAATGCTGGTCAGTCATACAATTTTTTTTATCACGGATGACAACAGTTTGCAGGCTCGACTGCTCTAATTAACATTCAGAACAGATCTTAAGTTCTTCTGATGACGAACACGCCTCGTATACCTGTCAATGATGTCCACGTGGACAAACCACCACTTCACCTTTATTTTTATACTTGCGCTGACCATTGGATAGAAAATCGAAGATTCTGTTATCTGAGCGTTGCAATGTTGAGACAGACTAGACACAAAAGGGGAGAGAGCCTGTAAAAAGCTATCTGAACCTCTCAGGCCATTGTACTATCCTTATCGCACCCCAGGGGCATAATCAGAATAGCAGACGATTTTCTGTTATAGCCGCCCCTAATCGGGAAAACGAATACATGCTTCATGAATTTCCAACGAAGGCCGCTGTCACCCACGCAGCTGGGTGTCGAGCATGTTGTGCCTTCAAGCGCCATTCGTGAGTGTGCTGTCTGTTGTTATGGTAATCTTATCTGTGTAAGCACTCTTAAGAGTTCCTACACAAACCAGATCAATAGATACACATATGTATAATAGATTACGGGTAGACAGCGTATTTTTTTCCAATTCAACAATACCCACTGAAATATTGATGTAACAATTTCAGCAGGGCATTTGACATAGGCCGTAACAAATCGAATAAACGCATCTAGAACGCTTGACATTAGTGCAACATAATTAAAATAAGGCGTATACGAGATATCATTATGACTAACTTCATTACAGTGTTTCGAACTCGAAGTTATTAATCCTGGTAAACAGAAATAACTTATCGGCTATTGTTTTTAGTCCCCTAGCTGAGGTTCCTTCAGTTCGCGTGTGGTCAACTTCAGATTTAATAATTTCTCAGATTTTGTCGAGGTTTCTACTCTGGATTATCTATGGTCATTGGAGAAACGCGACTCCCTAAACATTTCCGTGGCATACCATTGTTCATACTTTTGTATATGACAACAAATAATATTATCGTATAATACATACCCGAACACCTTACACCAAACCAACTTTAAACTGGACGAACTTTCACGTCTTAAATTTAGCTTTACCAGATTCGTAGCTTCATAACATGCAAATACGGCCAGATAATAATACCTCCTTTGCATAGCATGTTTTTATTTCTCATACACACACATACACATGAATACACAGGTAAAAGCACAACTACGTACTTCGTTGCCTTAAAGAACGTCTGGGATCATTGCCAATAAGAAAATGATCGAAAGAGCTGAAGTCCACCCGTTTAGCCGCAAGAGTGAGAACCATTCAGCGCAATCTTGTCACGCTGAACTGCCCAAAATAGACATGTGTATTTAAATTTTGAACGCCTATACCACTGATCCATATGTTCCCACAAACGTTTGAAAAACAGCACGGTTTATAATTATGGTCACTACAGCTGCGTTAATGTGATAAAATCAGCTCGAATCAGTAGACAAGCAAGTACATAGGATCTAGAATATGTTCTTTGTCGCCGCTTACGTAATCTGTTACTAATTCGCTGTTTTTTGCACAGCCGTTTGCTCCTTGCTGTTTGGTGTTGTAGGGGAATAGACATGTGAAGAGGCCCCTAAGGTGCCGTATTTTTGTCCTAGAGAAAACCTAACAGGCTAACAGGGAACGGTAATTATTACTGTCAAGGCCTGTATGTCTCTAGTCCAGCAGAAAACCAGTTTCGGCGACAGATCGCATAAGGGTAGTAGTGGCCGTCAAGGTAAACAAGGTGCAAGCCGCTCCTGAAAAGCCAAAGGGATAATGTGCAGTTCAACACAAATAGCCTTCATCCGTAGCGCCTATTACTCGATCTATGTTCCGCCCTCAACTCTAATAACAGGTGATAATAAAACACCTAGGACACATGTATAACAGTTAGTGTTGACATCTTTCCTCAATAGTTCCACGGCGAAAAAGGAAAACGAAGTGTTTCGAGGTGGTTGATTCCTCAATTGAGTGTTCACTTGGAAAGACAAGAAAAGTCGAAGACAAATGAAATATATTTTATCGTATGCACTCTGACTTGTCTTAGAAAAAACATAAATCATGGTCGAAAGGTAAAGCTGTGTCGTAATGTCTCAGGATCCGTTCTGCATACATTATCGTCATTATTAGAATACTGAATAGTAGAATAGGGAGTGTCCACTGCACTGCTAAAGACAAAGCGTTTTTTCAACACCGCTCTAAAATGATTCTGAGAAACCCGACGTCTCGTCAGATATTATTGTTATCTGAAAACCGAGGTCAGAATGGCTTTGACCGATTCGACTGAGCAAGACATTTAGGAAAATAAAAGCAACGTTAGGTTGTATCCTTGGATCACATCGAAAGATGCCATTATGGGCTTCACCGAATCGTTTTTGTTATCCGTCGCCAAAAAAACACGGCTAACATATGCTTATATCATGCGATTATAATAAACTGCATATACAAATTAAATTTCCACAAACATCGTTGGGCACATCGTACTTTCTTCGAATCTTTACTATTGATCGTTTTAAACTATACAATGCCAATCAAGACCAAGTACTTTAGATTATGACAGTCGTTTGTTTCCTGATAATAGACATACTATGACGTAGCTATCTGCAAGTTCGTGCATGCTTCCACCAGTGAAGCGCAAGTAGTTGTGAGAGTTTTTATCTATGTACATGAAATGGCGTTTTTTTTGTCGTCGTCTTGGTTGGTTCACTGTCATTGTTAGGTTACTATTGTTTATTTAAACAGTCATATTACAAACACCAGCAGCTCATACGCTGAGTGTTATTCGGTTGTTATTTTCAAATTTCCTAGAATGCACTGAAAAGCAACAGAGCGAATCATCGTTACAGACTCCCGAGCTAGAACCCTAGCTCAGTAAAGTTACTTAAATTTTTCCTGTTAGCTCTCAAAAAATATTGAATTCTCTGCCCTTATGAGGTTCTGAAGGTTTACTACAGCGTTATGGATAATGTTTTGGAGTGATGAATGAATGAGTTTTTCTCACGATAGAGATATATTTGTGTCTGAAAAGGAAAGCTTTTTAGAGGTGCGCACTCCGGTCTGATGACGTTTGGTGTCACTTTAGCAGCATTTTCCCAAATATAACTTCCAAGAATACAGTCATTTTACATGTACCATTGACCATCGTCGAAACGTGACAGGATCCCTACTGCGTTCTTTGAAAATCCACCTCTTGCGAAACACTTCAGCCTTTTAATAAGAATTTAAATGTGTTTTGGATGCTGGCTAATTTCCAATGTTATTCTGTTAAGGGGAGCATGTCGACTCTGGAGTATCAGGCAAAAATCATAATTTTTAGATACGCAGTTGAGAATCCAGATAGAGACATTTTCATATTTCATCAAATGAGTACTATATATAGCCCGTTATATCGCTGTTGGTTAATCCTTCCTGCCGTGATCTACCGTCCAATAATGGTATAGAGTGCATTTTAAGGCTACGCGTTGAAAGACATATATATCGGAGTTTCTCGCTTCAGCCTTTAGATAAAGCAAAAATTAATAAGAAATAAGTGTTGTTAGTGCCAGGAGCGAACCTTTATTGCGAGTATGAGTTTGATCGGTGCAGACACCATCCTTGTATTGCTCCTCTCTTGATTGTTTGCAATATACTCTATTCACACAAATTGCGTACATACCGCATATAAAGTATCGGTACAGAATTTGTTAGCACCATATTGCCTCTTTGAAATAATCGTATTTCCAGTATTTTTCTTCATACCTAGCCCGCGAAATTCTTTCTAAATCCAATGTCTTTCATTCTTCTCCAGCGTTCATTTGGCTATCGTCTACGTGTAGTTGGAAGATTAATGCTACCGCTGTTTGCACGATCACATTTATCACACAACTCAGCTTTCCACTATTTTTAAAAAAAAAAAAATGATCATACATTATGCCTCACTATCCTTCAATAAGCGGCTAATGATATAAATCGGGGACTCGCTTTCCTCTCTTTTTAGATTGTTGTTGTCCATTTTTCTTTTAGTTTGTTTTTTAATTCCCTATGACCTCAAAACTTTTCCGCGCCATCTTGTTGCTCGACGCCTGTTTATTAAACAGTTCTTCATGTGATAATTCTACCATTTTGAACCCATCGACATGGTTCGCTTTATGCTCGACCGTCAGTGTGGTCAGGCTCCTGAATAATAAAACGCAAGTGATCATTTCACTTCTCACAAAAACGCATGTTTTCTGTCTGAGCGATGTCTTTTGATGAGGTGAATGACACAGCGTCAAAAGAGGCTCGAATCATCATCGAGGTCAACTTGCCGGTACGAACGGCAGAAAGACGGGAAATGGAGTGTGAAATATAAATAAGATTCATGATTAAAACAACTGAATAAATAAAAACTGAACAAAATAGAGCTTTCCGAGCACGTTAAATTCAAGCAGACGAAGGCTACACGGCACGTAATAAATAGCGTTTGGCGTGGGCGGAGGGGAGCAGTGCAACGATCGACCGAAAAGAGCGGAATCCGGTTATAGATGTGATACAAGCTACTTTGAACCGACGTGACCGGCCTAATGCGCTTTTGTTTTGCCCTTCTTTAGGGTGCTGTCACGCTGCTGCAAAAGAAAAAGACCGTTGCTGGATTAGGCCCAACTTTTTTTACAGGACGTTTTTTACAGAGATACCTCCTAACAGATATGACATTTTTTTTGGTAGGTGCGCCTTAGAAAAAGGAAAGCACGGACTGGCAGCCCCACCTGCCGGTCTTTGAAACAGATAATCGTGTTCGAGGAGTTAAAGAGAGCCCGCAGATACTCGAACTATAGGACCGAATATTTCCACTGTCCAAATACTTGTAAATGTGTACAGCTACTCAATAAATCATAACTCAGAACTGAAGCAACCAATTAGGTGATAACAGCCCTGTACCCGTAGCTTGCCCAGGTATTGGCGCGGCACGTTATTTTTGCCTCTTCCGGTTCGTTATCAAAGTATTATATCAGAAGCGTGGCGTCAAATTTGTCACATCGGCATCGTTAAATGATTTTGTTGTTTAACTGGACTTCGTTCTGTCTGCTTGAGGTGTTCGCAGCTTAGATTAGCGAGAAAATTCACTTGTGCTTTGCGTTAACATTCTTTTCTGCATTGTGAATCTGTAGTGGCCCCGCATAGTCTCTATAGCTTTGAATACAGATACAAAAATGACGTCCTAAAGCATATTCCAATCAGATTTACATAGCGGCGAGCATTCTACAACAAACGTCTTCTGTTGTACCACTCTCCGTGAAGCTTTCGTTTAGTTTCCTCAACTTCAGACGTACCTAACTCAATGCGTTCCATTCTATTGCCCCCCCTCCCCTCCCCTACAGGTATAGTCCCTATTTCATGGATCTCATACAAGGTCTTTTGAACATTTAGTTAATTTGTTTATTATCCAAAATACTCCACAGCCTATAAATAGGCCTCTTTGTTTTTATCTCTGATACTGTACATGTTTCGTGCTTTTTTGTGAATAATTATAAAAATCGCACACTATGATGTATTGCACAGACGAGTATAAACGCACGCTGTTTTTCCTAGCGTCCCTGGCCAACTCATCCAGCTAATGTACAGCACTTTATAATGCGCGAGCTCAGATTTTTGTCTAATGTAAGCTCCATAAATTGTGTGGTAAACGCTACAGGCGAAACACATCTTAAACGTTTGTAAGTTCTTATTGGTGCATATTAGCATGTCAGTGTCAATCAGAGTAAGTTCACCTGATACTCATACTTCTACTCTTGCTAGCATTTATCATTGTAGGTTTGCTCAGATTTAAGTTTGCTCTTATTGGCTAGACATCTATTGACTAAATTATATGTCGTTTTCGGCGTACTGATGGACTAGTCAATTAGGCACAGCACAGCCTTAGGGATGGTAGCGGCTCCTGGAATCCATGCAGTTCTTAATAGATATTGACAGTTCCCTGTAGTATGTCTACTAGAAGTAAGTCCACTCGACCTTCATTTCGTGTGTGAAAGTATTGATGAAGACACTTCTTGTGAGGTGTTTAACCACTCACTGATTGTGGACGTAAAGGGCGACAGTGAGTCTTACCTTCTGGCGGAAGATCATCTTTCATTAGCACATGTGCAATCCTGATTGTTTATGTTACAATAGAACTATACAGAAACAATGTCTCTTCAGAACCTCAATAGCATTACTACGCAACGGCGTTCCTGTTAGGTCTTGTTCGGTAAGCAAACGCTAACATAGCCCTTAGCGTCATGGTTCCCCGCCAATCTCAGTATCCAGTTGTCTAAGACACAGTGTAGCTGTCTTCAGCGACTTGTGGACACGGCATTTTGGATCACATATTGTATTCATCGCTTGATTCAGTGAATTGAACAAAAGTCTCGTTATGATGAATCGCTTATAAAACTTATTGGTATAATGATGCCCTTGTTGCAGTACACAGAAAACATCCTGCTGTCCCATGTTTACAACAGCCGTTTTCCTGAAACTTGAAAGGCCAATACTACAGCGGCTTTGTGTGTATTGTGACAATGAACACTTCTCTTATCGATTTCTCCTGCCTAATTGAATATGAGGTCTTTATGTATCCGAATGTGTTCTTCAATATAAGTTTGAGTCAATCTTGCATTATTAGTATATCCCGAAACGTTTTTAATTCAGATCTTTCCAACCCTTGACCTAGGTCATAATCTGTACCAAACGATTCTCATAGGGAACCGCTTCCGGAGCAGCCGATTAATACATTAACAATTCTGGCAGGTTGAGCTCTGTCAAACGCAATTTACCTCTAAAAAACGACTTCAAACGACCCTCACATTTTCATTCCTATTCACCTCGCGTACTGGCTCAATTAAAATCGTTGGCCTAATTTAATCATGATATCGATGATCACACTCAGCGGCTACCTAAATAACTACCTAAAATACATTTTCTATTCAACGGATTTATATGTTCTTCAAACATCATCCGCGAACACACAAATAACTTACCTCATAACGTACACAACTAAAGTCACTAGTCAACATGTTATTATTGCTTAACACTATTACATAGATGCATGCCAACTCCACCTCACCTATTGTTAAACGTATGTCGAATCATCTATATATATATATATATATATATATATATATATATATATATAGTATGTGTAGTATGAAATGAATGCATTCATACAGTGTTTCGCAAGCATGTTGCAGTCAATGATTGTAAGACGCATTATGAGCTCCTAAGCTAGATTCCAAGTATTTTATTAGGCCAGACTGTAAATTCTATTCAGTCAGTGACGTACATGTAAAAACGATAATAAGACCAGTATAACTTATTATTACAAATGTAGCGCCGAACTGTTTGAAAGGCATCTACGTTTGCGATACACACTCTCCATCTGCAATGTATTTGGCCTAGTTGACGTTATCATACATAGAACGGCTTTTTTGTGCGGGCTTTGTCCAATCAGATCATGGCGTGGGTCAGGATTCTGACGGTTAAGTTAGCTTTGTAAACCAAGACTTGATTAAAAGTAAAGATGTGCGTACATTTATGAAACGCTAGCAACGTTTATACGTTTCGGGGAATATATATATATATATATTCCCCGAAAACCTCCTAGGGGTGGCTTTTGTTAGACTTTGAAGAAATTGCCCGAGGGCCTAGTACGGGCGTCTGCGTCCGTTATTGGAATGCGTATGCGCTTCGTCAACAAATGTTACTCTCAGATCAAATTGTGTGCCTGTAAACAATCGAGTGGTTTTTGAGCTCGCCCTCGGCCATGCCTGTGAACTAACTCAGTAACTCTATTTTTTTTTCGATTTGTGTTTATTTGTAAGTTAATTAATCCTACGGGAATTCTTCACGGGTTTTTCGATAAAATCTACATTCTAGTCAAGACATTTTATACATATAGGATATCATAGTTAGGACGCTTTATAAATTAAATAGACTCAACGAACTGGTAAGCTGCCTCTCATTGTTTATTGGTAACGAGCCTTTCATAAAGATATATTTAACCTATTTGCATGTGTAGAGAGTCGCTTAGGGACGGTTCCAGGCGGGGGTACATAGAGCGGCCTAAAAAACCTTAATAATATAACATAGCCCCAGTTAGGCCGACAGGTTGTGTAGATGTACACTGAGCTCCCCCACGTTGTAAAAAGTGGGTTTCTGACTTTTGAATGCATACGTTATGTGTTTATATGCTGGAACGCATATCCTGATGTAGTGAGGCAAGACCTATCGGACAGGATGCAGAATGTCGAGGGTGGCAGGACCTAGTTTTACCTTGTTTCATTATTTTTTATATTCAGTATCGAACCTGACTTTTTTTTGTCCGATATGGGAAAACCGAATTTCCATTTGCTAAACCATTTGAGATGTGCTAGATTCACCTCTCCTTGTTAATATAATAACAGTTTCAAAAGGCTTCCGTAATAAAATATAACAAAGCTCCGCCTACTAGAGGTAACGCCCAACCAGGAAAACAACTCTGTAGACAATAATTAGATCCTCTAAGGCAACGCCGTTCAGGGATTCATCGTATTTACCAATTTTAAATATTGATGATATACGACTTTTTTTTCCATAGAGAAATTTACGGTGCTTAGATTTTCCGTACAATATATATCGTTTTTGCGGTGAGCTCTTGGAGGCAATCTTTAGGTGTTCCACTCCATACGCTTTAGAAGCCTGGCGGTCGTAAACCATATTACGGGTTAGCTTACATGCCTGTCATATATATATTTGAGCTGAAAATAAATTAGCTAGACCTAATTCTAGCAAAGTTACCTAGGTTACGGCTTGTTGTTTTTTGCAGCGAATAGGTCATATAGAGAAATGTAAAAGTACCGGTATGTAATATAGAAGTTTATCTGTATACTTACTCATAGATGACTTTCGGTCAAAACCTCTAATGAGTTATTAAACTGAATTAAAAGACATGGCCAAACGGGCCTTCTCTGACATCGAGGTCGTCTACAAAGCCTGTTAATAAGGTAGATGTTCCTCCAGTGTACGAAAGAAGCCTATATTGCGCAGTTTCCTATTGTGTGTTACTAGAAATATCACTATAAAAATAATAAAAGTTACTAGAAACACAATGGCGCTATAAAACCAATCTGCTTTACTAACCGATTTGCAGTATGATACAACACAGTCACGCACTACCAGTATCAAAGCGTATGCCATAAATACAGAGTTAATTTGTGTCAAGTTCAGCTGACCTGTTGTGTTTCGAACGCTACGTACATAACGCCGTCTGTATAAATCAACTCAGTTTTGTTATCTTGCAATGATGTATGGTAACGTTTTGTGTTGTCTATGCCAGCTGCAATATTATTATAATACCTCCTAGGCCTTTGTCTGTGACGTCCTGCCTGTGAACGTCATATAAACTGTGTAATAAACGACGTCATGTAACAATGTGCAACGGTTGATCTACTGTTCCACATAATTGTAGACGGTACCTTTCTTCGGGAACCAACAATGGCTGACAGTGGCTATAAATTAGATAAATCGCTGCTTGAGTCCCGTTTTGTATCACAGCTTTTACATACATAGTATGTTCTGGTCACACTTATAGACGCTGTGAGCGTAGTACATGACGTAGCACTATCGCGTCAAACAGTGAGTTAGAATTTAACAGTACGGAGAAGTCATCATCCTTCTAACTTCAACCGAACTATCAAACTTCTAGGCTAGCAGATAAAATTTGTCTAATGAATACCTCACTTTTGAATAAAGACTTGTAAATAAAAACAGGAGAAGGAAGGTATCCTTTAGTTTCGAAAATCAACGCTCATTGATCCAGTCTTTGTTTTCCGAGTGCCATAACACTATGAAAATTCATCGAAGATAGATAAGGATATTTGGTCAAAGAGGTTTTAAACGAACAGTAACATAATTCGTGCAAACATTTCAAGAACGAAAATTAGATTAAGGAACAGCGAGAAGGTGGTTTCAGGAGCCACGGGACGAAAACGCATTGCCGTAATCAGGGAGATTTTTCACGGTAGCAGACCTTAAAGTCTAAGGGCTATCTCGGCCAAAATGGATACTTCGCAAATAACATGTTACAAAGTTATAGTCACAAATCCTGAAAATGCGGAAACCGAGTGAAAAATGGGCCTGTCCTGAAATAACCCCAGACTCATCGGAAACCCATATGGTGTAATACGTGCAGTCTGCAGAACTTTAATCGATAAACAAACTCGCTTGGAGCTCACGATCGCTATAGACGAGACATGGTCCAGTTGCTACCGTCAGCCGGAAAGGAACAAAGCGGGTGAATGACATCGCTCTGCAGAGAAATCAAGACAGGCTAGAGTAGGTTTGTACATAAGGTAACAGTAGTACTTGCAATGGATACCAGGGACACCTGTCACTTGACCGAAAATAAAATAATAAATGCAGCCTGCCATCTCAAGCCCTTTAAGAGACGTACGGCACGGTAATTGGTAACTCGCAGACCAGTTGCTCGATGATGCCAGATTTCTTCCTTCCAATTACTTCCTGAAGTGAGCAAAAAGACATCTAATGTCGGTTTCAATCCGTTTATTCTGCCGCTCTGGGTTACTGGACCTTTTCCGTATCTTAAAAAGGGCAGGTAGTGAACAAGCGTATCGATTTATTTCTTACAAGCAATGAATATGGGAAGTACATGTGAGAACGCAAACGTGTAGGTAAGTATGTATCCAGGAGAATCACCTCTGATGATTATTAAAAAATAGCCATTCTAGCCCAATTAGTTCGCCGGATTCGGTTGCGACAACAGTCTAATATGAAGGGTTCATCTTCAAACGCGAATGGAAAGTTTAGATACTGAAAGGGTACTATATATTTAGACTAGCACCAAATTTCTATGGGTCTTTATGAAGATTCTCCTTATTCATAATAAACAGTAACACTGTTTAAATGGCCGAATTTTTTTTTAATGACTCACTCACGGATAAAGGTGGGCACAAACTCCTCAAAACCTTCGATTATTAAATACAACTTGATAAAGTTAGAATGAAATAGTAGGAGCTGGTGCCTTTCTATTATGAACTTCTAACCTAGACGATTAGAAGAAGTGCTTGTCGCAATCATATCGATGCGGAGCGATCTATTTTTGAAATCGGATTAAGAGGGTACGTTTCTGTCGCTGCGCCCATACTGATTTATGTTCCCAATAGCTGCTTGCTTAAAGATTATTAACTAGGTTCATGGCTCTATCGTTCAATTTATCATTACCTGCATGCCTTACCTATTGGATTAACATTGGGAGCCTTCCAGTTTAGCTAATATCCTTCATGTCAGCTTCACGCATGGACCTTAGGATCCCCGAAGCTTAATTTAGGCCTAACCTTCCGGAACTGAAGTACTGCCACAGTATTAGAGACTGTAAAGGTTGCCAGAATTGTTCGAACTGAATCGCTCCATATAGTTGGTAATAAAAGCTTACCAAATGGCCTTACATTCTACCACGGTAAAAACCGACCTGCCTCGAGTCAGGTATTCGAAGATGTAGTAAGAGCATAAACAGCATATGATTTCTTCATGTGTTATTCGCTGTAGCAGTTCGCTGTTGCTATTACTGGTCTTGCCTGTAGTTCCGATTTTACTCTTCCGTGGAGTGCTTCACGGCACTACAATATGTTCCACCCATTAGCCACATAATTGTTTACTATGAATTAGGCCATGTATAGTCTACATGGAGCGCACATTCAATAGTGTTGCAAAAAATGGGACCTTGAGATGCGGAATAGTTTTCTCGTTATCATTCATGATTAATAGGATGTAAAATAAAAGGCCCCTTGTCTAACATCTATGCCACGTAAAGCATATGCGGTAAAAATGAATCTTAGAAGTTGGTAGACGTCGTAATTTCAATCTAGATAGACAGACAGACGCAATTAACATTTAGCACATCTTCTATGATCACGTAGGTGGTTAATGATTATGGTATTGTTTCGCGGTTACGGTAGGAAGAAAGGACAATTGTTCTTGTAATGATTGATTTTTACAATTCAATGATATACAAGAATTCACATTGTAACATTAGATTAAATAGCCCGCATACAAACACTCAAAAATGGTCTGGCAATGGTCTAGTTAAATTTAATATGCCATGATGATCGATCGCGTCGCTCGCACAAGGAGGAGATAGCAGCACTGCAGTCGTACTGCGCAGTTGACCAGTTACGATCCTAATAGGTCTCAAGGTTGTAAGCGATCAGGCCTTAAAAAAGCTACACGTATTTGAAGAATACATTTTAATTTGCAATGAGTTACGATATTTTTTGGCTACCTGAACAGGATTAGAAACTTTTTAAAAACGGCTTGAACCTTCGATGGAATGTTATCGCGTAACGGAGCACATGTGTATATGTGTGGAACCTTCTACTAACACAATCATTTGAAGACTACCTGTTTGAAATTAGCTTCACTGAGAGAAGCGTGCTAGAATGCTAGAGTTTTACTTTAAACAATATTTCGTCAGTGATCCCACTTTCCATCGGATTTCTCCTAAGTTTACTTGCGAGCATTAGAAAATACACAATTTTATATCGATTTCGAGTTGTACACAAGGATAACCTGACTAGGGAACGTAGCACAAGTTTAGTCGTGTTGGAAAAATCGTATCATACACGGAAAAGTTAAACCCTGAGCGGATACATGGCCTGATATCAGGCGTTTTGGACGCGCTCAGCTCACTTTGTGTTCGCTGCTCAGAGAGCTAAGAGAAACTGCTAAATCCGTGTTGCAAGTTATGATTAGGAACCCGAAAACCTCATAACCTTAATCCGACACATGAGCCTGATGCTCGTCTGAAAAGGGCTAGGAATACAGATTCTGTAGGGATTCAGATTTTATATTCAAGAGTGGATCTAGGATCGTTGCTTATCTCGTGTTGGTACTGCGGTATTGTTTTGAAGTTTGCGCATTTTCAATATTTGAAGCCACTTAGAACACTATTTGTTAACTAAAATAGCAAGTACATGACAAATCGCATACCGGTCTTCGTTTACAATTGTGGCACAACAGACACAACAATTCTGCTAGGAGCGCCAACGTGAGATTTCATCAAGTACATATGAGTCTGTCAGAAACAAAAAATTGAAGCTTTCTGAGTCCGTGAAATAACGTACATGCTGAGAAAGGCCCAACATTTTGAATATGCTAGTATGCACAACCTCGTGATGGAGCACTATATGGCGCAGTAAACTTCAGGACGTGTGAGATGTTCTAGGTTTAAAACCTGGGCACACCTCGGTTCGTGCTGGAAGGGGCCATCAGCTGTCAGCTGGACGTTAGACTCGAAGCATCTAAGCTAGCATTCGCTGCCCAGTCGCGTTTATCGTTCCAAAAATTTGCATCGAACAGCTCGAGCTGCTACGCTTTGCCAACGATATTTTATGCACATATATGTATTTATCAGTAGCTGAACGTTATTTTACCACCGAATGTTCCTCAATATGAAATAATTTTTGCCCACACTATAGAGCTATAATGTAATCTGATGTTATAGGTCGGAGCATTTTGTTTATGGATCACACACAAATGCAAACACATTGGGTATCTGATTTTTTTATATAATTTGATTTTGTTTGTTATTCCTGAATCGTTTTCGTGATTTAGTTGATATATTTGTATCTATATCTAACGTTTACAACGTAGATCCTCTTTTCAAGTAAATGAAAACGACTTAACGTCAAACTATCGAATTGAACTCCTGTGGAATGCTTTTATCGCAGTTATAGGAACTACCCTATTACAGGCATCTGTCCTTCCTTCTATCGTATTTTTTGACTTGCATTTTGTCTGTCTGTGGACGTTATTCGTAGCTTCGCAATCGGTACGATATCAGTAATATCAAGGATAATGGATTTGTAACGAGGATCTTCGCCAAGACCTTCTACTAGATATCTATTCGTGATATACTCTAAATCTGCCTTGAAATTTCGCGGGCCGAATTGTCTGTTTTGGAGGTATCGGCGCTACGCAGTCTCAGCATTTGCAAAAAAAATTGTATATATTTCAAGTGACTAGATTGTTGAGGGAGATAATTTTTTCTTTGAATAAGTCTGAGCGAAATCCATAGATAATGTATAGTTATCAAAATAGAATCCTACAGAAAAATACTGTCCAATATTTTCATTATGAATTAATACATAACCGTTGTTCTTTAAGTTACTACTTAAACTATGGTTTGACTCGGCAAGTTACTTTTCAATACACTCCGAAAGGAAGACTTTTTGAATGCAAATAACAAATAACACGTCAATTCTAGAAGATTAGTTGTGTGCTTTTACCTTCTTTCGGTGGTTTAACGTCAAATAGCACGCTAGAAACAAAGAATCTCGAGGTTTATTTATACCAAAATTGTGCAATGTACATATCGTAAGAACTTATACAACAGAGTTCGTGATCATGTTTTCCGATCGAACCACCATAACTAGGCTTCGCGAGTTACTAAGCGAAAGAAAACAAAATCACTCTTAACGAAAAACCATGCCGGAGTTCAGTCACTTGTCAACTATTTCAGTATCTAACTATATATAATTAACTCAGATTTAAATTGAGGAAGTTTTTCCTTGTCTAACCTTATTGTGTATGATTCCGCAAAACTTCAGAACAACGAAAGGCCCAAATTTGCCCGGTTCGGTGGATATAGTAATTTGGCAAATTAATTAAGCCCTACGTATACGCCTGTATATTATGAATATAAGCACTCGAACGTGCGCCTCTTTGTTTTGTAATGGTAGCATTTTCATCTTTGTTGTGATACGAGATTGGCCTAAATAGCTTTAGTGGTTAGCGAATTTTAATTTTTAATTTTAAAAAACAGGAAGCCGAACACTCTGAGAGAGATGCAGGGCGGGTCCATCACGAGCCAAACAAGTCTGACGGTGGCGAAAGACCGCGTTCTGCACACGCAAGACCAAGGGGGATGCAAGGTTACCGTTTTTACGATTCGCATGGCTACCCTATATCCTGTCTTGTTACCTTTCTGAACTAAAGTCCCGTAGGTCCAGGTAGTTCAACTCGACTCCCAGGATCTTTTTCGCGCAAACTCAAATGATTACTGAATGATTTTTTCTAGAAACGTTTAATATCAGTCGGTCTGTCTATCTCTCTGTATAGATATGTGCTTTTGGCTAAATATCGTTTTAGGTAAAAAGGACCAGAAAGGTTTTCATACAGTGCAGCAAATCTGCATTTGTTGAAAAAGCCACAAAGTCTAATGCTTCTTACGAGATAGATTTGGCATGTTTTCGAAAAATTCAAATACCGATTTTAGACGTTATTATTAGGCTGATCTAATACACATTTTTATTTTTGGAAATTGCGCTTATGCCTACTGTAAAATATAGATCATAATAAATACCAATTTTTGTCGCATTACTGCTACTATTGCATGTGCATGTGTTGCGTTTTAATAAACTTGAAAGTGACTTATAGTGATGACCGCTTTGTGACTAAAACTGGAAAGTGAGCAAACAACATCAATTGAAAGAGATCGATATAGGGACAATACAGAAGATTAAATTCGAAAAATATTCTATATGTTTGTCGTAAATGCACTCTCAGGGATAGTTATGAATAATGCCGTGGCTGACCGAGCGTAAATCAGTACGAAAGTAAACACAGAATGGTAAATTACGATTTTTAAGTTATTATCTCTTGTTCTAATAAACGACGTACGTATTCCATATGCGTACATACACTCTGAGGTCCTTTGTCAACTTTTGTTCTTTGCTGTATTCAGTTGAATTTAACGTTAGCTTAACAACTTTGGTTTGCCCTCTTCAGTGTTTGCTCTGTCGGTGATATGAGATTTAGTAGAGGGCTGTTGTGTGTCCTAATGCTACAATTGGTGAACAGTTTTTACTGTCTTGCCTTTCGCCGCCGTTATTTTTTTAAGACGTTTTGGACGGACGCTGAAGCAATCTAGACGGTGTGCGTGCAGATTACTCTATCAGGGATACAAGCCTGAGGTTCGCGATTTCGCAATGAGCCTACATGTTGAATTCGCTTGTCATATGGCTTAGTTTCAGAAAACACTTGCGGCTGTTGCCGGGACGTTGGCGTGGAATCGTGTCTCCGTGAGACGCAGTTAATTCTGCAAAAAATATATCGACTTTTAATTCAGAGTACCTCGCATGAATGTTATCGGCTGGCTGTATCTTCTTGCAACATTCATGTGTCTACAGTGGAAATCTCTTAGGTGAAAAGCAGGACCTACTTAAGTTCTCTACGATAGCAAACTTTTGTAAGAGAGACTGTAGCGTTCAGGCGTTTTTCTGTACGGGGAAATCCGATTGGTGCAAATCGAAAGGACTAAGAGGATCGAAAGAACATGTCGGAAGATTCCGTAACAGACAATTTAAGGCGGTTCGTACGCTAGTGTTTATAGAGACGACTCGAGAACCTAATCACAGCAGGACTGTGTTCAATAATAATTAATCCAAACTTTTTCTGAAAAGTTACAGTTGTGGCCTGGGCAATAGTGCGACTCTAGTGCAAACTAACCCAACTATACATCCTCGAAAGTTATTTTAATTGCTCTCGATAAATCTCTGTTGGAGTTTGAATACTTCCACCTTGATTGTACGACCGCAAAGCTGTTCTTCTATTTTGACTGATAACTTATTATTCTTATTACACGAATTAACACTTTTATTGCTAGAGACGGATTCAGAATCGTCTTTGACCAACCTTACCTATAAGCTCGCCACTGTTTAGCCAAAATACAACTCTGTATGTGTGTATATATATAAGGTGTGTTTCTGCCATTTGTATCAAAATAGGCCTCACGCACGCAATTATTATTACTGTTATGTTTATTACTTGTCTATTATCAACATTCTATTCAATTGATGTAGTATGTGTAATGCGGCAATCACGGATTGTGTTAGGCCTGCGTGACTATTACTTCTATATGACCCGGTAAGTAGGAACGGTGATTCTAACGGAGATTGGAGGGATTGGCTGGATCGGCGGGCAGTTTCCGGCATGGTATCCGGAAACGAGCGAACACTATGTTGATCAATACATCAACGGGTACCACAATGGCTCGGTGGCACTCGCGGAAGTGATTAATGTCACGCCTTACTCTTATATTAAGATCTTCATATGATCTAGGCTAGCTAACGGTTAGCTTCGAAACTAAATAGGACGCGTTCGAACACTGGTACACTCTTTTGGTCAACATTATACCTAGTGAACGCGATTCTTGTCAGGCTAAATGAAAATCTCAAACGAAGGTCAAGAGTGGTAATTAAAAAAAAATTGTGTTTAAAATTTATTGTTAGTTAGCTGAGGTATAATATATGTTTGTGAATATTTTTTGTGAAAAGTGTGCTGCAGGTTTACGAAATATGTCTGTAAATACAGACGAAATAATTTGTTTGCTGAACATTGGTAGATCATGAGTACAACATTAGAGAAATCTATATGCCTATCCATCTCATGTTATTCACACTCTTTCGCCACTGGTAGAACATAGAAGGACCTGCATGGATCGCAGACGTTGGCCGATATTTCTGCGTACTTCATATTCTTATAGGTGTTTAAATGCCGGTTTGGATATTATTAACGTTAAGACACAATACCATAATAAAATACGCACCCATACAGCCATTCTTCAATGCGGAATACTTATCACGAGCGCCTTAGACCTAGCGCTCTCCTCGAAATCGAAATAGTCTTGATAAAATTACGTTTTTCATTAAACGAAATGGAACTGGTGTACATCTTCAGCAAATATGTTATTTTCGTAAACAAAAAGAAAGACTTAGTCCAGATTTAGCCGTATCAGAAAACGGATAGCGAACTGATTAACCGCTAAACCGAACAATTTCGAAATAATACCGCCACTCAGATGTATCATTAACGTGTTCTTATTGATCTTTATTGGAAATTTTATAGGTGCACGGAGTCAAAGATGACAACAATAAGGTAATTTGTTGATCAAGCTACCGCGTATTATCGCTGTAGAAGTCAGAAATGCGTGAAAAAAGTGATCATAGTCGTAACATTGTTATAATGATGACGGAAGCAATACGATTACGGTCGCTGCACACCGTATGTCACCTATTCTATTTTTCATCTTCCAGCTCGATTTAGAAGCTTGTAACGTAATGAATCTTTTTAATTTGGTAACGCTCTGCTCATAGAAACAAGGAAACTGATTCTCATTGAGAACGTGAGCTCCTTTCTTCACATCGAACTGCCGACCTTCCTCCTGTATTGGAGTACATTCTGAATGTACTTAAAGCGTACGACACGTTTGAATCTTATTTGTTTTTAGACTAAAACATTTCGCTTAGTCCTACGGACCACTATGACACGTTGTTTATGTTGGCCTTTCATTGCACTAGCGGTCTCGCTTACAAGTTCGACATTAACGTCTTGAGCCATACTACCGCTGATACTTTAACCAACATCTCTGATTCAGTTGATTAAGGGTAAATTGATGTTATATATTTATATGGATCAAAATTATTCAAATAAACACATTCTATCAGAAACTCATACGAGTTCAGGGAGGACAGTGTGGTCTGCATCGGCACATTGTCGGCAACGGCGCAATGCGAGGCTTCTATGACTCGTAGCACTTAGCCTTGGGTTCGATCGAAAGTAAGCTTACTATTTCGTTATTTGCCAAACAACGTGCCGTTGTTTCGGACGACGAAACCTATGTATTGTAAAATAGATCGCAATATAGGCGTATTTAATCGATGTTGGTCAGCCTTCGCCCTTCAATTTGCCTTTGAGACAAATCGTGCCTTAACATGATAATTTTAATTATATATTACATCATGTCATATTTAGCTGGTAATAAACTTTGATTGATTATGAATATTGAGAAGATCGTTTGTAACACCTACGAGCGTTATCTATGGAAAATTGCTGTGAGTTAGTACATTAGTAAGGGGCAAGATGTTACTTCCATTATGAAGCGACACATAACCCTTTAGAATTAGCGCTTAGTTTGCAAGGGTGCCTCTTGGCTGCAGTCACACGAACTAGTGAAACGTTTGAAAGTATTTTTCTGGTTATTGTTATTACTGCTTTTTAATGAATACCCAAAAAACCCGTACCTCTACTGAATTACAATGAAGGTTTGACCTTTCGACACCGCTTTACTTCTCGTTTCATGTGGCACCCCTACTTTATACCCCGCTTTGTTCAAAGTGTTTTCATTTGGATAGATTTTGTGTTTATCCGCACTCAATCGACAGCATACGGAAATGCACCGGAATAGCTTTAGAACTAACATAATAAATATACGTGCTAGTTCCAACAGCCTCTCAAACGCATTGGGTCTTGCTTACTTATTACCATATACTTTGCCTAATACTATATACTTTATAGTCCTACTATATACTTTATACGACTCAAAGAAAGAAAATATAACAGCTGTCACTAAGCTCCCATCTTATCCAAGGATATAATTTTAGAGTCATTCCTATACCGAACCGAATGTACTAATATTGAACTTTCCAAAGTTTCTCGTGAAGTTTTACTACTGAAATACTGAGTGCTCTATTGTCTACTCCAGCTAGCATTTCTTCACGAAGAGTTAGGTGTAGTGGCGGTTTCGTCCGTTCTAGTAGAAATAAGGGGGCAAAAGCAGTGCTATAAATATTACCACTGACGGCTTTGCTTTAGGTATTCGGGTATAAAGATGTACCTTTTTATTTCCTTAAACTGACTATAGCTAAACACGGTCCTTTTCATCGAGGTGATAAAAACAGGTAAATCTGTTTATGATTTGGGTGCGATGTTTCGGTCGATCATCAAATGGAATTACTTTATTGTTCAAAACCCCCTACATTGTTACCGTTTACTCCAGCTCTTATTATGATTACAAGCAAGTTCCATTGCCAGTATCTCTGTTCGTTACTGATAGCTAGTGGTTCTATGATATATATTGTATTAGTCAAAGTTGTTGCAATATAATTCGGCGTCCTTTTATTTCCTTAAGTCTACATCTCTTTTTACCTACTTATAATAACATGTAGTTGTTAACGAAAAACTTGTTAGAGCGGGCAGCTACGCCGCTGTAACCAAGCGTTTAACTACTTCGGATTACTTCTACAGTCGGATCGTCTGCACGCAGCTGTGTCATATTCGATACGTTTGACGTGCACGACTCGCCTTGTCATCACGGATACTTTGTGATATTTTAAGAACGTTATCTATTCGAATTTCTACGCGACGTGAGAATCAACAATTGATGGTGTTGACGTTCAAGTTGGCGTTAAGTTTCATTCATCGTCGACGCCGTGACTGGCTGCTTCTGATACCAGACGCTCTCTGCTAAGGAGTGCCGTAATCTATTAGATCTCCATGTGTCGTTCGGCCCAACTCTGACCGGAATCGTGCTCCCTTCGAACGAGGATGATGTTAATGATAAGCCGGGCGGTCGATTTCGATTGGCAAAAGCTTACAATGCCTTTTACAGACTCATTACAATATTTTTGCTTGTCATGGTTTACTCTAGTTGTCGTCGCGGCAACGCAATTGGATTCCGTGATTACAAAATCTGCTTCAGATATATGCCAAGCACCGATCTGCTACCTAGGAGAATACTGTTCACAGTTGCTTCCGAAATGCGCTAATGTCAAACCGGTATGTCACGCCATATTTTAACGTTTTGTTGGTGAGGTTCAACTCACCTAAAGGGACCAAATAATAGATGCAATATGTACGCTAGTGCATATTATATAGAGAGGGCGTATATCATTTTCCCATACATATTTGTGATCAAAACGAAAGTTAATATTATACTCCGTTATATAATAATTTGGGTCCAGTAGCATATGTGTTAGTAAAAAGTACATGTAACCACTTTTATACTTGCTTTCCTTAAACCTACCTCGTATAAACAGTTTAACTTCTGTCAAACTTTTATCCCATTTCTCAACGTTATTTTCGTGTAGTTGTTACTTCAACAAATCTTGTTTAGACGATCTACTGAGACTCATCATTGTGGCCTCAATTTATGTTGTTTTGATCTTACTTGTACAGTATAAAAATATCGAAAAAAATCCGATTGCGGTTACAATATTCAGTTACTAAGTAGGGAGCTACCCGCGTGCTTCGTATCATCTTTGTTTTACTGTCAAACACGTATTATTTGACCTCCACAAAAATAAAAAGCTCATTTTGTTTATAGTAGAGGTAACATCGACCTATTTTTAATAGCTTTTTGCACAATATCGCTTAAACACAGTGTGTTACGCAATACAATTTTAACATTGATGATATATCAGCGTGAACGACACCGGCAGCCGCCTTGGTGTCCGTAAGTGCTGATGCGGAGTTGTTTTCGAACATGGAAAATGCCGTTGGTTTACGGCAAAATAAACTAATTTGTGAAAAAACTAAGTCTTTTCCCTTCAGGGGAAAGGCATTTGGCCAGCTGGCTCCATGTTCCGTGCAGGTCGTCCTGAAATGAGAATCATTCTATTCTTAGCAGCGTTTCGGGTTAGATAACCCAATAGACAAACAAACACAGGCTCCTAAAGGTTATTACTTACCTAGAGATTATCACTTAATGACGCACCTTACCACGCTCATTCCTCGAAAGACCAATATTCTGGTTTAAACATATGCAATTGATTTGCTACCTTACGGGCTTAAAGTATGGACAGTTTAACAGCATTGAAATTAGCGTGTTTTAGTGGCGTTCTCTCACGGGTGATTTATGCAAACTTTTCCTTTTTGTGAAACAAAAGTTCAAATACCATTGCGATTTGCTAGCCTAACCAACCAAACGAATAAGGGTCGATCTATGAAATTACTAATCATTAATTGTTGTTTATAGTAGTGAGTATAACATGGTGTCATTTGGTATCTACAGGGAATTAAACGGCAGGGCTGGATCGAGTTTACTGGGAAAAACTTTCAGGGTACGCCTACCTACGAGGGGAAATTTAATTTGGCAGAGTCATTCGAAGATAACCGATGTCAAGTCGAGGTTACAGCTCGAAAGCACAATGCACCAAATAAGATCAATCTAAATAGATGTAATAAGGAGCTTCATTCCTACCTCTTTCGAATCTGGCATTTCAGGAATAAACAAAACGTCATTTTTCAGTGGTCTGAATTAAAAAAAAAGGTCTCTCCGTCTTCCGAGGAACTCACACCGCCCCCTCCGCCTAGATCGGCTAATGAAGCGGTAGAGTTCACCCTTAATGAGGTTCTTGCTGCAGATACCACAAAGAACAGTCGACCTACTACTACAAGACACCTAGACAGCCCAGCTAATCCAAGCGTAATCATGCAATCAACAACCTCTTTTAGTACAAAGACCATAAGAACGCATCTTCTGAGGAGCCTGCCGTCGATGACAACAGAAATGGCACAAGGATCATCTGCGTTGAAGACATTTTATACTACAACGCCAACAACTTTAGAGTCAGGACGACAGAGCGGCAATGATGATTCCAGCCATTATCAGCCACCGTTTGTTTCCATTCCTGAAGGACAGACGGAGATTAAGCAGTATGAGAAATTCGTATTCACGGCGTATTCAGGCGAAATGTTCGATTTACCCGTTCCCGTCAACAAGTCCTTTCGCGTTGAAGTTGAGAGGGTGTCCCCTCGAAGCGTGTGGCTCTTCGGCAATGATAATGGCCTCTCACGAATTCAAGGTTTCAGCCTATTTCGTTCAGTGGGACAATACTCGTTTGTGCTCCGTGCGCTCGAAGACGATAGCATCCTTGGTGAAGGTGTCCTTCACATTCGGTTGCGTGACGGAGATCAGGCGTGTGAACGTAATCATTACTTCATAACCGAACAGAACGTCCCTATGGGCCTAAATGACACGATAAGCATTATTCGGTCACGAGTAGAACCCCGGGTGAGCGCGGACACCGCCAACAGTCATATTAATGACACAGTTGTTGTTTTGAGAGTTCAACTGAATCGTGATTTGCACACAGTTGAATGGATGAGCCGACTATTACTGGAGAGAGGCGTCACGTGCCGTGATGTTAAACATGACGAGCTCGTAGCCGTTTACGTTGAGTTGGACGAAGATCAAAAGCATTTCACCACTTTCATATCAGACTGCCGATCTTGGCTGAGGTGGTTCTCTCAGATCACAGTCAGTCTATTAGTCCTACTTATGGTAACCATAATGATACTTACCTGCTTATGGGCGTTTTATAGACCAGTATCGGCCCTAGGGACTAACTCGTGCGATGACAGCCGCTGTTCCTCATAGCATGGCTGTACTGCTTCGTCTTGTTTGAAAACATGGCGGGCTGCTGTTCCCGCTACACATGACAACAACGAAGTTATTTACCTTTAATGCGTGTACTGAAGTAACAGTTGCTCAGTCAGCTCAAACGTTCCGACGCGCGTTATGGACGACTTTCTCTAATCATTTAACGATAACCTTATATTTTAGTAGAAAGCTAATTGCAAGCGGAGTAAGTGAGATCGTTGGAGATATTCTGAAGGGCGAAATCGGTAGCATCTACATTTTACTGTTGTCGATACGCAGCGACTTGTTCACAACACTTTTAATTAATAAATATCAACCTTGTACAGTTATGTACGCTAAAATACCCTTTATAATTATTATTAGTGATTGTGATAAGCATAATGGGTACGTGTGCGACCTGTTGCGCTGTACCTGAGCTCCGGCGCTCAAGTCGATATATTGTTGACTGATGTCCATTCTATCCTTGCTCGAACGTGCGCGCCGACCTACACGAGACCACTTTCAGATGTCGATATGGATCTTCAGGCGTCCCTGGTTATTTTTCGACTGTAGCGCGTACGAGATCAAGCAAGCATAAGGCTTATGAGGGCTTAACGATATTTCGAAATCGCGTATCCGTTACACGATCGAAATAAAATTTTACCATTAATTACCAAATGCTGAGTAAATAAAACTTTTGTAAACAGAACATCATAGCTTCATTTCGTAGATACAATTTGATGAAACGCTCTCGTTTTGTTATTGCGCGGGATCCACTGTACATGTGAACAATAAAAATTTGTTAGTGTTTTAAGTATTAGAATTTGTTTCAAACAGATTCATCTATATCAACATTGATTAATACAAATTAAAACTGTTTCCTTAACTTGAAAGACCTTCGGCCAGATGTTTCACGAGTAATGTTTTTTTACGCAGTAGACACGTATGTGCTTATGGTCCCAGTACTGAATAAAAGCGCATCTGCGACTGTCAATCTGCAAAGTTTCTGACACAAGTTGAAAACTTGCCCAACGTTATATACGTGCCTCCATGGTTCATTATGGTCGCTGAAGTGTACTTTCTACGTATTCGAATTAATTCTGAGCCAGACAGCTGGCTATGGCCGGGTTCGAACCTGGACCATAACATGTTCCTAATACTATCAGGCAAATACGCCACTCATATCACGGAGACGCTGTTTCCACGAGGGAATGCCTTCAGTGCAGCGATCCAAGCAGCGGCCAAGATGATTTATGTCTGCGCTAGTGGGCCTAAAAATCACACTGATGTAGGCGTAACTACAATCGATCAATGGGGAAAAGATAGCACTATTCCTGATTTAAACCGAACAACACATGCTTTATGTCCTGCATACGAAAGACGACAGTGGATGAACGAAGCGGAGTAGGACTATATCAACTGTGTCTCATGATCATATAGTATAAGAGCGCTTTTTGAGTAGCGTACGGTTAGTGGCGTTTACTTTGTTCTTGCTAATGACCAAAAAAGACTAGCTGATAAGAATAATGATCGTAATTATTATAAACATTACAGAGCAAAATGTTGGTGCACACAGACATGATACTTACACTGTTAAAACTATTCATTTTAGAAGATTCCTTATTATTTATTATGAGGACAATTTCCAGGATGGTACATAAGCAGCCACACTGGCTGACGTAAAGCTGATCGTTCTATTGATGTCTAATTAAATCGCAGAAGCATAATTATCCATTATATAAACTAAACATACTTGTCTCACACTATCCACATTTTTAGGACACGAGGACGTAGAAGTCATAACATCTGTTTAAAAGTAAAATAAATAATGTAATAATAAAATTTAAATAAAATATCGAAACCGTTATCAGAAACAGCGATTCTCATAGTTTCTTTTATATCTCGTTTCATCTATCTTATGTCCATAGCACGGTGCGATTTCAGTGAAAAGCTATTTAAAGTCGACATCAACAGGTAAAGGCACAGCATCTCCCACTGTCTGAGTCTTGACAATGATTTGAGCTAGTAAATTATACATAATTTTGGTTTTAGGAGTCGCTTCCACAATTAAAGCCATGCAGTACACAAATTTTCCTTGCTCTTTATTTCTTTCAATAAAACAATTCGGATAATGATTAAAGGGTTCGAAATGCTCCGAACTACGTCGACCCTCATTGGTATGGGTTACTTCGGCAATGGCTTGTACCGCTGCTGACAGAGAAAGGCATTACTAAACTGTAGCCTTACCCAGAATTGTAAACTAAGTAAATTTATCACCGTTATCTTATCTATAAAACGAAATTATTAAAGCTCCATCCAAGCAGGAAGACCAACAGGTGCGTCCCTTGCAATGATTTTTCCAGGAATCCATCACTTTTCTGGAACGATTGCAATTCAAACTTGCTCACTTATGCCTCGCGGCGAGTGATCCACTGCTTTGTTTAGTTACCATGCGCGTGTCCTGCAAGTAAGGCTAGAAATAATCTATTTTACAAATAAGGTTTATTATTAAGTAGATTGGTTTGCCTTTCTCGGGCTTATGTTGCCTGGGGGACCTAAATTTTCTGATTCAAACCGTTACATTGCAGTAGGCTAACTTGTATAGGATCAAGCTAAATTTTTCACGCGGATCATGTCAAGCGACGATACCAACGGTAGAAAAAAGCTCCTGCTTAAGCCTCTCAATAACTGGATAATGCCTCTACTATGTATGAGCGCGCTGACCGATTCTGCAACAAACATGGTTAAAAATCAGGCTTCTGACAGAATAGACAGATGCACAGGCAGAGAACAGAAAATGTTAAGGGATTTTGAAACTGAACATAATTGAACGCTAAAAAAAAGCAATCATCAAAAATAACTGCCAGTGAAATTAGCAGCGGTTTCAAGTTGGCGATAGTCCTATACAACTGATGCGGCTTGTGAGTTTAGTCAGATTAATGAACGTACGGCGAGCCAGCGCCACAACAAGCCTATTTCGCAACACATTTCATTAAATTACCCGAGAGATACGGAAGAACCTCATTGGCTACCCGTGGGGCATTTTTGCCCAGACTTTATTCATAATACCTTGATATTTAAACGATAATAGATAAACTAATTTCGTGCTGTTGCTACGGGGTACTGCGGCGCTTCCTTTGCAGTACCATTCTCAAAATCGCAAAGGCAACATGACTGGTATTATAATAAACAAAATTGTATTCCCTATTTTTAAATCAAAGTTTATTTATTTTATACACAAATGTTGTTCGTACCTAACTTATATGCAATTTATGTCAAACAATTTTGAATGCTCATAACCTTAGAGAACGCTTTTTTCAAAGGCTTATATTAGGTGCTATGTCTACTTTCAGTCAACCCGTTTCTTGAGAGGATATCAAAACGGGTAGCATATGTGAATCTCTCACACACAAAACGCATAAACTACGCAAGCTTTCTGCCATGTTCATGTATCCGGCTGAAAAAAACATTAGTTTTGTTACTCAGTGAATAGCTTAATCTAGATCTATTTTAGTTTGCCATAATCTACTATGAACGAGCTGGCTCTTCATACGAGAACGAAAAGATAGAGAACAATCAGGTTTGTTAATAGTAAAATGATTTTTACTCAGACTACTCACAGTGAGGCTGCGTAACAAACGCATGTTACGTTTATGCAGCCAACCGCCTAAGGCTTCGCGTATCTTTGCCTGCTCAAGTACAACCAAGACGAAAATATTTTCATGTTGTGCCTGTACCAATTATGCATCCTGATGAAGTCCTTGTATAACAGCCGGATCTCTACTGAACTCCCAGATCGCTGTCATTAACATTTACTCAACAGTGAATGAGGTGAATTAAAGGCAAAATAGAAATTACATTAATTGCGGACGTTACCTTTCATTTGCAGGAGTCGATACGAAGATGAGATTCAGTCTCGAACCATTTCCCGGTGACAATGGATTTACGCAATGGAGGGACGCGATGAAAATGGTCGCCAGATTACCTGGTGGCATACCAACAGAGTTTCGGAGACAGGTAAAGTTAAAGGACCCGTTAACATCCTTAATTGACAACTAAATGATTTTACATACCGTTTTCTCTCGCAGTTTATATCTGTCATGCATACAGGTCGAGTAAGAGTCTTTTAACGCGTGGATTTGTTGTTACGGTTTATTCTTTTTAACAATCTCAAAATCCAGATGCAAATAGGAAGCTTTAAGATGAGGTTTTCCCGATAGAACGTGCAGAACAGATCTTCACATTCTTATGATTAACAATTAGGGGCTATACTATGCATGGTACAGCCTATTGATTCACTTCTATATAGTTGTATCTCTCACGGATGCTGAAAGGATTTCAGTCCGTTCTAAGCCGACGAACCTCAGATAACAACGGTCATTTGTATTATATATGGCGCGATTTATTTGCTCGTTCAACACCGACGCGCTATCAAGAAACTATCTATAAACGTCCTAGGCTATATAAATGCCGACAAACCGAAATGTTTGAGCGATAGTACTGCCAGCTACTTCACAATCCTAGGTAACGTTATATACTCGAATAGCCATTTTTCGCGTGTATACGTTATTCTATTAATCTCACGAAGAGAATCTCCACAGAAGCGTACGGAGTGCCATCAATATTTAATGGCATGGCAAATACCTTGGCTTATCTACCTATCAAATTAAAACGATGATGCATTTAAGAAAAAACTGTACCAGTTTTTTAAGATGCTAAAAGACGTACGCGGTCCTAATGCAGGCCGCTGTTAATTTTCGCAAAAAAAAGTTTCCTAAAATTCTGCGACCATACATAACTGGGTTTACCGATGTCGTAATATAACCAGGCGAGTACCATTTAATGTCGGCGTTGACAAAAAGTTATGGAAGAGTGACAACGTCTACAAATACCCACAGGGGTACTGGCGAGAGTAATAACATTTGTGCCGACGCATAAATCACGTTCCGTTCTCATGTTGACGTCAAACGCTTTTTAGTTCCTCTGCTCCATGATATATATATATATATATATAGGTATGCTCGGTGCATTTGGTTTCGCTGAATAAACTCAGCCTCGCTAATTCGTATAGAAAATATAATTCTCAGTATTCAAAGACGATTCAAACACTTAGCCGTCAAGGATTATCTAGGATCATACCTATTGGTTTTACGACTGACGAAATAGTCAGAACCATTTTGTTATAGATTTTTTAAATGTAACTATACTCAGTAGCCACCTGTGGGCAAAACAGTACTTTGGTAAGAAGTTCCAAACGACGCAGGAACCGTCGCATAGAATTAGTTTCCATTCTCTATTAAGAATTTAGCAAATCTCGCCAATATCGATGTTGAGGTCAAACGATGAGGTTTCTACCCGTGCGCCAATAACTCCGTATGTAGGAAAGATTCCGATAGAAATGTCCTTTACCTATTTCGCTATTCTACTATCAAATAAACCGTATCCGTTTATAGACAAATAAATTAAACAACATTTATATACCATTTCACAACGAAGTTTTCTAATGTCTTTCGAATAGCGAAAAACTCCGTAGTATTTCTTTTCTAGGATAAATCGTTGTTTGTTTGTGCAGCGATCCAGGCAGTTGCAGCTTCATAGGCAACAGTGCGTTTTTCCGCATCGGGGTTGTCAAAGTGAAAGGTAAAAGCGCGGCGGGTTCACCCTAATAATCATTCCGATGTCTTTCTTGACCGCCGATAGTCTCTCGCTACAACGAAATTCTCTTCATATTGTATTAGTTTAATGTAGTCGCTGCCAGTGCGCGTATATATGCTAGCTAACGGAGGCTGTACAAGGCGGTTTAAGGCGTGTACAGGCAAGATCAAATCGGTGACATCTGGACGCTGCCAGCCGACATCAAACAAACCTCATAAGAACCATTGTGAATACAGAAGGAAAAAGAATAAGGATGCGTAGTGAGAGAAATATCTCTATCCGTTTTCGTCATCTGATGCTGGAAACCCGCTTGAAGCTTTAATAGAAGTAATCTTTATTGCAACGTTGGCTTCGTCATAAGGGGATTGCTAAGGAAATATCCTAACATTATTTTTGTATCTAATTAATATTACTATACTAGTACAACGCTATATATAAATTTTCAGTTATTACAGAGCGTCGTTAAAGTGTTAATAACTGTCTCGTCCGATTAAACGTATTTTTCCTTTTCCAAAGCAAATCCTTATGCTCGTTACCTTTCATTAGTAGGAATATTTAGCCAATGGTCTGCTACTATATACTGACTGACGTTTGATCATGTCAAAATACATCAACAGTCTAATTTCCACCACCTGTCTTTAGGAAATGGCGCCAAGCTAGCACTGATCGTAAACGAGCATCTTTAACAACTCAATCGCATTTACCGAGCGCTCGTGCTTCGCAGTAAACGGGACGATTGGCTACCTAAAGGGGTTCCTTTTTTCCAGTTTAGCCAACCTTTTTCGACAGTCTGTCTTCGCCCTAATGGAACAACGGCTTAGAGAAAGGTAGACTCCCGTGTTAACGTGGTATCGCACAGATAGTGTTGCTTGTATTTTTATGATGTTGTATGTAAATATCGTATCCTCGCAAAGCTTTTCTAACAAGCTCAGGACGTTGATTATCTATAGATCTGATAGACGATTGAATGTGCTGCAGTGATTACTCCAAGATACATGAACAATGCTCATGAATTAATAGATAATAGATTAATCAGTGCTGTTCGCGACGAATAATAGAAATATGTCAATATGGGCACTCTGGCCATTTTTGTTCGTGTGCGAATTTCTGCTGAGTCAAATAATAGTGTCACTGTGATGGCGCAACGGTACCGTATTTGACCGCAATAGCTGAAGACGCGCGAAGGTTTGAAATTCGAAGTAAAAATGCACACTTTACTTTATTTGCAATGATTGATTGGGGCAGGACCGGACGTAAATGTCGAAACTTTTTCAAATCACAAAGCACGCATAAAAATCAAAACGATAGAAATTTATACAACGGCAATGGTCTACACAGTCGATAACAATTATAACATGACGTCATGTGATATACACTCTAATCGCAACATTTTGGAAGTTTTTAATTTGTCGTAGTTGAAGTATAATGTTAAATTTTCGGTCATGTTGTCACGCCACAACTTAATGACCGCTCGTTTCGAAAATTGACTATCTCATTATCGTGATATCGATCACACTGTTTGAAGTTTATTAGTATCATTTATATTGACAGATAATGATAGCTAAATTTGATAATTGTAAATTTTTGCTCTTTCGACGAGATACAGAAAGTGGCCGCCATCTCAAGGTGACAGTGATTTCTCTTAATAGCTCATGTAAATACTAGGCTGTTTCGAAAGTCATTTAGAAACATAGATGTTTCCTATTAAAAAGAGTTCTTATTTTAACTGTGTGCGAACCACTGTCTCTGGCATAGCACGGAACACACGTTCAAATGCTTCGAAATTTGGCCGGTAAATAGGTCCATGGTCATGGGTAGACATTTACCTGCGCCACGCGTATTTTCCAACGCAACTGTTAATACAAATTCCTTCCCGCTCAAAAGTATTATTATGCACTAGGTCTGATTCAATTTGTATCATAAACCAATTTTCAGTAGTTTGAAAATTCAATATATAACCACATTTATTGTAACTTTAAACGAATACGAGTGTATTACAAAGTAGATCATTAACTTCAACTATCGAAAAAAAACCATACCGGCAAGCCACTTACATTAGAGGTGTATTTCAGCAATCAGCTAACGAGATATCTTAGTCTGAGGAGACCAGCCATGTCTGTTGTAACTGTAAGTTCGCGATGAGCATTTTCAGCTGACACCAAGTTAAGTGGAGGTTTCACTTCGTATCAGCCGAAGTCTGACAATTCACGCCTGTCATGGCGTGATTGCCTCCTTACCACAAAAACGGAATTAGGAAATTCACTCTTTTCCAGGCCTAATTGATGGAAATTAACACAGAACTTTCATAGCTGTCCAGTCAACTACGGCTGGGTCACAGGCTTATCAAGGCCGACAGGTGGTTGTGCAAATCCAATACAACTGGTCTGTAATTGATAGGAAATATGAGACGAACCGTTCATATGAAGTCGGTACTCAGACGGAATATAGCGACACTTCCCCTTTTCAGCGAATGAGCTGACTGAAGATTTAAGAATTGGCTCCTGTAGTTGCTGGAGTTGTTTCAGTCGCATTACAGCTGAGCAAACGTGATTTCGTCGTCGGATGAATGCTTGTAGTGGGCTAAGTAACAGGTAACGCTGTATGATTTAGCTTAATAAGTGAGATAATTTGGGGCTATTATGCAATAGAAGCTACTTGTATAGTTTATGAGCGCTTTCTTATATTTCACATTTTATAGATGGTTTACCAAGGGTACGCTTGACAAACTTGCCAGTGTCTTTGCTGTTATTTTATGTTTCTGTTAAGAACCTATACGAGTCTGATATACTTGGACCAGAATTTAGGTTCATGTCAGTTCTTCATATGCTCTTCAAGCTAGATGGATAATTATTTTCTGAACCAAGTGGATCTTCATTGAACCCGTTTTTCGCTAGTTGCTAAGGGCTAATACAGATGGCACATGCACCACATGCATTCTGTACCACTTACTCCATTTTAGAGAAAAATAAGCGAAAGAGGCTTTGTGTTACAAATGTTCACTCCGCTTCCCCGTCTGTTTCCAAACGTAACTCTACGGCAACGACTTAGAACCACGTCAAGATAAACAGCTGGTCACAATGTTGTTTTAAGCATGCGTGTGTAAACAACAATAAAGATCTTCTTATTTACTTTTCGTCAAATGAGCCGAATTGAATAAGCCAAAATAGACACAAAGTTACTTCCCTGACAAAAGATTACGCTGTCGGATACGTAAATTGAATAAAGCTGGCTTTCTTTTATTCTAAAAATTATTTAGTCAACAGTTAGAGAGCTGCACCTGTACTTAAAATGGCGTCAGCCGAGTCACGGAGCCAGAGTGCCTCGAAACGAAGAACTTTACGATAAATATTATGCCAGTTGTTGAGGAAAAATTCGGTTTAAAATTATTAACCGAGTTGAATTTTTTGGCAAATGCTTGATTTTTAAAAGTAAGAGACGCTAGAATCAAGCCTAAAGCTTGCTTACAGCTACTGGACAAAGATGGCATTTTCTTTAGAAAGCGTCCATTGTCGACTCTGGCTTAGTTACACACCTGTTTAGATTTGTTTTTTTGATACAACCTCAAAAATATAACTAATAACCGAAATAGTAAAGCTTGCGGCTTCCGGTTATTTCCAGTTGATTCCAGTACCTACAGTATACTCAGAAAAGCGTGTTTGCAAACATTTCGCTAGAAGGTTATTTCTGACGCGGCAACTTCCAGAGAAACAACTTTAAGCAGGTCAGCATAGAACGATTTTTAGGTGGTAACTTGACCAAGTTTCATAGATGACAGGCGAGAAAATCCCGCGTCCGGTACGTCTGTCTTCATCTAATATTAGATTACCCGGTGACGTTTTGCCGTGTTTCTCAAAAACGAGGTGCCTCTAACCGGGTTAAGACGTTTCTCATTGTGTTCGATTTGTGACTCTTGCTATAAAAAAGCCTGTTAGATACAACTGCCACATCAACTACCTGCGGTGTCTATATTTAGTTGAATATTGTTTTCAATATAGCTCAGCGAATAAGTAAAAGTCCAAGCAACCCACAGTGACAAGAGACCCCTGTTTACGTTTCGCTTAATTTTTTTTTAATTTTTGGAGTTTTTAAAAAATTCTTCCCAACATTGTTGTAAGCACGGGGGTCTAGTCTGCCGATCAATTGGGTAGATAGGTCTCTAATACATACAATAACATCCATATCGAAGTTTTGCTGTGGTGGTTACAAACAGTTAGTTTGTTTTCATAAAAGTAACTAGTTCATTGTTCATGAACGGCTTCGCTAACGAGTACCTCTCAGGTTGCTCATATTGCTCAACCTAATGTTGTCAGTTAATTTTCATATTGTGATTGAGAGCAACTAGGTCTGTACGATTTTCTACGCCATTTAAAGGTAGTTCGTGTCTGATTCGTAGATACGGGCGGTGACTAACGTTTCGAACGAAATCAGTTCACGAATAGATAATGATTCCGACCTCCCAGGAGCTGAAAGTACAGTTTGCATATCGCAGACAAATACATCGATGTAATGCTTCTGAAGATATCGAAGTGCAGCATGTATAAACCGTCTAGCTTTATGACACTGGACATCGTAGATATGTCTCAGACTCCGCTGATGTATTTGGCTGACGAAATCCGTAAAGGCCACTGATTGGCTATAAGAGTGAGCAATCAAAAGTGGCGCGACCTCTTCGTCATAAAATAGAGGTTAAGAGGACTGTCCGATGAATATGACTTCCAGTAATCAATCAACCAGCATTAATAGAGGGTACAAACTTAAAGTTACCAACATATTAAGCGCTCAACAGTAAGTAGTCCGTCATTCAGTTGGTCCCTTTAAGCTACTACTCGTGCGCCAAGTAAGCACTCTAACATAGTTGAAGTCAAGATAAAAATAATGAAATGAGTAGAAAACATCCGCTGGACAAAAGCGTGCTGGCTAACCCATCTCTCGGCTACGTTCCGTAACGTAGAACCCGGCTAATGTTCTCGTAAGCATTCTAACTTATGATGTGATTCAGTTGTGCATCACTATTCACGGTTCGAGTTATTCCTTTTTCCCGCAAAGCTATTGCTTTAAAGACTGTTCTATCTTCCTCCTCTGTGCATGTATCTCTCGACACGTATAGTTGTATTTGGACGAAACTTCCATGCACAAGTCATTGTTCAAGCGATGCGTGTATGTGCCAGTCTACGCTTCCTCTGCCGCTGTTAGCGCCTAACGGGATAAAAGATGTTCATAGATGAAATAAGAAGCTTAGTGTCCTATTCAAATTGCGCCGCATGCATTTGCATATCAGCGGGTTCCTGCAAGAGAAAGGCCACTGAAAAAGTGCATCCATTCATTTCTTTGTACAACACGCATATTTTGCTGAAACGATGAAATGCTACAATGCTCCTTTTTGGAGCACTCTGGGACTCATTTCCCCTTTGAGCCTCTTAACGTGAGGCTCAATCTACAATAGCACCTACAACAACAGCAAATGGAAGGACTTTGCGCTCTCTCTCAGTTGTTGCAAGTGCTGTCGCTTCAACCTTGTCCTTCAGGTAGAATTGTTTTATTTTTTGGAAATTCGAGGGATCTCAAAGTATTGCAGGAAGTGGCCTTGTTGTCCTGACTTTGCACTATCGTTCCTGCTATTGTGTTACTCATTTGAGGAAGGGTCACGCAGAAAACAAGTTCTGAATGGTTAGGGCGACATCGGGTCTCAATAAGTGGAAAGAAGGAGCTCTTGTTCTAGCAACGGCGGTCGGCGTTGTCCTAATATGTGCGCGAGTTGCAGAAACTATTGCAATCGCTCGACTAGATCAGCGAACAAACTTTTCGTATAATAGTGCAGTCTCAACATGGTCTTGAGTACTTGACTTCAGCATTTTATTGTCATCAAGGACTAACGTAACGAGGCAGAAAATGTATAGTTGAATTTCTTAAGACTATACAGCGGGGTGTACCCCGCTAAATACATACATTCTGTTGTTTTAATTCTAGCAGCTTGAACGGACAGTTGGCATGTAATGTAAAGATAACATCATCTAAAGCCTAATAGGCTTTTAAAGTCAAGTGTTGTATAATGTTGTCTAGAGTTAAAAAAAAACTTGTTATGTGTATGTACTATTGTAATATTAAATCAGGAGTTACAACGCTATTTAACAGCGCTAATAATCATATCCGGATATCAGGGGCCGCTACGAGTTGCCCTAACGAAGTATGGGAAGTTATAATTAATAAGTATCTACTGAATGCGCTATAAATAAGCCTATTTATAAAAGCGTTTTATTCCTAGTGGCCGAGTTTTGAGTTTACTTGAATTTCCTTGGTCTCATTGATTGCTTATTACTACAAATTTGATAACCTAAGCACTCCAAAATCTAGCCAGAAAATTCTATTAGCATGCAAAAAAATTTGCCTATAAGAAGTGTAAACATACATCTAATTGTATAAAAACTTATTTTGGAGGCCACGTTACTTAGTAAACTTGCAGAATACCTATGTTGTGAATTTTAGCGTATTGAAAAAAAAATATAAATATATATTATTTCATTTTTGAATAGCAGATTGTGAAAAACGGGAAGAGGACTAAAAAACGTTTCTTTTTGTTTATTCTAGTTTCAAAATTGTAGAAAAGCTTGTTTAGGTCTAGGCCGCACAGAAGGACTTTGCCTAAATATCAACTATGCGCGCAGACTTTTTCTGTTACGCTAGCCTGCTGCAAATATATTCGTCCCAAAAACATTCGTGTCGTTAAACTCTGTTCCGAGCAAGGCGCAAGTCAGACCATAAGGTCCTTTATTTCAATGCATTCAATCGGTGCTATATGCGTCATGAGGAATTAACGCCACGTGGACCAAGACCCTGCGACCTATACCCAATATGTGTCATACGCAGTACGCTTCTCATACGCGTTTTAACGAGGTTTTTACATAGGGTGTCACCAACCGAGCGGCAGCGGCTGTTTCGTGAAGTTTAGATCCTCAACCAGCACTCTGCCCCGAATCTTTCGTTGTAACGCCGTTCATCCACGTGAAAACCCAGTGCTGGCGGATTAAATCGGAAGCCCAGTAGACGACTGAAGAGCATTTCAAGATTTTTAGAACAAATTAAGCTTCCAAAGGTTTCATAAACTAAAACAGTATCTAGCTTGCAGGCATGAGAAGGGGGAAATGGGCGCACCTATAGTGACGGGCACATGCTTTATGGTTACTCAAAACTCTTACAAATAAGTCTGTGACAAGGTCTAGCTTTCCGTTTATAGGGTAAACTTTTAGAGAGCGGTCTGACATGATCGCTAAGGTTTCTTTCTTTGCAAGCGCGACTTCCACATTTTTATGCTGTGCATACGCGATCTCCAGGATTTTAAACCATTCAAACTACAGAAACGTCTAATTGTAATGTTTTATTTAGAAAGAAATACACATCATTCTTCTTAAAAGCCATTACGATTTAATAGAGTAAGCGTATGTTTTTTCACGTTGTAGAAAATGGTTCTTGCTGTCAAGATATTTACTGATTTTTTATTACCAACGGGTATTGTATATAGTAATGTCTAACTAGAACCTTTAGTATATAGCAACGTCTTCGGATATCGTAATTATCACCACGTATTTATTTCTTTTAATTAACATACTTCTATGTGTATGACTTTCTCTTTGATCCAAGTAGCTTGACCGACAGCTCAGTAGCGATCTGCCGAAAGCTTCAGTCTAGTCTTGATCTTACTCAATCACTTATGTCAAGTCAGCACTAAGAACAGTCCCTCCGAGATCTTACCACCCACCCCACACGCCGTTGCGCGAGGGTCAATCAAATACTCGACTTTCGATCCTGGTTTATGTATGACCTCGTGTATCACACGTGTAACATTTAACACCGTACGCATGATGCATTTTTTATCGATAGTCGCAGCCTTTTTTGCAGTACCTGAAAGGTTGAAAACGTCGAATCTATCTGGTAAACTTTGGCCATGTTGTTCTCATTTGGCCTTATCTCATCTTTTTCAACGCTCTCAGACTTAGCATTAAGAGAGAGGCAGAAGGTTCTCTAAAGGAAAGAGAGGCAACACGTTAATTGACTCGAGCGTAATTTATCCATCCGGGTATACGTAAATCGCAAAAATTCGTAAACGCTAGCAGATGAACTAATATACATTATTCAATCTTCATGGCTCTGAATTTACTGCCATCATTTTTTGGGCCTTGAGTGACATGAACCGGAAATAATTTGTCACGTCTTATCGTCGCTATTCGCTGGCCTATTTTTCTCTCTGCATTATCACCCGATCCAATCCGTTAGTTCATGGCCCTCGCAAAACCGGAAATCAAACCCATAAACCAGTATCACTGTTGTTTCAACTATCAGCCACGTCAGATGAGGGACGCTCCTTTGCCCCGATGAATGAATACAGGGAGAGAGAATAAAGGAAGTGCAATGCACTTGTTACCTAGCTGGTCGGCCGGTAAAAGCGTCTTTGTTCCGCGAAGACTTTGCATGTGTCTAGAACAAGCGATTATATAGGCTACGCATTTATTTCATGAAATAACGTGTTTCAAACGAGCTCCGTACGCACATGGTTTGCTATTATAGTCGCGAAGTTCGGACTGGAATATTAAAATAAAGAGGCATCTTATAGAATGAAGTCGCCCTTCTGGGAAAATGCTAGTGCAGTGACCGGGGATGACAACACAGATACGAATCAATCTAAATACAGTTGCGTGTTCATATTTTGTTAACGTGCAATAGGTGGGAGAGTAGGCCATTTCCCTGATTCAGGTTTAGCTGATTTATATATATATAGCTACACTTACAAACTGAATCAAGTTACCTCTTAAGTGTACACTTTGTTTAAGTTCTTGACAAGGCGTTCAGTCTTTTGTACGGCGGGCCATGATAACGTTTCTTCAACCAAGGACTGAAGTATACCCACATTTTACAGCTCTGATGCAAAGAGTGATTCTCTGTATGTGAAGCTATAATATATTCAAACAAATTAGACTTCACTTTGCCAAGGTAAGAACTCGTCTCTGAACCGGCTATTTATCACACACACTGCACGTGTGCAATGCTGCAATTTGAACACAGTACATAATAGCACACCGTGTTTTATTAAACGGAGTGATTTGGTACATCTACAGTAATCCGGCCAATCAAACTGCGGCATGAATCACAAACGATCTTATCCATTTGCGCGAATAGTTCTTTAGGTACCAGTCGAGGTTACATAAACATTAGCTATCGCGTTCCTACGTCCTGAGGGTTTTCGCTTGTGGCCAATGCCTCGCTGCGGGCGTTTACAAGTCCTTGGTCCTCAAATGCTCAAGGTGTCCAGTTTATTAGACGCTGATACGGAACCCACGAGGTGTGCACAATCGACCTTGTGGCACGGCAGCCTCTATAAGGTCTATAAGGTGATGTGATATTTGACAAAAACAACTCCACAATAAATTACGCCGATACCCTGGGTGCCATCGATGCACCGTTTTTCCTTTACAAATTTAATAGTGTCAGTTCAAAGGAGATCCTTTACCTTCACTTGGTAATTGAATAGCTTCAACCGCGCATAATAATATCCCCCACTGAATCTGCCCCTCACTCGTTTCAGAGAGCGGTCATTTTGAAATCTGTCTTTACCTGTTTTTACCTGATTCTCTGTTCAAGTTGATGTAGGGGTCTGTTAATATGAATCTATTGATATGGTGCTTTCTCTATAAGGTAGTTTATAGAATTAGAGTATTCATTGATAAAAATTTTTTCCCGGGTTTTTATCATATACAGATGTTATGTAACTGTGGCTTTTCCAGCACTAATTACCTTTAGTAGTGGCCACCTCCATGAAGTTAGCCCACTACGAAGATCAGGTTTATCGCGACTGAACGTAGTGCACATGTTCAAAAGAAAAGTATAGGTATAAAACGAAGCTAACATTTATACTCTGCTCGCATGTTTGCTAATGCCTATGAACACTTATGATCACAAGCACATATCTAGTAGGAACTTTCTATTTTACATTTTAACATTTCTATTTTACAGAATACTTTAGATCAGATTAACGTTCTACTCGAGGCTAATTGCGTCTTGCATTAGCTCAACATTTGATGTAAACGGCCTCTAAAGGCTATCGGATTTTCGAACTGGCAGTATTTAAAAGCGGCAGATTTTAAAGCGCTATGTATCAATATCGTGCTATTTCTCTGAATTATCCAGTGGAAAAGTGGTCAACTCATTACGGGTACGCCGCATGTACCCCAGCAATAGACACTCTGCCTTTGTCATAAAACTCGATGAAAATAAAATCATTATTATCGTTAAAGAAAAAAACAAAAATACTTTGCGGTACGGTTGGTGGTTACATTCGCTCAGACGGCTAATTATTGGATCAGTTTAATGTTGTTTCCCATATAGCCACTGTTTATTGGCTAATTAGAATCGAACTTGTTGTCCATCATCAAAGCCATCGAACCTGCAAACACTCGTTAGCGTAAATTTAGCAACATCCAAGAGCAAACCAAAGTTTACCCCGACCCACCTTAGAAGCTCAAAACGTTCGCTTCCTCGAAATCTGTTTTTAAGCACAAATATACGATAGGTAAAAATATAAGCAAATAAAGCCAATATGTGCTTGACGCGGTACAAAAAACAACTGGCTAGAAGTAAAACTATAAAAAATCGTTAAAAGTTGGCTTCGTATGGCACCGGTGTATGAAAACGATGTCAACTGAATGTGTCTCTACGATAATAATACCCGTCCCAGCCAAAAGGTAACGCAATAAAGACGAAAAACAACGATGCTCAATATTGGATATTTTTCCGCGGTAGACTGTTGTTCTAAACAAAAAACTATCTTAGAATCTTCGTTCTACACGCTTCCCTAGGGCATAGACCCGACAACTAAGCTATATGTATATATATATATATTTTTTTTATGTATATATAATCTTTTTTTCTTCGAATCCACCTTTTCTAGATACGCTGTACGCAATACTTGCTTCTTCAGACGTTTTTTCGAGATTGTAAAGTTGCTCACCATACCATAACTATCGTTACGGATCAATCGTCGGATTAACGTCATAATCATGCTGTAACCTTAGATATATTCGACGGCGCGTATATGTGGCCCGCCACTGGTATCATATGTGGTCATAAGGTATTTTTAAATAAAGCTGAATTTGATGTCGGCTCTGCGACCTGGACAACAATACGGCGAGATGGAAATCGATCTATGCTAATTTTAACATGAGGACAATAAGTATATGAGAAAGCAAACATTTGTATTTTCATAAATGGCCATCGGACCGGATCTGTTCAGTCGATATACCGTGTAGGCTAGGTTCGATAATCTATGAAATGAAACAAGTGAGCAGCTCGGATCCACGTTACTTCTGCGCCCGGTTGCGCGGCAGCGAATCAGACGATGAATACAGTATTGGGGTAAGAGCAAATTTTTCTTGGTCAGACAGGCGAAAATAATGTACCTTTTAACAATAGCACTCGAAGAACACACGAGAATAAGCAGGCGATATTGTTTTCTCCTAAAAAATATCGTTCTTCTTTTCGCCATAGAATGCAATTAATTCGAGGTTGGATAGTCTTGTTCAATTGATGTAACTCAAACGACTACAAAGTTTGTTCGTCTCAAGCATTTTGCACCATATAAGACTTACTAGACGCAATCGTGGTTCTTTTCGAATAAAGCTTCGGCCTATATCTGGGCTTAGGCGTACGTCCCGGAGCTCTTCTTTTTTCGTCTCGATGAAAGACCCTACTTCTAAGACCCTAAGAAGAAACATACTATTGTGACTGCTTCAGACGATCCTTATCGGGTTCGAATGGTTAATCGGGGGAATGCGTCAGCCAACTCCAAGACGCCACGACCGAACTTTGCAAACTGCCTTTGAGCCGTTAAAAGGCAACGTGGTTGTCAAAGAGACACCTTTTTTTACACACGGAATATTTCCTTTGAAGCGTGAACTTACCTTTAGAGTCCGTTTACTAAGCGAGAGGAGTCCTATATATACATGTATATGTATATGTATATAAAGTACGACCGCATTTGAATGGCGTAGAACTAAATAGACAGTGGATAAAAATAAGTAAATAAATAAAAGGAAAACGGAACGTTTGAGGAGATAATGATATTACTTATGTTATGACCTAACACATTAGACTAACTGGAAATTGTTAAGCTTGAATAAGTATGGGGTGTACGATAAGCACCTTGGATTCGTACTTGTCTTTAGTAATGTAAGCTAAATGCTGTAGAACACGATGTTCATAAGATGGCGTAGGCGACCGTAATAGAGCGTAATAGACCGTAATGGTTTCTGTGCTGCTTTGAGAAAACAAAAAAACACTAAATACGCGAAAAAGTATAGATAGATGAGAAGGAATAGGTTCTACTGATTATAGAGCACCAATGTTAGTAGCATACCTAGCTACGTAACAATCATCCATGTGGGCAACAGAAACAAACGTGTCAAAGAAGATATCTTCCCGTCGTTGCTTGTTACAGCCGCAGTTTGAGATGAAACAACGTGTGAGGATCTCGCCTACGCATGTAATGAGCAATGAAGTTACGCCTATAAAATTTTACGTCGATTACTAGTTGACACTATGATCGATCAATGTAACAGTGGACTTCCAGCGCCCGCGTTTTTTATCCTGGTTAAAATATCAGGTTTCAGCTTATGGAGTCTGTCTTTATCGAAGTGCTTTTTGCCTATAGGAAGTCGTTCTCGTCATGTCCCATATTTTTAACTATAGCGTGTGAACTTCAACAAAAAGAACGGCCTAAAACTTGTGTGGTTTCTTGCAGCTGTACATCTCCATAGCCTAGCAAATGCTAATATAAATTAGATAGAATTTAATCTCGTTCTAATCAATCGCACATTTGATTTTCCTTATTGGAATTTAATCAAAGACGGACGTTATCTAATCAGATCTACAGCAAGTCCTTAACAACTCGTTCTTCTCCACCGTATCGTACAGATATGGGATAGTTATCGGGATTAGGGGAACAGATATCCCTCTATTACTATCTGTATCTATGTTTGATTTTAGATGCAACCCACGAGTCCTCGTGAAAGCATAGTGGATAACTTATTCAACTGTTTTGGTAGGGGACACGTTTTGGCCTGGGTTCGAATCCGGGCATCGACACACGGTTCATTTCATGGAAGCCAGCAATCTGATGCGATGCCTAAGGGCGATATCTCGCGTAACGCTCGAAACATAGAGGTTGAAAATACTACTGAGTTCTATGTAATTTGTTGCGCTTCCTACCCAATGAACTCAGCATTAAAAAAACAGCTAAGCGTGACTAATGCTGTGTTCTGGAAAAACCGTTCATACAGCCCAGCTGGTCGATCTGCTTGACTGCCTATTATGCATGCCGAGTTTTGCCAAACAAAAAGATTCTTCAGTGAATATTATATAGAGTCGCCAAATACGTACGCCCTATAAGCGATCGCAAGTATAGCTGAGCTCTTCATGTATATACAACAGAAAGCTGGTCGGGCATAGGGAATGGTTAAACAATTAAGTAGTGAAGTCGACATCATTTCAGTAGCTCACGATGACGGTTCTGTTGTTTCCCTAATGCCCACCACCAGTTGTGTACCAGTTCTATATAACGATTGGCCTCGCTAGCTGAGACTAAAATGGCTCGTCTTTCCATTAATGACTTCTTGGAACAAGGTGGAATACGATATAACTTGGCCTATCGTTTAGTCTCATGGATTATGTACGGAGCGGCATCAAGCTCACATTTCGACATTGTATTTGAGGTTCGGTGTGCTATTAGCACGTGGATTGTATCAATCTACCGCCACCGGGTCGTTAGGTAATCAGTGGCTATGACATGTCCACGAAAGTTAGCAATATGGACCGGCCATCCTTTATTTTTTATTAATTAAAGGTTACGGACGACGCCTTGTGTTTTGTCGGATGCTGGAAATATCTGATACTTAGATTTCTGCTGTCACTATGGCATATGCTATTCGCCCGCTTTGTGTCTGAAATCCATGCAACCAACAGTAATTCCACCTTAACTACACGTAGACGCTGGACTGCAATTAAGATGTATCTATTCAAGTGTAGCAATGACATTGGTCATAGCACGAGTACGCAAGGTACCAGCAGCTCTGCGCAAGCCAAAGCAGATTTCCTGTCTGACTGCCCGTGTGGATTACAAATATAAAGGCGTAAGTTTTTAAAAGTAGTAAATACGGTTTCATCAAATATACCCGATACTCTATTGATATGTATAGGTTGCCTTCCGTTGGACGAGAACTCCTCGACTTGATCGGGGATAGAACTTTGGCAAAAAAAATTTGATAATTTAAACAAACGTTCAATCACGCAATCACTTCGTTAAGAATTGCTCCCTAGAAAGAAGCTAACGTTAGAAGGCAACGTCGAATCATCATCATCATAATCCGTAATTAATGAAACAATACTTGGCATTGCATATCCTTCAATCATTTGTTAGAACAGGGGGTTTGCTCTTCGACACCAAGCAACGCGGTCCGAGCGATGAAAATCTGCTCGTCTACATATATATACTTTGAAACTGTCAAGCGGCTTTTACCCCACATTGTACATGTACATATGCTCAGCGTTGTGTTTAGATTGTGACAGACGTATTCTCAGAATGCAGAGTCTGCAAAAATAACTAGTTTCTCGTGCCGTTGGAACATCGGTTCAGCCTTCAGGTCGGTTGAATACAGTTTGCTCTAAGCCGTTCCGATCTAAGATCTTGTGTCGTCTGGTCGCGTGAACTGTTAAACATAACGAACCCGACAACCTTCACAGGATCATCTCAGGAGAAAAAAAAATGCACATGTTACGAAAAGGGGCACGGAATAGGACGGACGCCCAAGTTTTGCGAGTAAGTAAGATGGAAATTCGACGAGACATAAAATCCGAGTTTAAAGAGGTACAACGATACTTGATCTAGTTGAAATTTATGACCTAGTAGAAATATGTAATCCTATGAGCTGATTTGAACGAAAATTTTGGCGGGGAAATTTGATCAAGATAAGCAAACATTTGTAAACATCTACGGGCATACGTCAGTTTTATAGACTAGCATGCACAATGAAAGCATTTACCTTATCAGATCTCAAGGCTGCGTTCTCATTATATAAACGTTGAGCATGGCAACATTATTGGCGTCACTGTTATTGTTTAGACCTCGGACCTTGAACGGTTTTGTAATAAGTTGGCTAATTTTCATTTGGCTTGCATAAGATATAGCACCCGTAACATGACAGTGTTCACATTTACGTAAACGTATAAAATATTACATTAAATGTTAATCGGAACTATGATTCGCGCACACTAGGATCTAGTTCGTGAATTTCAATGCTCTCGAAATATTTTATATGTTTTGCTTTCCGGCTGTATTGACAGGCACGCTTGCTAGTTGTTTGTCATGCTGGCTCAACTGCAGTTCACTGATCAGAAGAAAGAGTTTAGAGTGCCAGCGTTCCTCTGCTACTGCCGGATACGCAGTGCCCCCAAGAACAATGCGTAAAAAACTGCTGCTAGCGCTGCTGACTGGATTTTTCGGGCTTCTTAATTCGATTTGAGCGACACATCGGACTGTTCTAAACACGAGCTTCCTGCTAGGACAGCTTTCACCTTATAGTAGTACGAATGGCGTTTAAACTTACGCTTATGGCACACAATGGTCAGAACTTTTCTTTTCACGAAAGGATATTCGTAAACCAAACGCGCTGACCGAAATTTACATTCTGTTTCGCTTTCTAATTGCATTAAATGTAAAGGTATCGTTAGAATAAGCATTTACAGATATGCGATGCGTCAAGCACACTGCAATAACGCGCCGTCTACCCTTACGTGCGCGGTAGCTTAGATTCAACTTATTACGCTTCATCAACACTGCTCCAGTAACGTTATGTTTGGTGATGTGTACCCATGACATTCCTATAAACTCGCTCAATGGCTATGAATATGAAACGTTTTAGTCTCGTAGTCAGCTTGACGTAAACGGTGAATGTCAGCGATGGGCTAAGATTTGAATAAAGACTTTACAGATACCTTCTAGCACCTAGCAATAGATGTTCAGCAAGTCGGTCCGGTGAGTCATTGACTTCTGCCAGCGGTCCAAGGATATCCAAGCTCACAGAGTATTTACGACGATTGCTTGGCGTAATAACCGTCTTTTTTCGCTGTAACGCTTGCCTTTTCTAAGTAAGCTATAAAAAGGCATTTCTTCGTAACAGAGTGCTTCCTCTGAATGCTTCTGCGTGCAGGCGGATCCGCCGCCGCCGCCATAAAAGAAAATCTCCTAACTTGAGAAATGCCGAAAAAATAACTAGCAGTTCTTAGTGACTAACTAAGTTGATTTCTTAATTCAGTCTCATTTTGTCTGCATTTGGTTGCAGCGTATACATTTGACACTCACAGACCGAATAGTCGACCCTGTGACTTAATTCAAATTGCTCATATTAATAAGAAGGCTAAGCCAAGCTGAGTTTGCTTCTATTAGTTTCTTTCTGCTCTATCTGTTCGTGTCGTCTTTGGCTGCAGGGCAAAATGAGACTGAATGAAAAATAGTAGACGCGTATTTAACAAACAGGAATAGAAATACACCGGTGACGCGGTGCCTTGAAAGCTCACTGGTCGCTCCGAAAAATGCGCAATTCGAAATAAAGATTAGCACTGGACAAAAACTATTGCAAATTTTTAGTACTCTATTTTAATATATTGTTTCGTTGCTTAATGGGCGAGATAAAAATCATATTTGTGTTGCATTGGGCAATTGATAGCTACATAAACCGTATGAAACCCACGAGGAAAACTTTTTTGCGCGTTATACAAGCATGAACTGTAAATGACAATGAAGCTTTGCCAGTACCTAGGTTTCTGCTGATTGGGGTAGCAAGTTTCAATCAGTTTGCCGCTCGTCCGGATCTGTTGTGCCTGATGCTACTGTTTTATGCGCTCAGACGGGAGAGAAGGAAACTAACTAAAAACCTGAAGCAATTTAGGCTGGGCTAAAAGAATACGATCGAAAATAGCAAGCGCTAATTCGTAATTAATATCACGTAAAGTCAAAGAGCTATAAACGCACTACAAACCGAACAAGTTTGTTTAATCTATATGCCATTCCTACAAATACACGGATACATGTTAGGTATTAGTGCTTGACTGTTTAACTTAGCAACACGTTAGAGGGGTTAGGTTAGACACTGGGCAATTTCGGTACGCTAAATGAAGCAACAGCTAACAGGGCTATTAAGAGTAAAACTCAAAGCATTTGAATACATGTGGGGTAACGTATACACCTCCTACAATTGAATGGATGCTAAGTTGCAAAGGGACGAAAGCGTTCGGCTAACATAGCGTTATCATTCGCCATGTTTAAAGCTAAATGCTTTGAACAGATGTGCGCAAGCCGGCGACTAGTGACTTTTTCTTCTTTTTTTCTGACTCTTTGAAAGAGTGCTGAACGATCAGCTAGGACACTAGTTTTCGGTTCTATTTCCGGGTGCGCATACAAGACGCAGCAAAAACTGCCAGCTATTGTTCGACACACCCTTTTTCCTATGCTTCTGCCTAAATATTCTAGAGAAGTGGACTAAATACATGGAGTAAGTCATTTTACTTTCGTCCATCCTGCACATTACGTCACGCCTCAGTCTATTCAGGTCTATAGCTCACAGCTGAGCATAGTTAGGCTTCGACGAAACTATCCCATGAAAAGTTTCACATATTCGAATGGTGCAGTATCTGATAAATTAATTTAGCTAGGAATATTACACGGGCATACTCTATTGTGGTTCTTACTGTTTGCTACAGTACTTTTAGACGACTTCTAGGACAGAGGTGAATCGAGGCCCTAACCAATACCGCAACATAAGCATGTCTGCAGAATGAATATCAGCTTTGGCCATACCATACGTAGGACAAGATCAAATGCTAAATTAAGCTTCCGTCATCCTTTTTTCTATTATTATCCGTTCAACAAATCCTTGTGTGCTTGATACCCGTGCGGCTCATGGCTATTTCATATGAATGGATTCCGTGTTTCCAGCGGCTTTTGATGAAGATCCATTTCTACTATTACCCCCTAAAGGCTTGGTTCTATTCTAACTATGATAAATATAACATACTCGCACTAATAACGTTTTTTTACTTTTTTTTTTTATTTTTAATATTCTAAAGTGAACTGTTAGCTAACTGAACCTATATTTTGTTGTGCCGTCTAGGTGTTCTTGTATTTTCGCTCTATCTGATAAAGTTCACTTAGAATACATAAACTAATGGGGGTTTTGTTTAAAAGGAAAAGACGTAGGATTCTTTAGTCTAGAAGACGAAACGTATCTAGGCGCTACTGTGCTTATGTGTGATCAGTTCTACATATGGCGCTTTGATTCAAATCGTCAAACTTGTGTATGCTATAACAAATCCGCTGAGCTGACGACGATTGGCCATCCTTTCTCAGAGCTACATGATCTTGTTTCTAATAGGAGTCTAAAACGTAGGAAACACCAATCGTTAAAGCTAAATGGAATCAATGATGCCATTTTCATTATTAGCATCACGTAATTTCCTTGAGATACCTTTCTACCATGTTAGATATGCCCAAAGATTTCTCTAAAAGCATTAGATAAAATCATCATTTGCTATTGTTGTTGGTGAAAAGTTTTCATTTTGAGCTACCCTAAAATAGCTACTATATACTTATCTATTTTATTCTATGGATATGCACAGAGTACTACGAAATATAACAGCTGGAAGACACGGGCAGGCAGGCACTTTATCTAGAATACAACCTTTCTCTACGTAGTTTACGGTTTCTAGTGAATACGCTCGTTGTGCTCATAGAGTGATTCTCTTTAGCTCTAGTGCTTTAGCATGTATCAACTAGAGACATCTACCTATTGATCAAGACACTGTTCGATTCAAAAAACGAGTTCAATAATAATCATCATCATTTTATTTTCATTTGTTATTGTCTTCATCTTGTTTTTATTATCATTTAGTATGTTACATGTGAAAAGATAAGCTAACATTTCGTCTCTCGGGTTCATCATCCCACAATCATTATTGTTATTTATTATTCATCAGCCAGGATCAAGGCGTAAGCGGAATATTACAGTTGGCTTGTCCCCCTTGCGTCGCGCACATATTTTCTTCGTCTCCAACTGATCACCTCGTCCTCACGCTGGTACTCGTCGCTATAACTTGTCACGACCATGCATCGTTTCCTCTTGTGTACTGTCCTCACCTAAAGCCGTGGACGAAGGCTGCTTTTTCCGGGCGCACGCATACCGTCCTATTTTCGCGAGACAGTCGTGGGAACTTGTAATTCGTTCTTGGCTTACATCGCATATGGGCTCCATTATCCACTCAACTTTAATACCTTATCTTTTTATCCTTACCACCCCGCCCCATCCCCCGTGCGTATTTTAGCAGTGCAATGTATAAACGTTTCGTCGGTTAAACCGCTGCGTAGCGGCTGCGTTTTATGCATCACCAACTCCAAATCAGTAACGTTTGCTTTCATATATCCCTCTGATGTTCAGTTTATGACACCTTATGCACAGATGGCAAATCAGAAGTACCCTGAAAACGCGTTTTCCTAGATAGGCCACTAAAGTTTCTATCATTCCTCGGCATGCTTTTGTTTAAGCAGAGACCAACTCTTGGGTGTTCAAGTTCTATTTGCCTTTGTAAAAACTCTGTTCTTTCTCCCCTTTTTTTTTATCGTCGTCTATGGTCAACCAACCCGTATTATAGAATTTCGAACAGTTATATTTTATTTTAGTCTTCAGTGTTATTGTTATCATTAGCATTTCACAATCAAACAAAAAAAAAGTAGTTGTGGTAATAACTCTGGGTCGTCTTACAGATTTCTTCGTGTTTTTTCTTTTTTTTTTGTTTCTAATGGTCGAGCAATGCCACTTCAGGCGAACTACACTTTACATGCTCGATTTTTTATGCTTTGCACTAATATATGTATGTCATCGGGATACGATCTTCTTTAGCCGTGGTTGCTTATTTTATATAGCATTTCCACAATTTGGGATTCGAGTCTACCACGTCAAAACATACAGCCAACATTGACCCGGCCGACTCTGGCAGTTGGTTTCCCCAATACAACTACCGCCATTTTCGATCGCATTTAATTAATCTGTCATTATTTTTTTAATTCTATTCCTTCTGATTCTATTATCATATATAATTGCTCATCCCGTAATCGTCGTTATCAGCATTATAATCATTTCCGATTGTTTATTTTCTTTGTTTCCGTAGCACGGAGTCATCGTTTCGTCATCAATAATAACAGCACCACCTACAAAATTTTAGCGTTTTTTTTGCCCTTTATTATGACTCTATCTCTTTCATTCAAGTCGCTCGCTTAATCGCTTCTTTTTTCGTATCGCAACCACTCAATCGTCAAACATTTTCGCTTCTCCTTACTTAGTCGTCCACTTTAATTAAATATATATTACTTAACTCATTTATTTCTAGTCTAACCCTTTTTTTTTTTTATAAGCCCTCTCTCGCCCCACTTGTACTCCATTTTAGCCCTACGAGCGTTTCTAAAGTGTCATCCTGTTATGCTCGATAGTCAGTCATCTAGTCTTTACGTGCCGTTTACATTGCCTGTTCTCTCCTACACACCAATGATGCAAGGAATAATAAAAGTGGTCGTTATAGTAATTGTTATTAGAATCATGTCGTGCTGACGACTGAAATCCATTGTTGAGGTAGCAACACGCAGCAACAAGTCTCCTTTTAGCCGGCATCGATCCATCTTTCTCCTGCTTACAACACTTCCACATACCCTGTGGCAGTAGACTTAAGGATAAGCAGATGGGTAATCTTTCCCCTTCTCATTCTGCTCTCCGTGTTGTCGTTTGAGTTAATATTGAAAAAACAATGCCATCGTTTACAACCCTTTCCACGATCCATATGTCTACAATTCTTCTGCCATGTTTGTGCTCTAATAAGCTGTGGAAGTGGAACTCTCTCTAGATCACCATCGTATTCTTCGGCGACAACCGTACTAGTCGTTCAGGTAATACAGAAACCGTGTGCATTTGCGGAGCAGCTAAATTCAACTTTGCCAAACCGCGTTTGAGAAGAATAGGGGTCAGTTACGAGGCTGCTGGACGCTAACTACTTTCCTCCTGGGAATCTCATTTTTTGTTGTTGATAGCAGGAGAGAAAAACGGAAGCACAAACATGCAGAAGTTGGTTCAATTATATATATGCACATACGTTCTTCAAGAAATACAGGTAGAATTAGTAAACTTGATAACCTGATAGCTTGCTGATGGTTTTAATTCGTTGTGCTTCTGGCAACGATCACTCAGATCGCCGGCTTCGTATCAGGTTTACAGGCAAAAAATAAGCCGTTCGTTGTCGATTGAAGCGCTGCCAATAACTTGAAATGGATAAGTATAAGCTTCTGCATGCCTGTTCATTTGCACCTTAATCTTAAAATAAAGTGTGATGATGATGTGCAAATTGCGTTATTTGCCGCAACAAATGGCTGATTATACATGGTTATACATGGAGCAACAATCGCAATATTTATTGCTCTTTCTATTACAGATTGATGCGCATCTTGAAATTATTGTATAATAGTTGTTAAAGTTATTATTGTCACTATTGTTGTTTTCGAAATATCCGCCGTCACATTTTGCCGCTGCTGCTGCTGCTGCTTTGCTGAAGATGTGAAGCCTCCCACTCCGTAAACGACGGACTGTCGCGATGGCCAGCAAGAAGTTCTTGTTAATGTTATAGAACATTCACTCCTTTGTTTATCTGCTGTTCGACAGTACGTTGAAATTTGTCCTGGAGTAAAAGATGGCGTTTGTTCTAGAGAATCACGCACTTCCTTTTCTTCGTCGGCTTATAAGGCGGGCAGAGTACGGCTCGGATAGCTTCATCGAACACGTTCTTCAGGCCCTTTTGAGTCAGAGCAGAACACTCGAGATACTTGACAGCTGTGATCTCTTTGGCCATTCCGAGACCCTGCGGGTACGTGATCGGAGCGAGTTTACGGTCCCGCAACTTTTCCAATGTGTCTTTGTCGTCTCGAAGATCAAGCTTGGTTCCCACCTGAAGACAACATAGATAACAACAACAAAAAATATGGTGATTTTACTAAAACAGTTATGACATATAATAAACACACGTTATTTATATAATATGAATATACTCCAAATTATTGTGCTACCTGTCATATTTTCATCTAACTGGCACTAACGCTAATATTAATTAATAACACATGACACAAAACAACTCTATCAGTGCACTCAAATAACTAATTAAGTCCGTTACCTACTAATAATAGATCCGTATAGATATCTCAAGCTTATTTATCTGGAACTCTTTCGGCCTCCTCAGCGAACCGCTTTGCACCTATTAGGACAACGATTTCATCGTTTTCGTCGCAGAAACATGTCATCGTACCGTCGCGGAGATGAACGAAGATGATTGGCCCCGCACACCGCAATGGTTTCAGCCAGCGCACGATCATTCGCCGCGCGAATGCCTGTTGACCTGTTTGCTAGCAATAACAAAACTAGCAGCCGGAGAAGCACCAATGGCCAGCGTGTCGTCCATCGTAATGCATCATAGTGCAACTTGTGACAGCCACATGATTCATGAGACGTAAGATTGTATCAAGAAAATACCAGCACGGCCTGTTTCAACATGATACTTACTCCTGCCACGGTCTGCTGCTGCTGCCGCCGTAACCAATTTTATTCTTTCCAATTAGTTGTTACCAAACAGGCAAGTTCTAAAACGTTGGCTGGCCAACCTACTCCAAGCAGCAGTACAGAATATAATACGTCGTAGTAAAGGGCAGTATCTAGCTTGTTGTGCTCCTGCTCTACGGTTCGTCGTCCTTGTTAACTGAAACGTTAACATCAATAGCTTCGTTTCAAAAACATTACTTCTCCCGGTATCATAATTTCTGTTTCGTTGCCAACTTCCTTCTAAACGGCAGACAGCCAGGCAACACATATCCTAACCGTCGACTAGCAAGTCTGGTGTTTAAATATCAGACCAGCTGGAGTCGACTGCTTACTTGTTGGTCGGCACTGAGCGGGTTCTTGAGTCCTTGATCAGTTTCACAATTAGACGGGGGTCACTGTCCTACGTTTGAACTGCTATTAGTGGTAATACTGGACTGAGACTATAACTGCAATAGATACTTGGTGCTAACTGTAAACAATCGAATGGGTCTAATCAAAAGAAACCTAGATATTGGATAAAAGTGAATATTATCCAAGCCCAGGATTAGCAGAAATAACTTTTAATTGCCATGTGCATATTGAGATGGAAGCACAGAGAGACCTTTTAAAATAGTTTTTTTAAAGATATCATCACATGAACAGGATATTACAATAAATGTAATAGGTTCGGAATCCGACAAAAATTCCTGACCCAAGAATAGGTGGATTCCTTTTAAAAACTATTATTAACTGGTCAGAATTTTGTCTTGGGGCTGTAGCTCGTTTTCCAAAGCCATTAACAGATTGGTGACTGATTTGAGTCATCTGTTCCAGTCTGAAGTAAAGCAGACAAAAAAAATTCACTCTGACTAGTCAGCGTCACGCTAACTGCTAGTGGCTAAAAGCAGACTGAATCGATTTTTTAATGAACTACGCAAGCCTCTCGACAACCGAAGACTGCGTTGTTCTACTAAATAATGAGAAATGAGTAAATACATTCATGGGTTGACCTTACCCAAGACGCAACTTCTATAGTGTTGAGGCTTCTAGAAAAGCCGCAGTCACGATGAGCTAAATATCTCAATTCCGGTTACAGCTCTGACAAGTTGATTAATGTCGGCTGAATTAATATTCTGGTACTTAACTCAACAGCATTTGTTAAGAAAGGAAGTTCACAGGTTTACGTAGTGGTGTGGCGGCTCGAGGCTCTTAGCATCCACAGTCAGTTATAAGACCGTTTGACACACCCCAGTGGTGTTCACTCATGTGAAGAACATTCCCTCTTCTTTAGGTTAAACTTAAGGTTAAAATCGGCAAACTGGTTGTGCACACTGCGTCATACTCTACAAATCGACATCGATCAATACTAACACGAGTGAAGTATCGATCAGGTTGGGCGCCATCGATACAAACATGATCGCTTTGTCCTTTTTTACCTCATTGTTCTAAGCGGATTTTCACACGTTGCCAAAGTAGTGTTCCGAGTGTGAGAGCAGTCCAAAATATTACATTTGGATCTAGGCTAAATCCGCAAATAACACCGCCGCTCGGTTATCATTTACTTTGTACGCTCCTATTAGTTAGACATAATAATAGTAGTAGGATAACAAGAAGGCTTGCTATAGATAGGCCACGCTTCGAACAAATAATGATTGAAGTTGATCCGTACGATTTGCATTAGTATGAAATACATACTTGTCAACACACGCGAAGTACAGCGGATGTTTCTCAACTGATTCGTGTGAACACGCAGCATTTATTCCCAGGCCACTGCGCATTCCGGAACAATGGTTGCCCGCGCTCGACTTATAGGCAATCCAGTCGCTATGTGATACCAATTTAAAACATATGATGCGATAAGCCAACTCTCGTTACCAGACACAACTAGTCTGCCACAGATAGTTGTCTCATTCATGGACTTTCTATGGATAGCTCAGGCCTGACAGGGACAAGATGGCCAGTATGGCCATGGCTGTTAGGGGGGGGATCAGCCTTTTCAGTTCCCTTTTCACTTCAGTGGGGTTCTAGGTAAAGGCCATCGTTCCGGGTAATTTGGGTGGTTGACGGATTTGTAATATTACTGGTGTAGATTAATATTGGAGCACACACTGTTACAGCAGCCACAGTGCAGTGGCAGAAGCACTAGCGGCGACTGTGACTCAACACGTTAGATAAAGGCGCGATTTGACACAGTCACGCAGTAGAAGTAGCACAGAACAATAGGAAAATATGTCCTAATGTGATATCCTTTGTCAGCTGTACTTGACATATCAGTAACAATACACATAGGTGCCTATAACGATCAAACCTCCCAAATAAGCGTTAAGACGTGCCGTTAGATTTGAATTGTGGACAGCGTTTCACGGAAATCGAAATCTTCTGAATTACTGTAATTTAATGTACCTTTAAAAACTTAAAGTGGGTGTCAGCTGCTTATAGTACATCGGTTTTAAGCTGTAACCAACTTCATCGATAATTGTAGGTATTTCACAACCGGTTGCGCACGCTTTCGAAATGGCAAATTGTTCATTACAACGATCAATTGCAGTGCAAAAAACTTTACTATACAACCCTAGAATTCATTTATATACAACGATACTTACAAGAATGATCGGTGTATTAGGACCATGATGGCTGACTTCTGGGTACCATTTTGCACGGACGTTTTCGAACGATGCGGGATTAACTAGTGAGAAGCAGATAAGGAACACATCTGTCTGCGGGTATGATAGGGGGCGTAGTCGATCGTAGTCTTCCTGACCTGAAATGAGAATACTCAGACTTAGTAACAGATTTTATTCTAATGAGCATGCATCTAATTGCTCCAAACAGATCCCGACACTATGCTGAATATTCTGCAGTACAGCCCCACTTCTGAACATATCATTGCTATTACAGAAGACAATGTAAAACTGTTTCCAACAAAATATGCAGCACTCCGGGCAACAGCACTCTCAAGACGGAAATACCCTCTAAACAACAGCCACCGGAAGTAGCATTTGCTCAGCATGGGGCAAACGTCCTGCCTACTGATTTATATGATTTCAGTTTCTCTAGCGCTAGAAAATCAATAATGTCAAGACGACAATAAGACGTGCTGCTACAATTGTATTAAATGGTTACTCTTGTTAGGGTGTGTATTACCAATATTGTCGTGGCTGCCTTAATATCATTCTGATATAAATATCATCCATTCACATAGACAAACCAAGTTAAGGTTTTAATGTGCAGTTCCAAAAAATTGGTAAGAACTATAATAGTATAACACAATTAGCTAACATAGGACTGTATATTATGCCCTGCTTTTTCGTGTCCTGTAATACTTTATTCTTAACGTTCCTAGGGTAATCCATTTCTACAACGTAATAGCAAAACGAAGACGTTATAGACTGATGATTTCACTCTGACTAGATTATTGCCAAGTGCTTAACCAATGTTTACGTCAAGCTACGAAGCAAAACAAACCGAAAGCGTCGTCTTTGTCGCCATCACTCATGAGATAAATAATATCGTATGCAATACATGAGAGATGTACACGCACAGAGCGTAGAGGGAGGACAAGTCGAACGGGTGGGTAGAAAGATGACCCCATATTGCATATATGTAAAGCAGTGAAGATGGCTACCGCTGTTAGAACACTGCCGCCAATGCTAATAATAACAGTGGGAATGCCAAATAACGCGGCATTTTGCTGTTATTACGAAAGTGTGTATGCATGGGTGAAATAGACAGATGGTATGAACTAATAAAAGGTTATTACTGATGCCATTAGATAAAGCCCGTAACAAAAGCGTCTTCATTCGTATATGACGCGTCTGTATATTGCTGTTTCATTAAGAAATGGGAGTATATACTTCTCGTGTTGTCTGTCGATTCTCGTAGTTTTCACTTATTTTAAATTCTACACCTGTTCCAATATGATATCAACTAAGTTGGACATATTTATCGTTCATATGTCTTGTAGCACAGTGTACATTCAATATAAGGCTTTATACACGATATATTCTATTAAGTTTATCCAACTGAATCACACTTGACATGAGCTCGATGGCTCGATTAGAATAAGAGTATTGAATTTATAAGATTATGTCCTTATCGATCAATCGTGCTATTACAGTGTGAGTGAAACCAGTCAAAATATAGCGATACGATAGAGCAATCAATAAAAACTAAGTAGGGAAATAAATCGGTTCACAATGTAACTGGTAAAATGTGACACATTACACACTCAGTGTTTATTTTTTATGAAGCGCATTTCTACGTTACGAAAAACCTTACAAGTTTAAGTCCTGCTGGACCATAAAAGATATGTTATACTGTAATCGTTTTCTATAACGTATCCGTGAAGCAGAAATTTCGACATAGTAGTCTACATGCACATTCATGCTGTCGAATATACAGTACATTCATTCCCAGGCCACGATTTCCCGGCCATCCGCGACTAGTCTTATTGCAGCAATATAGGTCTGCGTCTTAGACAATCAAGGCTAATCGATTCATACCCATTACCTATCAAATCCAGCAATATATTCTAAGCATTTGTTTCGCAGAAGCTGCCAGTTAAATCAACCATATCTTAATATTTTTATATATTAACTTGGGAAAATGGCGAACAAATGAGCTTTATATCATATCGACCGCGTAACCATGACTAATAGCACTCATTTATATATTTTTTCCGAACAGATTTGAGCCTTGGTCATCAAGTTTCATGTTGCATAATGTATCAATGATGCCATAAGTAGTCATCAAACAAAATTGATTTAAGATCTGAGTGTCGAGTCGAATGAGCAACGATTTCATGTTACAGCCTGTACATTATTGGGAATGAAAACAGTCATAAGATAATACGAGAGGTTCCGATTGATGCTATAATACCTTCTCGCAGCCAAAAATAGCACCATAACTAGCTAAGCTCCGTGTAACTAATATATATATACATACATATACGCTATGTTCAACAAAGCAAATATTGCAAATATATGTGCTTTGTCATTTCTTCAATGTGTGATAAACGGTATACTCTTCGTTGGTCAGTATTATCGCTGTCGAACATTATAGTTGTACACGTCCAGCTTCTTTGAATCGAGCCGAACGCTGAGCCAAGTTAGTTCCAATGCAATTGCTTGCAACTGCGGTTATTCAACGTCGTCAAACATGCCCTTAAACGTGTCTATTTGCTTATTCGTTGGCCGCTGCCAATACTACGCTTACCGCTAGAGGTAATGGCATCAGCAGAGGCCGCTTCCCCCGCAATATACATTTATGGCGCTAAGCTTTTGTTTGTTTGGCGGCGCCGTCCTTGCTGATGACCTCGTCACTCGGCGTCTCTCCATATGTGCATTCAGCAACGGAAACCACAGCAGTAGCTTCCCTCAACTTACGAGCAACTCTCAACAGGTAGTCTTAGCTGCCACCGTTACTACAGTGGCAACAGCAGCGCAATAGCACTGCCCACCGCGGTGACGGTGGTGATAACGAAGGCAAACTAGAGACCTCAGCCAAAAACTCATCACAGGGCACGTTCATTCGTTGTACACACCCCGCGCAGTGTCCGTACAACGTAAGCTCAATCGGTCTATCATATACTCGCTGGGTCAGCCTCTTCGTTGCGTTTAACACGGTGAAATCTATACTACGTCTAACGCGATCAGCTGCCGCTATGACGAGAACCGTACAATTCGAGTACTCTCAGCATTTATCTTCGAGATCGACTACGTCTAACGGACCAAACGTTTAGACACCACGGACGTAACGCAATCGCGCCTGCTGCAAGTGTCGGCGTCTGTATCACTGCCTTTGCAGTAGCATAGAATCGTCGACTACATGTATTAGCATAGCACAGAGGCCGATATCGTCCATGGTACCTCGAACGCTCGTCAGTCGGGCATCTGTCTACTTCCTTGTAGAGAGACCATACTCTGATCGGGTTGGGCCCCACAACTGCCGTTGCTACTGGCAAATGGCTAGCAGAAACCAAGTCCAAAGGTCAATATGGCCGCGTCTGCTTAAAAAACATTTTTTTTTTTGCAGATCTTATTTTATAAGGACTGAATTTGCACCACATGCGCGTATTGCTATAGTTGTGGTGTATAGCAAAGATAAAATATAACATAAGTAGATTATTTCGGAGCTTCTTAGCGGTTCATGGATGGTTTACTGCTGTTTACACGTGCTGCATTTTATTAGCTTAGCTTAGCCTGCTGCAATAAATACGGCATGCAGATTATAATATAAACAATCACGAAAACGACACTAATATTACATACGTAAGTTGAGTATACGAACGAATCGACTTTACTTGACATGATAATGCGGTCAAACAATAATGTTCTAATCTCCTGGTCAGCGATGTACCGCTGCAATAGCATTATAAGAATCCCCGTTGTCGAGAATCCATAGGAAGCTGATAGTAAGCTGGCAGAGAAAACCGATTTTGAATGAAAAGTCAACCATATCAATAGAAAAAAAACGACAAGCAAGCAAAGAGAATAGAAGTAATCTTCGATCAACAGAAAAGCTAACTGTTAGCGGAGCGTTAAGGAGAACTATCGACTAATTCTGGTCGAGTTCGCTCGATTGATTTGTAAGTCAAATGACTCCGTTTCACACAACATTGACTCAGTAATGATGCCATTATTAAATCAAGAAATAGCTCAAATGCACTAGTACCAGACAAGTGTACCTTATCTCGTATGAACGAATGTACACATAAAACAGGCATATATACAGATAAAATGTACATAAAACAGGCAGCTCGAATCATGGATTGTTGGATTACCGTTGCTCTAGTGTGACTATTACAGCCAGTTGGGTAGCCACTATATCTAACAACGTGCCCGTAAAGCTAACTAGCGCGTCTAGTGCCACGCCTAACTAGATTGGTGAGAAGGTAAGCGCCAGACAGGACAAAGGGAGAAGGTGGATCTGTTTAATCACAAATAGGAGCGTGTGTTGTTTTAAGAATTATAACAGGAAGAGAATGCAACATCCTCTCAAACGCGTCGACGTGTGTTAGTGAGCACACTTGAGTTACGGGCTGCCGTATACAAATGCTTTCCAGCCCGGTTAAGCACAAGGACCTGGCCTGGATATTCTTAGACTTTTATTATTACAACATAACGGTCGAAATCTCTCCGCTCTATCCTCAATCCTAACTCCTGCTTTATGAGGCGCCCTCTGGGTTTAGACTACTGGTGGAATAACAGCTACACTTTAATCTGCGGCGACATTTACTTTAGAAGGACAGGCTTATGGGGTTATCCGTTATATGCTCTTCAATCGTCCAGTGCTACAAATGTTCACTTGACGACAGTCTACGTAGGTTAACCCATCAGTAACAACCAACTTATGATATCATAACCGCAGCCACAAATATCTTGCAAATCCATTGAGGTGCACCATTCATCAGTAAGCATAAAACGTAAGTAAGCATAAAAATTCGGCATATAACCGCAGTCTAACAGCATCAAGCTGCCATCATATTACTACTAAGTTTGTGATTTACTACTTTTCTAAATCACAACACGACGATCAATCCCGTCATTGCTGTTGCGCGTTTTACACACACACGTTTCGGACTTCACATACGCCTAAATCTATGTAAATATTAATCAACCTGACGTATGGTGCAATAGTAATATTTTGGCACGGCGAAGACTTATTAGATCTGCTGTATACAACTGTAGCCAGTGACGAATTGCGGTGCTCATACCGCAACAAAGCAGCAGTGCGCAGCAATCCCGTTATTAACGTCATGTACTCGATTATCAGCTTGCCGTTGTTGTTGGTGTTGCTGGCGTTGACTGCAATATTGTGAACCACCACGCCAGCTGTTGTAGCGACGGCTCCGCCCACAATAATGAAACAGCAAACGTGAACAGTCGCTCATGATAATGGCAGCAATTGCATCGGTGGCGACTACGAAGACGCTTAGCCGGTGTGTTATTCAGTGGAGTCAATACTGTGGTTGATACCAGAGAAACCAGCAGCGGCGATACGACACGGCAAATAAGCGACAAGACCCGGCAAGCTAACTGCTGCTAAAGAACCAAACATCATTCAGGCTAAGCCACGGATGAGAAACAGCGACAGTGTGAACGAAATAACAACATCATCGATTACTGCAACCTCGAGCAGATTCGTTGCAGGTCGGCCTGTGTGTATGTGTTCATGGCCGGCCACAGTTCGGGTGCCACTGCGACTAAATACTACAGCAATTGCTGGTGCTGTGATAGTGAGCATCATCAGTCATGTGGCGTTGGTCCCTGCCATCCCCAGAAGGAAGATAATTACACAAAATGTAAAGGACAGACTACTGAAAAAGTAACGCGATATCTAAAAGAGCGGCGCTCTCGAGTGAACACTGTTTAACAATAACATCTTCCTCGATAACACTAATAAGCCGAAGCGCAGTCACAAAAACACGATAAATTAACAAGTGGAATTCTTGTCGCTGGCTGGAATGAAACTGGAATTAAGCAGTTAGCGAGTGTCGTTTCGATACGATGTTAATTGTATTTTCGTATCAGTTCAAGATAAACCATTTTAAATCGTTTAAAGTCAACATTCTAAAGCGATTTTTATTTCAAATCAGAATAGGTCTCGTCGTTATGGGCAATCCACAATTACTACTAAATTAATGAACCTATAGTTCAAACAGTTCTATGTATTAGGTTAAGCACATATTACTGATTACGCCCATGGTTTGTACCACATATCAATATGGGCACATACGCATGAGCGGGAGCTTATCACTCAAAAGCCAAAAGATCGGATAGTTCGAAGATTTCATTCATTACAAGTGACTATGATTTACGTTTCTTTTGTAGTCGGATTTCTAGTTAAAATGCTATATCATACTCACCATAGAATACACTACGTACATAAAGATAAAATGATCCTCTTTGCTATGGCTAAGCTTTGCCTCCACCCCCTTTCCTTCCTTGTACACACGTTACTCCGCTACTAACAATATGCCTATAATTTGGAATTGCCCATTGTCAGAGCTATTCTGGGCATAAAATTGGTTAGAACTGAGTATTACACAAAACAAATCAATGGACAGAGTGATCTTCACCCACATGCTTTCACAAACATCAGACGTCACTGCAGTCAACTTTTTCTTAGAGTTTTTATTAAGTTGCATTACTATTATTTTATTCTGCCATGTCGACGTTGGCAGAATTGGCGTCGCTTGATATATTTTTACTACAACGTTTTTTGATAGGTTTGTCGATGTGTTATACATGGCTTTCTTCCGCTTGGCGCCTGTTTGACCGATAAATTGATGTCTTCCGAACGCGCGTAAAATTTGATGCTTGTTCGACAAGGCCGAATTCTTACCAGCAGTATCCCAGAGTCCAAGATTAATGGGCTTCCCGTCAACCATCACGTTCGCAGAATAGTTGTCGAATACCGTAGGTATGTATTCGCCTGGGAAGGCATTCGTGGTGTAGGAAATCAGAAGACACGTCTTACCTGAAAGAATACCGATATATTTCGAAAACTATTAGGCATGTATTCATACAAAACAGAAAGATAGTGGTTAATTATTAAATTATTATTAAAACACTGGCAAAAGGATCCCGTATTGATGATGAAATATATTATTTTATTATCATTAATAGCAGCAGTATAGTAACGTCGACAGACACAACGACACTCATACGACAATAGATATGATCTTCTTACGTATTCCCTTGGTAGCAACAAAATGAGATTACCACTTTCCATCCATGTAGTAGTCTCATAAGGCCGATCGTTCTTCAGACGAGTCAAATTTTTATTAACAAACTACAAATGGAAAATATGTCGAACAAATCAGATTCTTGCATTCGAAAATAATTTTGTTATTCTTTTATTATGATCCCGTTTGCACTATTGGAATCGTTATTTGCGTCGTACAATACTTATTTTTAATGATTCGCTGTCACGCTGATATACTATGTCATTGCCAGCTGTTCGCTATGAAGATTACGTATGTAATGGAAGGAGTCATTGAAATTTCTATCCTTGACAATATTTTTATATCGGGAGTTAGCATTATATGTATGGATGTATTAACGCAGTCGATTATAGGTTAATTTTGCTGGGTCCGCGGATGGATCAATGCTATGTTTTAGAAAAAAAGAAATAGCGATTAACCGTAAAAGGGCTTGTCTTCCACCTTAAGCTGTTTAGTTAGACGATCTTCATCTATAGTAATGATATTATTATTTTTTGTGAGAGAATCGGATAACGCAATGTGCCCAAAGTCTTGCCACATTGCCGCACCAAATGAGGGTCTATGCGTTGGCGCACACACAATCCACACGGTTTGGCTTTACGTTTTCTCCTGCTATATTTTAATCGCCAGGCTCGCTACTAGACCCCAGTTATTCTCCCCATAACCGTATTTGTAATGGACTGTGCTTCTCGTTTTGATTGGAACTGGTGATCTTGCCATTTCTGTTCATAATTCTCATGCAATACATACCATGTTTCTGTTATTCTGTTGGGAGGATTTTATAATAGCGTTCGAATTCTAAGTACGTGGCATCCATTCAGCCATTGGACAATATATAAGCTGAACAATCATCCCATTCTGTTGCCAAAAAAGAATTGTCAATATAATAGACAGCAAGTATAATTACACTGGCATCGTGACTATATCCTCTAATAATAGTTATACGCCCTGTTTCCTGCTGTAATAGATTAAAGCTATATTTTATTCTAATTGACACCGTATTGAGACTAACTAATTAACGCCAAGATAATCACCAGGAGGTCCTACACTACCTCTTCCGTTGAGTTTAAAAGTTTGTTCTATAAAACGTAACCAAAAAAAAAAGAAACATGCATGAGGGTCTTAAATGATACTCTGCCAAAATGAAACCTCAAAAGGCACAATTTGACTGCCCAGCCAGATGGGCGTCCCCGAAGACACTTCTTATGCATAGCAAGCCGTGGTGTATAACAAGGCCTGTTGCCGTCGCCTATTAAATGTACACCAGAAGTTATAGACGAACTATTGTTAGTGCCTTGAATCGCCGACTGCATCCCTAATGTGTTGATATCATCGCAACAACTGTGGTCACACCACTGTGGATCAGGAGTTCCTAAGGAAACGGCATCCAGGCAAACAGCTTCCAACGCCTCCCTGTCCCTCAGGGTAAAGTTGCCGCCGATTACACCAATGACGCTACATAACATTATCAGTGTAAGGCTTGTAATGATATAACTGACATTTTGAGCAACTGTTCCTGACAGAAAGTGGCCAAGAAGCAGCAACCAACGCCATCTGGACGAAAACCTTGTCTCACGACGTACAGACCAGACACTGTGACAAACCATACGTGAACACCTATGTAACAAGTGTAGTGATGATTCAATAATATTTCATATATCTTCCGATTGCACTCCCTAGTTAAATAGTAACAATTAAAACCATGAAACTGCATCAACGATCATGATAAGTTTTTTACCTAAAGATGGTTGGAGCTTGTATCTCTTATTAGCACTCTTCTGGACCATGTTTTTTCGATTTCGATTTTTACGAGATGCACTAGCCCACAAGTGCAATGCCAACGGCACTTGTTTGACAGCCACTTCCTGTCCTTCTAGCGTTGTATATGTCTCACTGATAACCATTTCATGGCGGGATACTGCGAAAAACTACACAAACAATAAGCTATCGAGTTGTACGCCAGTACGCAGACAACCATTTAACTCATGAGTTTCCTGCGTCAGACAGATCAGCAAGAGAAAAATACGCAGGGAAGCCAAATTGCAAATCTACGTGTGTTAGAAACCCAAATTTACAGTAAGTTATTTACTCACAAGAACGCTTTTACTTCGTAAGGCAATATAGTAGGAACCGATGCTGTTGTCAATAACCATAATAACATCGTTGATTCTTCAATGTAAGGTATTACGAAGTAGATGATTTTCCGTAGGGTTTACTTCATAACTACATGTTTCATAACAGGCAGGATCAGACTTGTAGTATTTGCTACGTGTATTTGATTGTTGGCGGCACACATTACCTAGTTATCTGCTATAGGCAGTACAAATTTCGGGTAAAATGGGTCTTCGTGCAACTCCACCCAAGAATAGCTGGAACACGAATATCACACAGAGTTAAACAGAAGTTAAATACGTGGCCGGCAGCTTCTCTCGGGCAATATTCTTGTGTTATGTTTACGCGACCTATATTCGGTGTATAACCAAGCTTTGTCAATGGGTGTAGATCTTATAATATCGATTTCATGCTTTCACTGCAGTAAACGGCTATATATATCATCACAATAACTTCTAAATGATCGAATAACGAAACGAAAACTAATTTTCTTATGGTGTTTACGCTTGTCCTCTTCTTATTCTGTTCATCAACATCGCAGGAAGTTGAGAGATGCTAGCAATTAAGATCACCTAAGAAGAAGAAGAATCTAAGAATATATCCTATATATGATGAATTAAACGTATGCACATGCGACAGTCTTGTAGCCGGCGTAACGTTCAACTCAAGCTAGTAACAATAAGCTATTCAAAACGTCGCAAGTCCGAGAGGAACACTGAAGGTTGGGCGAGCATTCTACCTAATTCTTCACCATTCTTACCAGTCCGTTCTTACGCTGTTGCGGCGGTATAGGTTCACTGTGAAACGACCGAATTATTTCGCTATTGTATCATTGTTTACAATGGAAGACAACTATCATCATAATTGCAAATGCCATTCTCAGCTGGCGATAGGTATCACTGAAAACATTGGGGCTATGTTAGGTTACACAGAGAATGCTGCCACTGACAATTACGCGCACACATTCTACATTTACCCATCTTACTAACCCTTTACTGAAACCTAAGTGACTTACGACTGTCACTTACTGTAAAACACTCGATTTTACGATGACCGAACACACGGAAAAGCACAATTTCCCTTACATTTGAGTTAATATGAGCAAGCAGACTGATCCATACCAGATTCAGAAGAGAAATCTAAGCTTAATCTGTATGTATTTTCGTAAAATCATACGAGACCTCCTATAAATTCAGAAGAAAATGTTTTACATCGATTTAAACCAGCAGCACGGCGGCGGCCGCGGCTCGTCCTAGGACGGAATAGCAAAGGGGGATTCAATTCGAATTTGGAGCGTGGACTGGGTTAACCCGGTGTGATGTGGTCTCGGGATCTTTGTTCTCAGTGTCAACAATCAATCCCCCTATCAGCGAAATCTACTGCATTCTGCAGACCAGAAGAGGACCAGGCGCCGACAAGCCGGTGAGTTCTTCGCCACCGCCATACCAGTTATTGAGGAACCAATAACATCGGCGCACGAACTTAACACCAATCAGCAAACCACATGGCTGCTGCTCCATCGAATTCGAATAAAGGCGACGCACTAACTTCTCTCCCTCATTGTGCTTTCTGAGTGTCGTCCTTCCCGCTGTGTAGACAAACACTAAGTAACGGTAGCTACCTAGGCTTTCTATAGAGACAGACGATCTTATGTGTACTTGGTCACGCGTAGGCAAAACAAATGTTTTGTCAATTTTTGCTGTGTATGGTGTACCTACCAACGGCTCCGTCGCCGACAACGACACACTTTATCGCCTGCATCATATGATTTGCACTTGACCGATACGACAGAAGGGTGCGCTCGACAAAATGCCGGCCGAATTGGTCGTCGCTCTTTCTAACTGAATGTGTATCCTTTAAAGGTTGTTTCACCTTCCACTAAAATTCCGTTGTTTGTGTTCTGTCTTGCACCACTAGTACAACGCACTTTTTGTTGGGTTCTTTTGCTTTCTTTTGTGAACCTACAAGCCGACCATTAGCGCCACTCATAAACGATAACAATAATTACTCGTTGCTGAATGTCATAATGATAAATAACAAAAGCAGTAGCACAGCTACAATGGTCTGCCTTTGCCTCGGTGAGGTCGAGCCCAGGTGGGTGGCCGAACAATGATGGACGGACCTGCCCACGACGGCGGCAAGCACAGGCGCTCCCCAGGCGCACTCCAGCAACCTGCACTCACTACGGCACACGATTCCCGCTCGTTCCCTTAGCACCGCCAGCCGCACGATTACACCTCCACAACTACTATGACAACTGGCAGCCAAGCACACTGGTCAGCACCAGGCCAATAAACAGACTAAAGCTAGCTAGCTGACTGCTTGTGCCGCCAGTCTGCTCTCACACACTCCACTTGTCACCACAACACAAAATATGGCGTCGTTATCCTTAAAAAGACATCCCGCCTACGAAGTAACGATGATGATCTTGCCTAGGGTAGGGCGATTGGTCGCGGGTGGGAGAGGGTCGAGTCAAAGAGAGAAATTGCGCTGCCAGTTGAATGGGCAACCAGACCGTAAAGCATGAGGTACTGCAACGAGCCGATACCCATTAAGCGCATTGCGCTATTGAGAACGGAACCTCGTCCACTCGAACGCAAGTGGGTGAGGAACTCTGAAGAGAAACTCAGACGAAGGACAGAGATCAGACGGAGCTCAACATCTCAACGAAATACCGTAGACAAAAGCACCGAGATGCAGTGAAAAAAGGGAGGCTAGCGCAAAAGACGAGGGATGACATAGAACCAACGTATGGAAAGGACACTGTCGATAGCGAGATGGATTTTGGAGGACTGGAAGGGAAGGAAAAGTTAAGCTTGGGCATTAAGCAAGGTGATTTATATTATTAACATTTTCATTAGACTTTGCCGTTGTTAATATAGTTAGAATTGGCTTCAAATATTCAGTTTGTTGGAACGACGTAAAGTTAAGGTTAGGATATCGATCCAGATCTACATGTATGGTTTTACTGGTCAAAACTTACTTTTCTGAACATAACAAAATTTAAATAGTTCAAGGAGAACTTACGGTTCTTGGAAATTGCAAAGTGAACGAATGTTTAATTAAACGAGATATGCGAATTATGTTATAGATCTCTGGGTAATCCTACGGATGAATGCAGATAATTGCAGAATATTACTAAAACAAAAAAACAGCCCGGGAAAGACAAAAAAGGCTCAATATTGACACATCTTCAAT
>NW_019211456.1:27183373-27448269 GCF_002443255.2 Varroa destructor | reverse complement strand
ATAATCTTTTTTTTTTAGTATCTGTTGAGAACTCTATAGATAAGAGATTAAGGCTTATTTAACTTGTAATTTCTTTCAAAAGTGATTGAAGGTGTTCGGCAAGTCAGAAAAGTCGACTAAAATACATTTTTTATACCAAAGATATAACTTTTTAAGCCAAGCAAGCCCCTTCAAATTTTTCTCTCACCTATAAGCCAGTCATCATACACTTTACACCTACTCACAGATATTTCAATGACGTATAACCATCGGCTACTAACAAACAAGCAATAAATAGACTTCCTAGTGGATATGAAAATTGAATTTGAGAACTTATTTGCACAGAAAGATAGCCGATAGTGTTAAAAATACCTGACAAATAACCAAAAAAAAAAACGAGAAATATAAAGTAAATTAATAAAAATGCAATACGGTTCAAGCTACTTGATATTATTGTTACTATATGTTTTATTACATCATATTATTTATCTTGATTCACAAGAGTTTATCTAAGGCTTAACGCATATTCAACGAAATAAGGCCATAATAAAATATATATAATAATAATATTTTTTTGTGCAATTTATCAGAAAAGCAAAGGGTGCTTTCCAAAACACACCAAGAATTAAAATAATACTGAGTAGTGCACAAATGCCTAAAGCAGTGCCACCCCGTTTCCAACGCAGTTATCATTTTCAACAGAGGATAGTTCAGTTACTAAAGCAAATAATAACAACAGGTTTTTCCGCAAGTCTACACATCGTTTGTTTTTATGCAGATACGTTGTACCTGAATGGAGACTGAAAAATCAATGCCTTATTCATAAACACTTTATGGTAGGAATTATTTCAAGTACGACTTTGGTCTAAAGTCCTTACTTATATGTCGATTTTATCTTGCTTTATTCAGCTTTGGTTGACGTTAGCGGACCGGTATATCGTCTATCGACAATTAGACTGGCCAGCCACTTGCCGAAGTTGCCTAAACGAGCGCACTAATCCTGATGATGACGCCCTCGGAGTTCAGATTGTTAAAGACCTTCACCGAACGGGCTGTTCTCACCTCACAGGTACAATTCCTCAGATCAACAGTTAGCAATACTATTATCAGACTCAATTAACTCAAAAATTGTTTGTCACATTTTGGATCATCTTGTCATACTGACACCATACCGAGACTGATCCTTTCTGTCGTTATGAGATTTCTGGCGTTTGATAAATAACCAAAATGACTTCATGAGCATCATATCCAAATCTGGAAACTGTGTACAGCGGCTAATGCACATAATTTTGGTCTTCATTTCTGTTGCTGTTTTTGTGTGTTTACAGGTGACAATGAAGCGGCAGAGCAGAACCAAGCCCTCCTGAAACGCGTGCTATTGGCATACGCACGATTTAATAAGCACGTCGGCTACTGCCAGGGGTTCAATTTGCTTGCAGCTCTTGTATTACAAGTCGTTGAGTGGAATGAGGAGGACGCCCTTAAGGTACAATAATGCTACATCCATATGAAATTTTATCATCATTTAAAATTCGATATACTTTTAAGGCGTATTTGGTATGGGCCGACCGCAAGCTTTGCGAACAGGCAACGGGTTTTTAAAAAATAATAAAAGCTTTATGTTTTTCTCGCTGATGCAAACATTTTAAATCTAAATACACAGATCTTATGGGGCGGGCATGTTTATACAGATATATAGTTATATTGTATCTTAACATAGTGAAATGATATTTGGTATATAATTAAATACAGTATATGTGTAAAAAATGTTTTTAAAATTCCCTCAACGGTATCGAAATAGGGATAGTTGTTCAATTCATCTAGATGCAATAGAGAGGCAATGAGAATGCAGAGGCTAAAGCCTAATACATAAATCAGATGAATATAACTTAATAACGATTATTGCTGTAAGATAATCACTCGGTAAAAATCAATCCTTAATTGTCTAAGCATTGTATGACGCACCGCGTGTAAGGCTCGCCAGTTTCTTAATCATTCATTCTGACTCCCGTTTTTAATAAACGAAATTTCCATTAAAAACACGAGTCAAAGAAGAATGAGCGTAAGAAAAACTCTTTACATTACGGTCACCATTTTACATAGAACGTTTGCTCTTTGTATACTGGACACCCGTGTTTGCTTACTCGAATCGGCTTCAAGATGATGCTCTATCTAATCGAGGGTGTGCTGCCCGATGGCTACTTTGCTAACGATCTTCGCGGACTTTCCGTGGACATGGCCGTGTTCCGAGATTTACTTCGACTTCGATTGGCTGCCCTTGCCAAACACTTAGACAAGCTACAGCTGGAAGCTAATGATGGAACCGCAGGTAACCACGATTAATCTAACAATTTGACTTCTAATAATCGAAGACTGACGTGCATATATTTCTGATTTTAATTATTAATCCATCTGACAAGCACTATTGTACTGATGAGATTCACAGCAATATCTAACATTTAGTTTAGACACAGTTACACAAATACATATAATATACATTTGTATTCCTTCCTCCTTTAATCGCCTGTCCTGCCTTCTCACATCTATCAAAGTGCCTCGGATGACATCTACAAGAAGAGCTTCAGCGCCAATCTAGCTTTGGTTGCGTTTTTTGACCATTTTTATATGGTCTGTCTCAAGCCTCCGAGGAAGTATTAGCACATGTGGTTTACACGCGCGCTATTACGGTAACCGCGACCATGCGTCTATTCCTAATGCAAATTTCAGCATCGCAAATAATTCCTCTGATATATTGTTACCATGCCGCTTGCTAAATCTGTTGGAGAAGTCTAGCCAGACCTACAGACCGTTAGCTAATAACCGATAGAAACAAAAATGGCATATAGTACTTAACGTTAAAGTTGTTTTTCATCAATGTAAGGAGCTGCACTTCGTGGATTTCGGTGGGTACTGAGACAGGCTCAGTTCTGCCGTGGGCTCTGTCCTGGAGGACTACCTAATAATATCTCAGAGTTCAGAACCGGCGTAATTCTCGTGCTCATACGATGAGTAAAAACTATGTACCAACCAGAGGTTGCTGAAAAATAAAACATAACACAATATGACTAATGTTGGCTGCTTACAGGAAACAATACTAGCAGTTATGAGCCACCGCTAACTAACGTCTTTACGATGCAATGGTTCTTGACGCTTTTTTCAACCTGTCTTCCGCCAACGAGTGTTTTGCGGGTCTGGGACCTGACTCTGCTCGAGGGTAACGAAGTTCTTTTACGAACCGCATTGGCCATCTGGGATGGCTTAGCTGAGTAAGTACGATCGCTACCTATGAATAGATACATGTGTAGGACTGGAGTATGCATCAGTAGGAGCAGAAAAATAAAATTCGTTCCAGTATTTATGTTAAAAAATCATTATGAGGCAATAGGCTAGGCAATCGCCATTTCAATATCACATTCATAAAGTTATTTGTTCACGATAAATTTAATCTAGTCACTGCAAGCTCCATAATGTTATTACATGGATAATATTAATCCTTTACTTGACTGGTAGTACCATACGGTTTATATGTGCTTTAGACCATGATTCTTGTCAATGACGAAAAGGCTTCTAGTCTGCCGAATTTATTTGACCAACAGCATCTCCACATAAAAGATGCTTTATTACTCAATCGTACTTCTTACCAACCTACCAATTTACTTCCTACGAACTATAATAAAGAATAAAGTACAATAATTTGATATAAGAACAAATTTGCAAGTGAAGACCCCATCAGTGTGCATGTACCCAACTAATGATCATGAGAACTGGTTACTAATGAACTGGCTTTTTCAGAAGAATTGGGTTTACAATTTGTGATTTCACTACCCATTTTTACCCTTACAATACCCTTACTACCCACATTGCATACACTCCGAACACTGTTTAATTCTATCCTGTTACAATTTCAAAGCTAACTTAAGCTCAAACCTGCTGTGCTTAAACCTGAGTTCTAAACCCGTGGTAGTTGTTCAGTAAGTCGGTTGCACTATGGCCGTTACGCCGCTTTTGTCTTCCTCGTTGTTCTATCTAGATTTTTCTGTTTCGTGCGCCGATTATCCTTTATTCAATGTTTTTATATTTTAATCCGGTTCAACCGTTAAGCATTGCTTCAAGCGGCTGACTTTTTCTAGTACTAAACTGACTGTATTTACACGATTTTCTATACGGTTTTGGGTCTAGATTTAGTAGGTAAACACGTTCATTCCACTAATTGCTTAAAAAGGGTGAGCTCCTTGCATGTCATTCCGTGACTTTGCGGGCTACCTTACTGCCCTGTTTTAGAAAATCGCTAACACTTATTTAGTAGCTCCGTTAGTTTGCTTAAGTTGTTCAGTTACAGTCTTTTTTAAAAAGTTCGATTATCGTGCTCTATTCATCCTGTGATCCCGTAATACGAGTTTAATTCTCATGCGCCAAATAATGCGTGCTTTAATTAAAATTATGCCGTTACCGTACTATCATGACAGCGATGAAATTACGCTACTGCTACTCCAGTATATTTATTAAACGGTAACTGACTGTTACCTACTACAGCTTTATGAATCCTGATTCGAGAGATCGGAGGAAATGATGAATAAATTCCGCATGAAGCAACTAAGACTAAAGTCTAACCACTCCTAGTGCACAAAAATGCTCGACTTCTGCAAGAAGGAGGGTGGCAAAAATGCAAGAGCGAGTCAGGGATTTTCTATCACCCACCATACTCACCAGGCATCGCTCTCACAGATTACCATTTCTTCAAAAGATGGACAACTTCTTAATAGAAAAAATTATTTACATTTGACATTACATTACAAAATTTCTATAGCAGCGGAATATATGAGTGACGGTCCAGAAGCAGAGCCTCATAAATAATGACAGTGCATACTTCGATACGAAATAAAGAGCTCCGCTTGCGGAAAATATGTTTCAAAAACTTAGTTTACGGTATCCCGTTTCATACTAAACGGCCATATATATATATGTACATATATATATGTAAACTGTTACAAGCGAACCTGGCCGACATTGAAATTGAGCTTTGAAGCTACTTATCGCTAACAGACAAAATTTCTGGTAAATAGTGCAGTCTTGTAGAAACTCGTGAGTGAGAACCGGTTCGGTTTACTTCAAGAACAAACATCTATCAGTTTTGAGTACTCAGTGGTCAAGTTTTTGCTTCTTGAAGAGCACAGTGGTACGGAAATTTATTGAAGACTGGTAAAGATATTGAACAAACAGGCCTCAGGCGAAAGTACATGAGTTTTGCGTAAATGGAGCAAAGGTTTTAAAAATGGAGATTGGATTGCTAATGAGCAACAACAAAATGACCAGATGCCGCCACCCAAAGACAGTAATACATTACCACGATCAAGGAAGTTAACGAAAGCATAATTTAGACTCTAAAGGTTCCGTCTACCAAAGCTGGCATTTCACATGTAACATGTTACAAAATCGTAGCCTAAATACTGAAAATGTGGTAACTGAGTCAAAAAAGGGGGTCCTCCTTAATTTAACTTGTAAATACATGTGGTGTATTCCACGAGTAATTTGCTGAACTTTAAGCAAAAAAAACCTGGGGAATAAGGTCGTCACGGCCGAGGCATGGTTTATTGTTTGGCATCGGTCGGGGGAAGACTAAACACGAGAAATCTAGCAAGAGAAAAATAATAGAGGCGACGTCTTAAATCTAGTTCGACGCCGTATCGAATAGGTTCGGGCGAAAAATAAGGGTAGTACTTGCAATAGACTTAAGAAGCACCTGCTACTATGAGATACTCGCCGAACAGAAAATCATGAATGCAGCCCGCCATCTTACGCTTCTCAAGAGACTCATGGACTCGGTCTGGTTGCTTGACAGGGCAGATCTTTTCGTCATGCCTTATTTACTGGATTGAGCAGAGAATACCTAACATGGACTTTAACCCGTTTATTTCTTCAGCCTAAGTCGGAGAAATTGTAGCTTTTCATGCCCTAAAAAGAAGCAAGACACAAGCAAGAGCAAGCACATTTCACCATTAACATACTACGACAAGCCATAGAGAAATTACATTTCGGTACGTATATGGTTTTCTAAAAGCTAGCACCACACTTTCCTTCAAAAAATGTAACACAATTAAAAAATCGATCGAAATCAAAAGTTATTGTTATATTTTGAAATTTTAAAATACGCTTGTAACTGTTTAGTTATACATATATGTACATACATGTCTAGTAAGCAATAATCATGTGCCAACTTAGGAAAATAATAACACTGAAAGGGATTCAATTTTTTTGTCACATGTCACAATGATGTACAACCATTTTATTGTCTTAAATCTATATTTATATCTACGCTGTGAGCTAGCCCAGTTTATCTTATTACTGTGGCTGATATGAGCGGTAAACGGGTCGTACAGTATATTCAGATCGAACACACATTGTAAATAGACGCAAAGGTACGTACAATGTATTTACTGACGTTTTGTTTATGTGAGTGATACATAAAAGTACATTGTGCATCAATTACAATCAATTAACTCCATCAAATACCGAAACTATTAGCCCATTTACAGTTACTGGAAAAGTGCGAGCTAGATCTAACATTATATATGTCTTCGTTCGGTGGAATGTACTTTGAATAAAAAACAGTTTGTAGCGCAGAAATGTATAGAAACGAATAGAGGAGCATATAAGTGCTTTAACGATCGAAATAGGTAGCGGTTCAATTTTCTCCTATTGCTCACCCTCACATTTACAGAACTCATTCGTCTGTCGCGGAAATTGCATTATTTAAAGGTATCACCCTTTGCTATAATCAATTTACCATGATCGAATTTGTTAATTTTATAATTTTTCCCGTTTACCCATTTTCAGTATACACATCAATAAAAATAGAGAACGCAAATGGAATAGGCAACACTATATAAGCCCTCGTTGTAGATACCGTGTTGCCTTCTTATGCAGATTTTTGTCGTAGCACTTTTTTGTTGAAATTTTGGTTCGGCAATATCGAAGTGCTCTCAGTTTAAGGCTATTACTAAAACACAGTTTGATAAGTCAGTTTCATAGATTTTTTTTGGCAACGTCAATTTCTACATATGTCAACATCGTGGCAGGAATTAAGATAGCAATTTTTTAGTCATCCAAGGTGAATATATATACATATACATATATATATATATATACACATATATATATACATATATATATGTATATATATACATATAGCATTGCACATAATTGCGTTCCCCACACCCGAAATGTTTGTCTATTGTGCCTCCATCCATTCAACCACTCTGTCATTCACAATCAGCCGTTTGCACCACATTTGACAGTTTTTCACATGGAACATGTACATTTTTATGAGGTGCGCTACCGATAGCAACAGCTGTAGAGTTGCCGATTCACTAACGATACGCGCCGTATTGTGTTGGTGCGTGTGGACTCGCTTTTCCAGAGGACACGCATAATAATCGAGTAGATATTAGCATACTATATACGTGTTTGAGTGTGTATATCTTTATATATATATATATATATATATATATAGAGTATTGAACAATGGCAGAGCTCCTACAGCAGGAGACCTTTTTTAGGCACATATCTCTTACGCACCAATTATTACTCTTTTCTTTACTCTCTTCTGTTGTGTATGGCCTCATTTCGTATTATTATCATTATTTTATTATTATCAATTCATTAATCCGTAAAATATATAACAATATATATGTCTGTATCTATGAAAAAACTTCTCAGAAGAATGTCCTATGAGCGTCTGTAGATTAAGAAGGCTTCGGTGGGACGCTTATCGACACAGGGTCAAGCTCTGTATACGAACGCCAGCGGAAAATCTGCTGTACACTTTGTAGCTCAACTACACACACACACATATATATATATATATATTCTAGAAAATGAAGTACAATCACCACTTCGGAGAAATGTTGTCCTTTGTTGGTGGGTGCTTTTTGTAAAACAATCACTCTTACCAAAAAATAGCTCCATTGGTCACCCAGCTACCCGTTTTATCTCAATCTATAACGTTCATATTTATGAATATTGCGCGTCGCCCGTCATTTCATTGTTGCCAGACAATGTATCAAATGAGTCTAATTACCGGGAAAAATATTGATGAGTTTGGCACTTCAGCCTAAAATTGGTTTCAAGGCTGACCTTAATTAGGATCGACATATGCCTATTTTTTGTCATGTTTTACACCACGTAGTTGCTTCAGCTGATGGTGTTCGACTGGGCGAATACTTGAAACAAGAACTGTGCATTTTTTACATATCAGTGTACTGTAGCTCATTAAAAATGGACAACGTTTACAATGAGAAAGATAAAATTAAACAATTTCATTGTTTAATAAGAAACTCACTTTCAGACGTCGTGCATTTGCTAACACGTTACCACTTGACGTTTCAGCTATTATCACCCTCCGATTTGGAGTTGCTTAATGTTTGGTTCCAGTGGCAAATACAAGAGAACACTTTTCCACAACCACAAACACTCTTGCAAAATCTCTGTTTTGCATGCATTCTAGTGTCATGGCAACTATTTCATATCCCACGACTGAATCTGTATCACTGGTTCGCAGGGCAATAAAAAAATTGCTTAATTCATTTTGGGCGAACACAAAGCAAGGTACTGTTTATGCACATACATCGCATAATAAACGGACTCTGTGTACGTTACCATGAGTTGATTCCACAAATGGCAAAGAGTTCCCGTACGATGTCAGTAGGCAAGATAGAAGCATATCAAAGGAGTACTTCCATACTTTACTGGATACCTAATATTCATAGATGAATGCTGTACATTGCTTAAGTGTTCGTTTGATAACACCGGATTGCTTGTACATTGCACTTGACCGACAGAGCTACATTTCGTTATCAACTATCCAAAACTTAAACAAAGTTACTTCCATCCTTGCTGCCTGTTATAAAAACTTTGTCTGCATTATTAAAATCAATGCTCAATTTTTGAGTAATTGGCAAACCTTCAATGCGTAGGCCATTGTAATCCTGTAAGCAGTTACCTTCCATATGAACTTCCAACGTCCTAATGTTGGCAGATGCCGGAATGCATTATCGGGAGTGCGCTATGCGTACAAAAAAGAATATCTGATACACGGGAACAAAATAGGGTTCAGCTGAGAACGTTGCATTGAAAAATACGTGAACGTCGCCCGCTTACGCCGTCCCAATCAAAAATAAAGGTATAACAAATATTTAATTGAATATAACTGCAGAAACCTAAGAATTGCTTTAGAGACATTAGCACGAAAATTAATATTAGAGTGCATGCCGTACTTCTTCGTGTGGTATAGGTGCAGAAGTCACACCGAACCAACCTAATACACTTTCTATAATACAAGCTAGAGACAATCAACTTATGACAATAACCATTAATGAGGTTCATTTACATATTTTCGAAATTGCACCATTACCGATAGTCTAGATGGGCACCTGCCGCTTTACAAGTGGCCACTGTGATATGAATTCTCAACTCAATTGATATCGTTAGTCGCCTTTTCCGCCTTTTATAGCCGTCTACTCGGACAGTCCATGAAAGTTCTTTCGATGTTTAACGAGGCGCTCTCTGCGAACAGTTTTATAGTTGCACGCATCGCAAACATAGGGATATTCACCAGTGTGGCCCCTTTCGTGCTTCTTAAGGTTACCCGAATCCGCGAAGGCTCGCTGACAAAATCGGCACAGAAAAGGCTTATCCCCTGTGTGTATTCTTTCGTGTCTTTCGACTCCTGGCAAGTTGCCGGACTTGAAGTCGCAAAATCGGCACTGGTACTTGGCATTGTGTTTATTATGTGAACGCACATGAGCAGCGTATAAGGTTCGGGCTGTTGTGGAGAAAGGGCACTCAGCACAAGAATAAACACATCCCCCCGAAGCTGCGGAGGCGGCGGACAACGAGAGCGATAATAGCTCGAGTGCTGCAAATGAACCGTACAAGAATAAATCATAAATTACTTATAATTCTGATATATCATATGTAATGAAGATCTGCTATCATTATGTAACAGTATGTATCAATAATAGTTGGCATACAGAAAAATGGAATGTCGAGAACTTAGCTACCTAACTATCTCTGTGTATAATCTTTTACTATGTAGAGGGCAACGATAACCAAGCAAAAGGAATAAAGCTATTTTTAATATGATCGGCTGGGTCCTGGAAAAACAAGCTCAGTTGTGGAAGGAGAATAGTCGAACCTAAAACAAATACACAACATTACATTCTGTAACTGATAAGATATTCTCGGATACATTGTTTTCCCTGAATTCCCTCCCGTTTGTAGTGACAAATATTTTGCACTTCGCATAGCCTTTTCATGCACAACATAAACTACCAATTCTATTTTTTCAGTCTCATCATAATAAAGGTGAATTACATTATACGCTTAGCATTTGGTCTAACGTGCACTTCGGTATCAAGCCGTTGATGACGCGATGGATTAACTTGGAATTATTTTATTTAAACTAATGCAGTTAAAGATAATAGTTTTCCGTAGACGCGTAGGAGAATGGCCGGCAAAACGCAAATATGAGAACTTAAGTGCGCGGGGAACAGACGACATTAGATCATAAGAGCGCGAAATCTGAAAAGAAAGCAAACATTAGGAACGAACTCAAAAGCGTGCATGCATATTTATGTATCATTAAATATACTCTGCAGTGTATAACTAATATTCATGCTGGTTTGATAGCGCAAATTACCACCACCGCTTGATATGCATATGTAACTCACTGAAAATTTATTCTTTGACCGTATACACGAATGGTTAACGCCAAAAAGATTTCAATGCATAGCATTATATTATGTGTATATTCACAGAATCGTCCTGAAATAAGAGATACTCAACAAGTTCTATGCTGAACGCAATAGATAGTCTTTTTGAGAGAAAATGAAGAGTAGCTTAATGCTGCTCGTTGGATTTTATAAGTTGTCGAAGTTCGTCACAGAAAACTAGATCCGCACTACAAGTGGTGACGGTGCATAGACATTTGAGCATTTGTAGTTTTTGATGTAATCTGGCCCCAATTCGTCATAGTCCTTTTTCGTAACGGCAATCGACTTCAGGCTCTCATTGAGGGCAACCATTCGGGCTCCATTCCAGGCGTCAAGGGCGGCGTCTTTTGCCATAATTACATTGAAACCAATTCCAAACGGTCGCAATGCTCGGATCTCACGTTCCAAGCGTTCTTTGAGCCCGGGAAGTGTAGCAGGTCCTCCAGTAACGAAAATCCTTTCCGCGACCTTATTCTGCTCATCTGGAGATAGCTGCTGTAATACTCGATCAATGGTTTCCACAATTCCGGCTTGGTCTAAGCCAAGCATGGCAGACGGTTGAAATAGCACCTCCGGGGCCCGATACCGTTCAGTGCCTAATACCAACTGATAAAACTGCGAGATGCCAGCTGAGCTATTCAGGTTGTCAGTATTAAGAACTGTACTTCGTTTGAATTCTCGTTCTGTCTCGAAGATGATGAGTTCGATGCGATCGAGCATATCAACATCACTAATCCTTGCTCCAACTTCACCACTCGGTTGATGTGGAAGATTATTCAACTCAGCTTGCGAAATCCTATACGTCAGATCTTCCCTCGCTCGCCGGAGGGCAGCTAACCACGAGTCGGGATCAGAAAAATGACACAGTTCAACTTCGGGTGGCAGTTCACTCTGAAGCACTAAATCGACTTTCTGCTGTAGTTCGGAAATCGCTGCCTCTATTTCGTCCAAACTATCAAAGCCCAGATCCGTGATTAGCTTGGCACGCATTCGGCTATCTTCTTCTGCAGTTACGATCTCCTGAATTAACAACATCTGTTTTAGCTTTTCCTGACTATGAATCCATTTCGCTTTATACCTTCTTGACATGACGCACTCGACTCGGTGTACAATAGCAAGACACACGTCCATTTTGCCGGAAGTTGTTGTTGCCGAGGTTGATGTTTGTACCGAATTTAATGGCAACTGTACTCGAATCGTGTGTTCGTCGGCGAAAACTGGATCGCAAAAGCGTAACACCTGTTCCTCATAATCAAGGGCGTACCGACAATATGTATGTGTTAAATACTCTGACTTAATTGCGCCGATAGCCACCGTTAAATGAGGATGCTTGAGTTGAAGTAGCCTCTGCAGATACCCGGAGATATTTTGCCCTCCGTAGGATACTCGGCGGGCTTGTTTGAAGCCGATTTCTCCGTTAAGTACAGGAACAACCTGGCTAACCGAATGTCCGAGCCCGATTACGAGGGCATCCTGCACATCTGGAATATTATACTCAAGGCTAAGGACAGAATCGATGCCAAACATCACCGACGGGACGTCGTAGCATTCAAACAAAAGCTCTGCTATAAACTGACGGTAATAATTTGGATTACATAGTGGTTCTGTCATAACGATAGGGTGATCGATCTTGTCTTGCTCAGAGCTAAATCCCAGATGGGTAAAGATATGGTCCATGATGTGTTCCTGGATTTCTGGATGTGTGACAATGTTTTTTTCAAAGGGACTCTTCATCGGCATCCAACCGGACGCTTCGTAATTAGCGATATCGTTGCCAACATAAATATCACTGCCTTTCTGTCCTCGAACCTTTGTTGAATGATTTCTGAAAACCATTCGTGGTTTCGTATCAAAACTCCACCCCGCCTTACATTCGTACGAACCATTGTCCACAACGATAGTCTTGTCACGACACGCTTCTTCGTAAGTAAATACTGGGTCCGGAACCTTGAACAGGTCCGGAATCTCAAAAACTGTTAACTTTCTATCATTAGACTCCATAATGGTATCGTGCTAGGGCCAAGTTTGAGCGCAGAGTTCTTTTTACCCAGCTGCTGACTTAAATCTCCACTCACTTATTAGTATCAACACTGCTTTATAATATCATTGGTGCTCCAAATTGCACTTTGGTCATCAAGTTAAATCCCTTTATTACGGGAGAATTACAAACGTAGAGGCTTCATTAGTCATTCTTTTACATTTGTGAGTGGACCATTCTTTCGACTCAATTTGACTCGATTCGATTCCACAACAAGAAAAGACTGACCATAACGAATGTTTGTTATTGCCGAGTAACGACTTGCTCATTGCTCAGATGTCTTCATCTCTCGGTGTTGACACTCTCTCCTGATGTCGGTAGTAAGTATCGCGGACCAGTTTCCCACACCCCTTCACCAAAGACTCTTAGCAAGAACACCTGTTCCCACTTCCGAGCATCCACCGTCGAGCACCCGTTACATATCGGTAGGACAAACACGGCAAGCACAACATACGGCGGACGCTCGCTCCCCTGCAGCGTGCACCACAAGCACCGTCAACAGCAGTCGCGGCGGCAGCAGCAGCAGCAGAAATGTCGTCAATGTGTCCAGTCCGCCTGCTGTTCCGTAGTCGGGCCTGTCCTGCTGCCTGTTCAAAACTTGGTTATTTGCTTGGGAGAACATCCCATGCCGCGCCGCCGAAGTCTCCTCTATGTTTGAGCGGTTCTGTATGAGCAAGCAGCGGCAACGCGACTGTTCACATAGCCGAGCAGCCCTCCTCCTCGTTTTGTGCCACTCCATTGTTGACAATCTGCTACGGTGAAGATGCTTGTGATCTATGCTGAGTGAGGCGTGTTATAGCGGGCGACTGTACTGCAGACAACGTGAGAACAGTTTTTCTATGGATAAGGATTGTACGATTGGTCGGAGACGAGGCGCGTTGAAACACAAGTTTTTTAGAGAATACTTGTAAAAAAAATGTGTAAGCGAGTACAATAGCATATACCAGATGTTCCAGAATAATGGTCATAACGTTTTGGTTTTGACAGGTATAAATATCGATCTAATCAGCATATTAACTTTATAGCATTGTTTAATGATGGCGTCATTACATACTCGTAATTTGCCTCATATATGTTGATTAATAACAAAAATCAAGCTAAGGCACATGACAGCATTTACGTTTCGTAACAAAGTGACTACATCGAAATAATAGGCATAATTCTTTTAAAAAGTATTAAATCTATAAAAACAGAGACACATAGGCCAAAAATGGTAATCATTATTATTATGACAAGAAATATACTTTAGATATTAAAAGATAAACTAGATACTAAAAAATGACGAATGTTGAGGATAGTATCTATATTTTTTTTCTTAATTAAGTCGGTATAATTGAATGTGTGTCTTGGTTTCAGCCGTATAATGGCAGTTGACTCCGCGGACGAGTTCTATTCAATAATGGGCGTGCTCACCCGTGAGATGCTTGAGTTTGGCCTAATGGACTGTAATGAATTGGTACAAACTATAGTGTCTATGGCTTCTTTCCCGTTTCCACAGTTGCAAGAGCTGCGCGAAAAATATACATTTGACATTCGGCCATTTGCGCATAATACAACTAGCGCCCATAGAAAGTCCTCGATTCGAAGTAAGCAAAATAGAATTTCGAGTAACCTGACTTAGTTATGTATAAACGCAACGAATAAACACTAGAAAATGCCATACAATTATTTATTTATTAAAAATCACATTATCCTAATTGCAGTTTAATACACAAAGTCTCAATTATTTATATTGTAACAGGTTGCTATTGAAATGGGTGAATATCGAAATTATGCTCATTAGAAACACATACGAATCAAAGGGTTCAATTATTTGTAACATAGTATGGTTAATATAATTAATGGTAAGAAAATAATCGTCTAATCAAATCTATTCAATCCTGTATGTAATATAATTTAACTACGTGAATACCAAGGATATATTTGTGCAATCATATCTAAAATGCAAAGTTATCTAAACAAAATACGCTTTATGCGTTATAGACTTGGTAGGACTCCGTCTGTTTGACACTGAAGAAGACGACGATGGTGAATTAGACGAAGACCAGCTCGCTTTGGCCTCAGCTGCGTGGTATCTTAATCAACGACACGGGAAGGCGAACGTCACGTTGGACATTAATACGTTGAAAAGGCAGTACGCTAAACTGAGGGATAGACAAAGACAGGCCCATGTCATACTCACTTCGACACTCAAAACTGCAATCGAGGTCCGTTAAAAAACCAATTCATTTCAGTTTTATAGTTGAATTTTGTTGCACTGCATAAAAGCGTAACCCGTGGATTTTCCCCTACGTTTGTTTTTCTATCGAAGGCATTCTATATTACCTGTGTAGAGCTAAAAAGCCAATCATACATTTAGGTGATGTCGACTAACGTCTGGTTATTAGGCTATAATCATAATGGGTACATCGACTCAGTCTGTTAGCTTCTCTCGCCCTTAAGCAACCAACTTGTTATATATTAATAAATGATCCCGATCGAATTATGTAAAACGTCTCATGGGTAGGGCTTTGTTAGGCAGTACAGATATATGTATATATGCCTTTGTCTTCGTCCTATGGTGAGCGCAACATAAGGTTAAAGAACATTCACATCAAGGCACAACAAGCAACTAGTCTTAACCAAAGTATTGCCATTTGACACCTTGGCACAACCTGTTACTTAAACAAGCAAACGACTATCATAGCTAACCATTATCTGTAATTTAATTTTTTTGTCATACGGCAACAGCAACAAGCTCACCCTGACAACGCACGGTCACAGCAGCGACCATTAGGTCGTACGCGTTTACCAGTGAACAGTCTTTTGGCAGGACACAAGCCGATCGTTCGCAAGATACGACCTACCTCCAAAGTTCAATTTACGATGCCTCCAGATGAAGTCACCAGGGAGACCAACAGGCCACGGGGTCCTCGAGCTATGCGCACGAAAATAATGATTGATGAACGCACTGATATTGCCAAGCAACACCAGCAACCACAAACTCAGCATCAACAACAGAAGTTTTCAGCCCAAGGAACAAGTCCACAACGGGGCGAGACTCTCACTTGGGAACAGGTAAAACCTTTATTACAAGTGAAGATTACAAAAATACGCATTATCTCATCCTTAAATACGTAGTAACAAAAAAAACTCAAAACAGGACTTTTTCTAATCGGTGTATTCAAATTGTTTCCGACACGCCCACAAATAAAAGGCCTTCAGCCTTCTAATGCTAGCATAAAACTTTTTGTTGTTCTTCGTCGAAATCAGATTGAGCGCGAACAACGTGAGAAATTTGGGTCGGACCGTGTACGAACGCGTAGTTGGAGCAGTAGCACCGACGACAGCTCAACGACGTCCCTTTGTGACCAGAGTCTTCATGACCTGGAAGGAGATTCATCATCGTTGTGTGTATCGCCTATACTTCCAGCCTCACCACGATCTCCACGGCTTGTGCAATCGACGGAGATCGGTAGCTCGGTTTATCAAACGCCAGCAACTGGTGGTTGCTCCACATCGCCAACGGTAGCCACGCCACATAGTACGGATAAGAAGGCCAGCAGCAGCAGCACAGGTGACAGTCCCTTAACGGAGACGAAGGATAGTGCTATGCATGCACAAGACCCGAAACAGGAACAGCCTGAAAAGATCGAGAGACAGAATCGATTCGTAGATCAGCCAAAGAAAGCTCTACCACCTGACAGAAAACCTGCGCGACAAGCAGGAGTTAACGCTGTCGAAATCGGGCTTCATAGCTACAGTACACTCCCAAGTATTCAGTATGCAAGTAAAGACACCGATGATAGAAAACTAAGCTGTCGTTCGAAAATGCCGCCTGAGACGGAAATTTCAGCTAAAGACGAAGTTGTAGTTGCTGTTGCGATGGCCACTCAATGCCGGCCACATGTGGTAAAGCTTCCACTTGACAGCCTTAGCAAACAAGAAACCATCATAGGGAAAAGCACTCCTTTAGAGGTTTCCCTGAGCTCGAATACAGAACCGATTGCAGATGTTGGGTTAGAGGAGACAGTCAATAGGGGTTCGTCTCCAAATAAAGTGCTGCCCAGTAGTGGTAACAACGGGGGCAGTAGCAACAAGACGCCGGCATCGGATTCGCTTCGTAAGCTGATTATTGCTGATGCTCCGCAAAGTTGGGTGACCCTGAGTGAAAAAGAGGACTCACCGTCAGCCATAGTAGCCGGTCCGGGAATGTGGCATCAAATCCCTGAGGGATCGTTTGTTGGAGACGGCGAAACCGATTCGGTACAGGTTATTCACAGTCAAAAGTAAGCAGTAAAAAATAGTGCTTTTTGGATTTGGGTTAAAGGTTGGATCAACAGAATAGTGTTTCATATTGTGCACCGGCGGATCTGCGGTGGGACAAAAGTCTGTCGAAAATTAGTCTTCATTTCACGTCTATGCAATTCACCGGTGTATATATATATATATATATATATATATATATATATACATATAATGCCTGACCCTGTACTAGCGCTTTTTCATAATAGATTAATACTTTTCTCTTTCGATTATGATTTTCGATAAGTGGGCAATCATTTGTCTCCACTTTAAGGTTGAGTATGTGAAAGGTCGTCTTTTTAATCACCGCTTTGCAAGCTGGCATGTGTGTGATGTACTAGCAGACTAGAATAACACTAACTCATGTGAATCAGTAGTTTTGTATGTATGACTTTGTCCGTTCAGTTGTTTTATGGTTGTCACCGATTTATTCATGACCGTTGAGTGGAAGATGGTTATCGACACACGAGCAGTATAGCGCCATTAGAACTACGTTGAAAATATCAGTTCAAGAATTATTGGCGTAAAAGAGAACAAAGGTGTAAAAGATAAGTATTTGTATGGACGCTATATAAAATTGGTGTTCGGTTTTAATATTACTTTATAATGCAGTGGTACCTTATTTTAAAATAGGGTGTTAGGTTATCTCATGTGCTTGCCTCAGAATAAAATAGGTATACGTCTTATCTAAACCAGCTTAATGGTATTTCGATTTATCAGAAGGCTGAATTTCATACAGCGACCTTTTATCACCTCTGCATTAGGTCTTAGATAGTTTATTTGATATGAATGCGTTGTCATCAGCTGGAGAAAATTACCAAGCGTTTAAGTTTAGTTCTAAATAAATTAAAACTTGAAAAATACCTTCCAAAAAAAAGGAAACCGATTTCTCTACACGTGCTTTATAACGTGAAAACAACTGAATTATGGATAACTAATTGACTATAAAACGCACCAGTCTAATTTTCTAACAATTCGTTCCACCTATGAGTTTTTGGTGAAGTCTAAGTTTATAGGACTGCAGAGCACGTTCGTGTGAGCCATAAAAGATTGGGTTTTGTTTGAATATAGTAGTTTTACTAACGTTTATTAATAAAATACATTTCAAATTAGGCTGAATTCAAATAGACAGACATCTTGACTTTACCGATTTTTACTTTTTGTATTGTGTTGTACAGTCTTATCGACTCATTATTAAAGTAAGCGGCCATAAAGTAACACAGCCTTTAAAATATAGAGGCGTTTAGAAAACCACTTATACTTTAAGATACAGTGCAAACAGTGCCGCTTTGACGGCATACCCGAGTAGCACGCGTGATCCGAAGTAGAGGACCTCTATAAACTAAATATTTCTCTCGTTCATCAAGAGACCTAGTCGTTTTTACTTGTAGTGAAATATTCTGATGCATAGATACTATATGACTGCTAATCTCTTGTTTGATATAATCCGCTATCCGCTACTGAATCTGTTATGCGACCCTTATCTTTGTACGTAGCCATCTTTTGTTGTGCCAAAGCGAACATTGGTAATGAGAGCTTATTTATTCCCTCCTACACTTCCAAGACACCTCTTATCATAAAACTGGATCAGTTTGTCACTAAAATTTTAACTTTTACTTCTTTCGATCACATCTAGATGAATAGGTTACTAGATAAATAAACATGTACACAAAATACATCAAGATTACTGAAGTGGTATTGTCATCTTTATTGATTCATTCGCGCTTCATACTTCCACAGCAAGAAGTGCCTAATTAACAAGGAGAAGCAGAACTGATCTGAACTGCACAGACTTGTCAAGAAACTAACGTATTCCACAGGTATTTTGTGATTATACAGACAAGAGAAACTCTAAAAAGTCGCATAAAGGGCACGTTTACGAAAAAGACTAAAGGCTTAGCTTAGATACTGAGAGAGCAAAATTCTCTGCGACAGAAAACTAGCCATTATATTTTCGTGTGCATTTGCAATAAGGGTGATGATGACATTAGTAGTCGTCCTAATAATAAGGATTTTTTGGTTTGCTTCGAGTTAAGTTCGTAAAGAAATAAACAGACTGACTTTACAAGCGTTAACGCCATTGTAAAAAAAACAGGGATATATGACATTCCACGTGGGCTAGAAGCTGTACCCATAACAACCCTGTTTACATGATTTAGGCGTTTGTTTTTGTTACCTGCTAGTCGCTTGTGTACCTTGGATAACGTTCGTCTATCTGTTCCGCGTGGAGATTCGTTTCAGCGCGCGATTAATTTGTTTATGTAGATACACGCACATACATACTATGTAACATGAAGTATACAACCGTGATAAAGATGTTGGAAATGGTAGATCGAAATACGAAAAAGCTGTCTTGATAATTTCTCAACCTTCAACGAACCTTTTTATGATTATAAGTTTCCGTAGAAGAAACAGTACATTGTGATTTAATCTTGAGCTTTTACAAGTATTACTGAAGTAAGTCAGCTAACGAAATTCCCTGCAAAAGAAATAAAAGTTCGTTATTGATTCTCAATCAGCTTGTATCGCTACTGGCACAGCCATCACCATATTGTATCGATGCGCATTAGATGTCTTTACAGTTAGTATTGAAAATTTTGGAATGTTGCATGAGTGCGCCGCTCGGCGTGCCCGTACAATCTGAACTATCTTACTGTATGCTAAGTCTGATATAACGTAATACCCATATATTTGTGTGCACATTGTATGTGTGTGGGTGATTGCGTGCGTCTGAACGGCTTGTACTGAACAGCGTTTTCGACTTTGCAAGGGAAACCGTTCGGAGTCAAAGCGTAGAGCGGACTTCGGGTCTCAGTGTAACGAAAGTCTTGCGACATGCAATCATTGACAAACGGTAGTTAACAGTCACTAGTGCGATCTTTATTTGTGTCCTTGTCTTACGCACAAAAGTGCAAGCAGTGCCTTGGGAGTACACATCAAGGAAGAGCCAGGCACGCCACCCTCACTCGACGAACTCCTCAAACGATACACAAAAGTTACCCACCTCGTTGAGGACGCCTCTGCAAGACTCGTCGCATCAACTTCCATCGACTCAGGAGATTCACGGTAGGCGAAACATGATAAAATAAAATGCAGTACAATTAATTGAGTAAAATTGCTATATGACCATTATGGTTATATTGCTTAAAACAGGCTTAAAAAATATTCGACCACGCGCCTTGTTTAGATATTGGATCGACTTTAATTTCTTGCGACGGACTATTTTATTGTGGCTTTTTACTAGTGTTCAATGGCGGTAAATTTATATTGAGTAACGTTAGCATCTGAGCACTTAGCGCAAAAGACAAATAATTGCGATTATTATTATTACTATGTATATGCTTCAGGTAATGGCGTAATAGGGCCTTTTGCTAAGAGTTGTCTAAGTTTTGAGCACCCTACTATGTATGTACATATGTAGATTGTGCTTTTAGAGAATTTCAAGCTATAGCTTTAATAAAATATGACAGGACTGTAGCGAATTTTTAGAATAGAATAATAGAAAATATTATCATAAGTTCACACTATTGCAGTACGCAGTATTGCATCTGGTCGTCCAAATAATTTGAAGTCCTTCGCTACTTCATGTATGAATTTCTTCTACGTAGCTGATTGTCGTTAGATGAGCCAAATGCCGAGGCTTGAAAAAAGCAAATAACCTTAGCATTTCTTTTTAAATACATGAACTTGATATTTCAGCACCCCTCCATCTCGAGCCGAATCGCCACCAGTTGTATCGTTCAGTTCGTTCCCCACTCAACGAACTTCGGCGTTGGACAACCAAGTTGCACACAGGCTCGAATGGTACTCTGATCATTAAGTGATTTAACACTGAACTATAACACATTGTAAATGTATGGACTAAAGGCAAGAAAAGTGAATCTTTACGCCGCGCCGAGATGCGACTGCTTGAACGCTGGAACTGAAGCCACTCTAAGGTGCCAACAAATCTGACGTTAACAAAATTTGATATTTTATTTTTTTGTCAACTACTCAATAAAGGGTTTAAGAATATTTACGAAATAATCGCCTTTAATAGCGATTAAAAGAATTTCGTCAACGACTTAAAACTTGTAACTAAATCGTTCTCACATTACCAATAAAAAACAAAAATAAAATAATATACAGTATAAACTAAATTTAAAAATATTGGTACTATGTGCATCTCTGCAAGTTTTTGGATCGTCTCTAATTAATAGGGTAGTCAAAAATTTAGTCATACCCATGGTCGCGTTTACGAAAACACACGAAATAATGAAAAGAGGCGTATGTTTTCAAATAATCGCTGTCGATTCCCTTGCATTCAACATCGATCAATAATGATGTAGTCATATTCTATTGGCAAATGTCTTTCATCATAACCTGTTAAAGTCAAGGAAAAACTATCGAATTTAGATGGTGAAACATTTAGAAGGTTTGCATTTACGTTTCGAATAATTCTAATTAAACAACGGCCTCATTTTGTTACCTGTTATAATTGCCTTTGTTATTTTCATCATATAATATAAACGCATGAACAGTGAACTGCGTGAAAAAAGATTTCGTTCAAAAAAATACCCAAAGTTCATGTTCAGTTCAAACTCGGATTGCTTACGGGTAACTGACTAGCTTAAATAATCACAGTTATGCAAGCGAACAACTTACGCAGTAACAAACAAGCCAATTAACCGGTAATCAATGGGGAAGTTATTAGGATAGCGCTTATTAGGGCCGAATAAAATGTTTGACGTTTTGTAGCTCATATGTGTTTGCTTTTTGATCTGTAACGTTATAGCAGAGAGCAAGTAGCGAGTGAACATGCGCGTGAACCTGATCCGACCTGCAATTTTGGGTTAATTCAATTCCGTGCATTGACAGCTCGTGAAAAAATTACATTATTGTTCTATATATACTACATAGATACGTTGAACCAGTAATTCGCTGAACTGATGGGACCGTAACCATCCAAGCTCCTTTCTGAAAGATGGTAACTTCCTCCGAAGATGCACTTCTCATGTACTTTAATTAAGTTGATATGCTTAATAAACGTTAGGCCCCACTTACTGAATTTACTGTATTACGCGAAATTTCATCTATGCTAAAACGAGTGCTAGAACCAACCGTAATGGCAGCAGTGTACTAAGGATAAAATCGAGCGTAATTGTGGCTGTGTTTGTCGAGGAATCGAAAAGCTCTCTGCATTTTTCCAGGTTATCGTATTATGAATTGTGCTAAAGTGAACGAACGTGTATATGATATAATAATTCAATGACTTCCACTCCAATCCTTTCCAATCCTTGCTAATTACGGAAGTGTAGCGGATACAGCTAACAGAGAGGGACGACAGTAATACAATAAAATAGTAACTTATTTGTATCATACATTATGCTGCACCATTGTTGGTAAGGGAGAACACCTGTCCAGAAAATGGAAAAACAAACGGTTTAGTTTTTACAATCATCATTTTATAATCCCACTAAAAACAATACTTTTTACAGTAATATTGGGCTGACAGAGTGCGCAAGGGAAGTTCCGAGTTGCTGTGTAAACCCAAAAAACTTCAAATAATCATAATACAGCTTTCATTGACTGGTCTGCCATTTCGGCATATTGCCGAGTTGTTCATCGGCTGCCTTCCTTCAAAAGTGTCTTTAAATAGTCGTCATTTCACTCAGATGGCCGACCATTGCGGTAGGCATCTTTTAAATCCTGGATACCATGTTCATACTTGGCAAATGACTCCTAAGCAGTTTTTTGAGTGATAACGCCGTTACCGTACACAGGGCAAATGTCTCAGTTTACCTCGGCTGCACTTTGGCCTTGACGAAATGCATAATACACAAGGTGTCGAAGATGTACCTTAATTTCAGCCTGGAGATTTGTTCGAGTCGAGTTCTCTCTCATAGCACAATCAGTACGTTAATAGATCAGGAAAGACATTCGAGCTACTTATTAGGAATAAATGACAAGTGGAGAGCAAGGAAAAAGGAAAACAAAAACCTTTGAGAAAAACGCGTGAACTTATTACCTAAGCTGAGAATTCATATTTTCACTGTAGCAACAAACGTATAAAAAATAGAGAGAAAGAACTCTAACTCTACGATATGAATCAAGCAAAAACAAGGATAACTCACGTTAGGTTTATTATATGCATGTTCTTGCTATATATAATGTTAGCATCGTCGTACGTAATCATTATACGTAGAATGCGTTTAAAATACTGAGAGAGGAAAAATATAACGTGTATACACCGCGATGGAATATACAATGACGTAACAGTAATGCAATAAATATTTGCTTCCTCTTCTTATTAGTTGGTAAAATAAATACGCTTCAGCAAAAGAAACGGAACGCATAGTGCTTTTGTTTGACCGTGGAAGATTCTTCGACAAAGACTGATTCTCATTTTAAATTCGATGAACATACATTATAACAATTATAATAATGGTAAACTAAGTGATAATAACGGTAGTACAGAAATAAAAAAAAAATAACACAGAATGCTGTTTACGAGGTCTATTTACTTTCTTGCACGGAGTTCAATCACGTGAAGCCAAGCCAACGCGCAGAAATGGCATTATGGTCTTTTTTTGGTATTTGTTAGAATGAGCGTATCTCATTTTCTTGTTTCGAAAAAAATTGCCGTTTCGATTCACAATACTTTGAAATCTCTGTGCTGTATTGAAAAGCATTCAGCCAATAGGATTTCGCAAAATCGAACAAGCATCGATTCTTCCTTTCATCATAGATATTCAATTCTTCAGTAAGCAAACGTGACTCTAGTTACGAGCTATAGGACTCTTTAGTTCATTCCATTTCTTACCTATTTAGGGACTATGTCCTCTGAATTGAATAAGTAAAAGACGAATGAAATGAAAGGCAATAAATGTAAGTTTAAAGTTACGCACGGATTGTGTAGACTATCTTGAAAACCTTCTTTTTCCTGGACATTTTTGTCCAGGTTTTAAGATTTTTTTCTATACGTTCATAAAGCTAAGCAACATTTCATTCATATTCTACGGAACAAATTGAACTTTCAAAATACTCGTATAGAAAAAAGTAAATAAATTACGGCCAATTTTTTTTTATTTCAATAGAAATCGCGTAATCACAAGTCTGTTTTCCACGCCTCGATGTCGCACTCTGACAGAATTTCAATAAAAATTCTCCTTATCTTCTTAAGTAGCTTATACACCATCATAGCATCATAAAAAGCTCAAGCTGTGCTGAAAAACTGGACTTTAGACTAACCTGAACAATTTTTACAAGTAAATATTTAGATAAAACAAATCATTTTCGCAAATGATTGTGGAGAAATTGTCTTCACGCTTCCGTAAGCCAGCTAATAAGGACTAAATAAAACCTGAGTAAAGCTGAATAAAACTGAGAACCTAAAGATAACATAATATCTGTACCTGTTTTTCAATAGTGAAATCATTGAACCTCTACAGAATAATGCACCAGTGGAAAACACTTCGTAAAAATAGAGATATGAAATTATTTAATGCTAATAATTTAATGCGTATACGAGTAAATCAGATGTATAAAAAAATACATTTATCTCTAGTTTTGTATGGATCAAAAATGTCTGCCTCGCTTATGATGGGCTTTTTAATGTTAAAATCGTTGCCTAATCCAACACGCTTTAAACAGAAATCCTATATTACACAAGATAATGATAACTAAATAATTTCCATTCTTATTAAGCTTGAAGATGATGGCTATTAAAAACGTGCTTAAGGTGGAACTTCGCTTCAGAAAGTAAACGACTTTTTACATTCGTAGATTGAATTCTTACAAGATATTTATTGCCAAGATATATATCACCTAATTTTGGCAGTGGCTCACTTGTATTGAGTTAGTTCTCAAACTGATCTCAGCGGATGTTAAAAAAATGCTCCCTTCATATAACCTAAACTGCATACGTTCATATAAAACTTTCATTACGTGGAAAATCTGGGTATTCCAATGAGACAATTCTGCATTTTGTGTTTTTTATCTGCATAAGCCTATATTGTAACAATTTATTTCTAGAAAAAGACATGTACAAAATGAAAGAGACTTTTTATACTATTAAATTGTATGTTCTGTCTTTTTTGTTATACTAAGCTACATTTCTTTCTTAGAATCTGTCCAGCCTTATTCGTTGAACAAGACTAACCCGATTAAGCGTTCAGCACATTTTGATTTGAATACAGACAAACAAAAAGGGCCGTTAAACAGTAATTAGTAGATCATACACTAAGATATGAATTTCTGTAGTTCTATATTTACTTTAGCGATTACTTGTTCTTCAAGTATGTTGGGGTTGTTTAATCGTATAAATCGCATAAACCATTTGCCAGCTAGTTTGTGTTTTTTAAAACCTCTACGAAAACAATACATTTACGGCCTTTCATAATTCGTAGCCCAGTATTTAATGCAACCATTATAAACGAATGTTCATTATATGAAGCAGTAACAAGAGAGCTTTGCAGATTTAAAAAAATAGCTTCAGTTATAGTATCGCATTGAACAGAACACGCCCTTCATGATTGCGTAGAGCATTAGTAAAAGGTCACACAAGTACATACGGGCGGATACATTCTCACTTATGAAATAAATTCAAATCGTTCTCTTTCATGGGTAAACATATTTCCAGGTAGCAACATTCAGCGCCATCTACATGAAATGTTGACGTTGAAATGGCATCACAACAAGGATGTAGATGGTGGATGTCTTCCGAGGTCGCTTAAATGTTTCCGATGAAGTTCTTCGGTCTCTTGACGTAATAAAAAAAAACGCTCCTGAATAACATCCGTAAAGGCTTTTCGTTTGGATGTCGCGGTCCACCGCTTTGTTTCCATCATTTGCTTTAACTCGCTGTCAATAAACGATGGTAATAGAAACAAAATAAGTAAGCGTGTCACTTATTATTGTAACAACAAACCATAGCGTCACTCACTACAATGGCAAGAAAACCTTATCTATTGAAGCATATGTATATATTAAACATGAATGTCTTTCAATCTACTTGCACTCTACTCTAATTTTCCGTAAACTCTGAATCAGTAAATGTACCTCGCGTCAGTTTCTCGCGAACCGAAGATGACTTCAAAGAACATTGCCGATTTGAATTACTTTGGTTGATTGCGCTACCATTTACCTGAAGTCGATAGGTTTTCCTACGTTTATCGTGACCACATGACCAAGCTGGGGTCTGTATGGCTCAACATTAGGTAACACATTATCCATTCCGATATGCCAAAACGGGATAAAGATCGGGCAGAGCTTGCTCTCTGCCAACAGGCGCCCTACGCCCCATTTTAGACGAATAAACTCCGAAGGGTCTATGTTCACCTTGCCTTCCGGGTAAATGTGGATCTAAAGGCGGCATGAATCCAACGAAAATAAATCGACACAAAATAGCAAGTAGTGCTATATGGGTATCAAGATAATTTAATCATAAGCACAGTAGGAGTGTACTAACCCGTAAATATATCATTCAACTACTCACATATATCGCGACACCTCTATGACGCCTCAGTTAAAAGCAAATTAGTTGTGTTAACTGTGTATCATCAATGTTCTGATTTTGACTAAAATTTTCGAAAGATTCTTCGAGAATACTGTGTAGATTTTAGGGTAATCCATATCGACATATGAATCATGCCCTTTTAAGAAATGAGCTTTGGCCCAGTAAGTTTTCTTTTTAGTTAACTAAAATTAGTTATAAGCAGTTACTAACAAAACATCAAGAACGGAGAAACGTAATAACAAAAATTCAGGGATAATTGCAAAATAAATATAATTGACAATGCATTCGGCTCAGTTTCCTAAAAATGTTTTTAAGCAACGAGAATGTCAAAGTTAATGGCATTTTAAACAATTTGCAATATGCAATAAAACTAAAGTGCTTTTTTCATCAAAACATCGCAAGCCGAGACAGTTGTATACCCATTTTCCGAGGTTAAGTAAGTCAACGCAGTAATCCATTCCGCGCTGGTACACGCCTTCGCCACGAATTACCGGTACGTTTTGGCCAAGCGCGAAAAAAATTGAATGTAATTCCGAGGTGAAACAGATATCGTGAGCAGCAAGGGCCCATCGCATCTTGCTGTTATTACAAAGGAGACTCAAAGGCAGCATACCTGCAGAAGGAACGACAAATCTCGAGGTTAATGTTGTACTGGTTACATCAATCGATGGCATATACAGAACCCCACGTTCGCTGATTTCAAATAAGAACACAATTGTTGCATGTACATACGTATGATAAGATAGCAGCCAATTCATTAGGGTATTCCTATCTCTTGTCTCCGCTGCCATACCAGAAAGTCCGCTCCAGCCGGCCGATGTTTGGCTAGCCGTGTTTAGTGAGCACAGATTTACAAACCTCATCGCCATCGTCATCGTTCGTAAACTCAGTTGGCCAGTTATTCGTCAACTTTATCCACCCCCACCCCCTCCCCCTCTCCTTCCCCGTTTCCATTACCGGCTCCCGAACGCATTTCTCTCACAAACCCTTGCGTCAGTAGAGGGTTTGATATGGCGGATATAAAGCGGTTCCCGATGTACACCCCCTAGGCTGTGCATACTGTGACGGATCGACCAATAACATAGGCAACGACAACAACATACCGCAGTAGCAGCAGCCCAGCATAAGGTGGAGCTACCCGCTTATTTCTCTATTCCTCGCTGTTATTCTTGCACAAATGACCAAACATTGGTGAACATTAAACACTGATCGACTTGTTGTTATTCAAGCATTACCAGAAAACCATTATTTGAATATGACGTGCGTACTGGGAACGGGATCTTCCCGTGAGATCAAACAGCAGTAACGTGTTTGCCTATCACAGTTAAAGACACTCGAACTAAGGTAGGTTTGACCCAATGTAGACATATTTGGTTTAGTGCTAAAAGAAGCCAACCATTTTAAATAATGCTGCGCAGCACTACTGGTGGAAAAATTTGGATTAATTTAGACATCTACATTCTTTCTGCATTTTTTTGATAATCTTATTCTATTTTGTTTTTTAAATATAAAGCATATATACACTAAACAGACGATTCTGAAGAAAATAAATTTAATAGATATACAGATATAGATTATATATACGTATATATATATATATATATATATATGTCTTGTTCACTTGTCTGCTTAAATACAAAAGTAAAGCATCTCCAGCAAATAATGGGTCATAATTAATATGAAGTTTACTTATCTATATAAAAATCCTTCTACATAATCAATACGTACTCCAAAGATAGGGATCATCCATGCAAGAGTGATGATTGCTTGCCGTTATGAGAGGAACTCCTGTTGGCCGTTTTTGCGCTGCTTTAACAAGTATCTCAACATTGTGATACCGAACGTTTGTACAGAACCCTGGAACCACAGAAAAAAACATCTAAACAGTTAGAAGGTACACTTACTTAGTGTAAAGTGATTTAGAACATGATATATTGATGCATGTTTCTATACCCTTACTGGATGAGGTAACCATATTCAATATATACACATATATCACACAGCAAAGGATTTCTTCGCTTCGAAAAAACATTGGCCAAGCCATAAATCCATATGAAACTTATTTTAAGGCTTAAAAATACATCTCTGCGGTCACACCGACTTGCGTTATTTGTTGTCCCTTTTATTAAATGCTTACGCAGATCTAAGCATAATTTATTGATTTTTATAGTTCAGTAAAAAGGAGAAATGACGAGCGGTGTCTCTTTTGTCGCTTGACAAATTATCTAGCGTCGCAACAAAAATAATTTTGACAACCATAGATGGGACAGTGGCTTTCACTATATAACAGGCACTTCCTAGGCAGACTCATCGCTAATGTGCCTTGTTTCTACGAAAGATAAGGGAAAATTTTTGCTTATGTAAATATCTATCTATAAATGACATGCATAGAGCCTTTATCTACAGAACAAGTTCCGATTTACATTTCTCACAATGCCTCGGGCCGCTCATATTTGTAATCTTCAGTGTTTCCGTTGCTATAATAATCGTGTCACAATTGATTCATGTCTACAACATAAGACGCAACCAGGTAAAGTTCATCATTATTATTTCAACAGTACCTTAGTCACGCTCCACGTAGTAGGTAAATTGGTGGTGATTTTATTTTTCTAGCTGCTGAATTGGATGGACAAAAGAGAGTATTTTCATGTAAAAACCGCTAGATTTTTTTAGGCATCAAGGAAAGTAGTAAGAATAATAAGTTTTAAATTAGAAAATTGTAGGGTAAAATCCGCAAAAAAATGTATATTGTTTTATTTCGTTTTTTTCTTAAGTTCTAGTTAGTCTTTAGGTTCCGCCGTTATCGCTTCATATCAGTCCGCGATTCAAGGTCAAGGCTTTATCCTTTATTATGTCCCGCAATATATCAACCGGTTTCATATGGGTGTGAACTTCCACTTACATTCTAACTAGACCTTTCTGCAGTGTGCAGACTGTAAACACGAATAAGGTAATGCATGCATATTTCAAACCGTACAAACTGGAACTAGCACTCCACTCTACTCCCCACGTTCGTTTGTAAGATCATGTAAACATGATAAGACATGGATTAGATCTTATTTGCTTTTGCCCATCTAAAAGCACTACCCAGCACAATGATCACGATGTCCCTTGACTAGAAATTAGAAATTATTAATACTCACTAGCAAACACCTTGGTTAGAGCGCCAACTAACGGCATAACAATTCGACTAGCTGCGTTCCACGCGATGCCGGAGCGGCCAGCTGGTGGCAGCGGCCACCGCACGCCCAAAGGCATGCCACAGATGAGATCGGATAACTTCACATATATCGATAGTATTCCATCCGAAAAGTACAATTGTCAAGTCGCGCACTCACACACACTCATTTCTCCTACCTCCACGTCCTTTATTTCGATTGCCGAAACCACTTGGTCTTTTCATATGTGTATTGCTGCTTCATATGTACAGACACTGACAAATGGACGTTTGATACCAACGGTTCAATTGGTGCGTGGCCGAGCTGGCTCATTTACAAAAAAAAAACTGTTAGAAAAGCTGTTTTCGGAAAGAGCGAAAAGAGATTATAGAAACGCCGCTGGACCAGTTCGAATTTCCTTCTGTGAATTAAGTTAATAAACAGAACGTGCGCGAAAAGTCGACATAGAGTGAGAACGAGCTAAACTATCTTAATAAGCAGCTAAGTTAAACTGTTACGTTTTTGGTGGACTACTTGATCTTTATAGCCGCCTAGCTGTAGACTACGACACGGATGACAGTATTAGCAAATAGAGAATTCGTTCTTGATTTTTAAAAAATACGCATTATTTTGAGGTCATCATTAATGCAGAAGACACTGCTTGGTGTAAAATCCAATCCTGAACAGATGGCAGGTTGAAATCTAACGTGTTGTTTGTCCTCTGAGACAAAGTCGTAAGTGATACGAGAGCAAATAGTGTGTCCTGAGCTCGCTCTAGATTTTGCTATCGGATTTTCCTCTGAGTGCACGGACGTCCCCGCCTAACATCAAGATGGTGTTTACTGAGCTTCCCAAGTCTGTCCAGTTCGACCCGCGGTTCCCGAACACTAATCAGACGAGGAATTGCTATCAAAACTATCTTGACTTCCATCGTTGCCAGAAGGTGAAAGGTAAAAGCTACGAACCGTGCCAGTATTTCAAACAAGTGTATCGGACCCTCTGCCCCAACGCTTGGGTCGATAAGTGGGACACTGAAGTCACCAAGGATCAGTTTCCTGGCAGGATTTAAAAAACAAAAGGGAAGCAACTGCCAGCGCCGTCAAATTCGTAAATACAATTATAGTGTTTTTGACAATATGAACTATCAAAAATAACAAAAAAATCAACTTCATTTTGTCGTTGTACGATAAACCAATCGGGGCGGTAGCTTATTTCGCACGTCTGCAGCTACCACCCGCTTAATGCCAGGGGCCACGTGATGTATGAACAGCACCCCGAAGTCTTCTAATAAATGAACCACTATGTAGTTTTAATCGAATAAAATATAATGCAGTATGTTTTCATTTTACGGGGTTTCTATAGCCAAAGCGTGGACTTACTAAAGGGTTACCATCTGTAGATCTGCGTGCTAAACAGGTAACAAACGAATTGATCTATTTATCGAGTACCTAAGTAAAATTACCCCAGAAAGAAGGCGAGACCCTACCCATATTTATTCAGTATGTTAAAGGACTAACACGGTTTAGCATTAATATTTTCTCGTACTTTTCAAGAAATCGGAAAGCTTTTGTGAATAGTTTATAGTTTAGTATAACGTTATATATAGTACAAATTTAAGCTTTACTGTATTTAAGTGGGTAACGCTATGCTAAGTTAAAAAATATCTGTATCTCACCAAAGAATCAAAGACAATCAGTCGCAGCAAACTTTGATTTGTGTAATAACTAACATCGATTTCTTCTAGCTCTTGAACTTTATTATTAAGGTTGCATGGCACACAAGGCTGTAGGTTTTACGTTCTATGTCCGTGTTCTAATATGCGCTAAAAAGTTGAATTACGACCGAAGTGCGTTTACAAAATGAAATGGATTTACAATAGAATAAATTTAAACTATATGTCCTTAGAAAACTATAAGTTTTATTGTAGACAATTGAGTCAATAAATGATCCTGTTTAAATGTTTAATATAAACAGAATCAGCTATTGACTACCGTTCACAAATATAAGGTGATATGTTATGATTTTAGGACATCCAGCCTGATTAATAGGGAAACAAATTTAGTATAAGAACGTTAGGTATTTTATGTTGAGCGCGTATCGTGAAATTTTGGATGTTGAAGTATGAACGGAGTTCAATTTACTCTGTGCTAAATCTATATCCATTCAACTGTTCATCGATGAATAATTTTCGTCAAAATAGAGTTTCAACTGGTAGCCCAAGCATACTTTAAAAAGATATATTTAGATTTTGAACTACACTACATTCGAGGTTCCATATCGCAGGTATCTCACGAAGTGAGATAGGCAGAACGAGAAGAATATTTGTTAAATCCGATGGCATACCTGCTCCTGATGGGTGTTCAGTTGATATCAGGAAGAAACCGCTTATTCCTTACTTTCAAGAAGATCGCTTCCTTATAATATATGAAGTGTGAAAAATAAGATATAATTGAACTTAGCGCAAACAAGGCGTTTGCAAAGTACTATAATAAATATTTTTTTTAATTATATACCTTTTATCTGTGTTGTAAAAACTTGGTAGGATGAAATCGTCATCGTTTGACTTTTTCCTTTCGGTAGCCAAGGGCATCCGTCAAGTTTCATTACCCAGATGAAGGGTCAACGAACAACATGATTTTTTACATGTTACAAAAAAAACTTAAGCGGAACTTGTCATTCGCGAACCAATATACAAGTCGGCGTTTGTTTACCAGAGTTCGAAATTACGTAAATTTAATTTCTGCATTTTTGTATGGCTTTGTTGGGATAAGATCTTTTTCATTTGTGATGAATCACGTTCTATGAATGAAAAAAATAGACAATGCTTGTTTTGGTATGTATTTTTCTCTAGAAAGGTCTAACCTCGATAAAACCATATAGACGTATAATAATAAATATAATGTCACCAGGAGTAACACATTTAATAAATAATTTAAACGTATTATGCTAACAGTTGACTAACCTTGTCGGTTCTGAAAGCGAACTTTCATTTCCCGGTAGGAGAAACCAAGCGGCAGAGCTACAACAAATAAAAAAATGTTTCAGATGCAACGTGACTTTTTAAAATAGTTTGCCATCGATATTATATGTGCGATCAGGTAAAAAAAGGCACATATTTTTACGATAATAAATTCGAGTTTGATAATCATAAAAGCGACGAAGCGTTATGAAATATTAGTTTATCAATATTTATCTTCTTAATTTTTGCTATTAAAATATGGCTAAAAATACTTAAATAATTAGAAATTTCACTTACAATGAAATAATGATAATTTTGTCCTGTTCCTTGAGATTGTCAGCATCTAGCCTACCCAACTTGTCCTTAACCTTAATTGCCATGCTACTTCAAAATTTTGTATGCTGTAAAATCAAAACATTTTTCCATAGGAACAACCAAAATGGGTACGCGAAGTAGGCAATAAGACTACACAAATTAAAGCAGTATTATACCAAAGAAACAAACACAGTTTACATTTCGTTTAAAACATTTAATCTTTTTTATTTATTATGCTATATTAGGTTTCAGCAATATTTTTACAACATTTCAGGTATCAATCCCATGACTTTGGCAGCAATATGATTTCATTCCGTCATTAAACTAAGTACCGAATTCGTATGAACAAGTAGTCATTCTTCGAATAATTAAAATATTATATCGGATGCCTTTTAAACTGATTTTTAGTTAAATATGCAACTTCTGGATAACCATCAGTAACAGCCTAGCAACTACTATTAACACTTTATCCACTACTACTAAATGATTGAGATTCTGTCTACGTGAACCCGCTTGACTTAATATTTCTTGTGTTTTTGCTAGGAGCTTCCAACTGGTACAAGAAAGTGTGTATCGTATCTAACTAATGAAAGTAATCACCTACTGGAGGAGAGTTCGCTATTCTACTGCATAACAATACGGATTTTTTCACTTCGCCAGTGTCTGACGTTCCAACAACAATGGCTGCATACAACGAAACAATTTTGTACGGTCTGCAAGTTAACAAGATTAGCATTTACAAGAACTAAGCGCTTCTGCTACTATTCCGCTATTTTTGTCTTCAGCTGAGTGACCTATAATTCGCAGATTTTTCAGTGAAGTGCCAATATACCTGTATAAAAACTTCGGCGGAACTGTTTTCACAGCTGCTCTGATGCCTCGAGGCTAGATTTTCGCATTAACATAAGCGAGTCATACTCTGGTTCCACAATGTAATGTGGTTGATTATTGGAAATTAACAGATGAATGAGGTGAAGGTGGCAGGATTTTTTATTGTCGTATAATTGTAGGCTTTCATACAAAAGTTCAAACGACGCTTAGGCGACCTGTATTGAGTAAGCACCTGCACTGTGTTTGATTGATATTCCCCAAAAATCCATTCAAAATGGAAAATCATTTTGTTCGGATTGTTTGTAGCAGGGAAGAGAATGTTCGGACTTCAATTTGTGCTAGATGCACTCTTTTATTGTAATAAATAATATTTTCTGTATTGAATCGTATCACTGTCGTTGGAAGTTAGAGAACTATAATGTAAAAATATATTTCTAATTGAACACATAACGAACATTATTTAGGGTATTTCACAAGGTCCACTTTTGACCAATTGAATATCGCTGTTTTGCCATTTTCTAATTTACATGAATATGTGATAATCATCTGATGACTTCGTTCCTTTCCTTAAACCAAAACCGAATACGCAAAAAATAAGCGCGCCCAAACGGATCTTAGAGGATAAGCTAAAAACAAGCCATGGGAATTGAATTAGGAGCAGTTGGCGGTCTAATAATATCTCAACGTATAATTTGTAAATCTTCGCGATGATCTGTTATTAATATTCCATCCGAACGCCTAGCACATATACCTCTACGAATTGCTGTCGTGCAAACTTTTCTTGTGCGTTTCATATAGATCTTAGTAACGATCATACGACTAAGAGGTAATCGTATTAAACGATATATCGTGTTCTAATTAACCGGCATTAAGAAACGTAGTTGCTGCGCTTTTTTTTTTGAAAAATAGCGCTTGTACAATAGTTTTAGGGTCTAAATAATTTTTGGAACGACACAATTTGGGGGCGTTGTTCCCTAGTCTTATTCAATTAGTTTAGCCACAGAGTTATACCAATACTACAGAAATGGTCAGGAAGGTTCTAAACTATTACGAAACAGTAAAGATTACTACACGCTTGCAACGAAAATTTATATTGAATATATAAATTATAATATATAATATTATAATAAATATATAATTGAAATACTAACTAATGGATTAGTAGCCTTGCAAACTAATGAGGATCGATTAATTTAGGGCTTTCGAAAGGTTACACAGTAATGCTCAAACATAACAGCGAATGCAGCAATAAGCCTACCTACAATATATAGATGAAATTAATACAATAATCTTTGATCTACAAATATATGTAATTCATTATTATACCTAAATTATTAATTAAAAGTACATCACATTATCAAATTATATAGCAGTAATAGCATAGTATCCATACATTTTACATGTATACATAGTTTGTTATTACGTGTTTGCAAATATCGTTTCAAACAATACCATCAATTAATAAAATGGCTGAGACATTCACAGGGTTTTATAGCCGTTTTTAGGCCAACAACAAGGCGTAGCAAATAACAAAAGAAATTATAGTAATAGCAAAAATAATATAAAAATGATGAAGTTGCACCTAACCAAAGGTTTAGTCGGATTTGAGCTTCGACATCGGGGATTCAAAACAGGCGAGGATAAGGGCGGACGTCATTTGAAGTTTCAACATTGCGCATCCACCGGAAAGGGGCTAAATCGTGGCGCTCTTACTGATTCCTCTCGCTTAACTCTGCGGCAAAAAGAAAGAAATAGCTAGAAAAGACACGGGTTAGAGCATGGTTGACAGACATTTCCAGAATAAGAATATGGACGTTATATTATTATAATAGCCCCTGAAAAAGAAATCTAAATCATTATAGAGTATTTGCTACTGTTACTTTTTAGTAAAGGAGAGGAGACATTTTTTTTGTTATGACAAAATAGTAGTGTTTTTTTGCTTAAGGAAGATCTATGTGCTGATGCCTTTGTTTAAAAGTTTTCGTCTTACTGTCCTCAAAAAAGTATTTTATGTATTTGTATCACAGAACACTCTGTTCGGGCTCCCGCCATTAAAAACATTCGACCATTATAAAAAATTACCTTAAAAATACATGATTACTGCCAATGCCACTGAAATGCACTCTGACGATTTCTATGCAAAGTGGTTAATTTTTTCTCGCAAGTAATGATTAGAACCAGATAATTGCTTGTAGAATAAAAAGGAGATTTGTCCTTTCCAGAAAATCATGCAGCCATTCAGAAAAGCGCAAGCGAAGTTCTTCAAAATCTTATTTCTATCCTGATAAAGGCCCATCACACATTTAGAATAAAACTATTTACTATTTTACTGTTAATTGAGAAACTAGTATAACGCATCAATGGGAACGCACGAGCGTAGAAACAAAGCACACTGCATTCGCCTTGGCAAGCATCGCAAACTAGTTTTGCGTCCTACATGAAAGTTTTTCAAACTGGTGCTGGTTTAGGAGAATACGCTCAAGTATGCAGTAAGATGTGAATAACGAAGCCATACCCATGTATTCTGTCAGATTTAAGCGGTTAAACAATGTGAAATTTAAAAAAAATGGTTGAATAATTACTGGGCGGTTATATCGAGCATTGCCATTCATTTTATAGTTCTTTATTTATCTAAGTAGCTTTAAATAAAGGTGTGAGACATAGATGGCCGATAATCCACCCAAATTCAGTACCTAGTTCATCGCATGAATAAACAGGAGCAAACACTTTTTAACAGAGAGGAACTACACCATCCCTCAAATTTAGTAGGCAAACGCACTACCTAATACGTCACCACAGGGACTGTTCACATAACCTTACACATTACAATATACTGTTTATGAGCATTTAGTGGCTAATGTAAGGATATGTGTTAGACGGATTGTACAATATTACAGTGGAAAGAGAACTGCTTCTCAATAGTTTGAATTTGTAATATCGGCGCGAATATGTGGTAACAGGTGAGTTCGTTATAAGGGTGGTTGGGCCAATCCTAGATAAATTCCTATTGCATGAACTTTGTTTCCAGACGTTCGGGTATAGCTCTCGGAGGTAAAAGCAAGCCGCCCCTTTTTGCGTGATCCGTTTTGATATACATATCAAGACTTCATTCTGCTATCATAGGCCATCATATGGAAAACAACCAAGATAAGAGCAAGAAAATATCACATTACATGCATTATTTTATGTATTTACATTTTTGATTAGCAATTTTATAAACGACATTGTATCTTGGTAATCTCTACACAACCCTTTCTATGCAGCAGTGCTGGCAGAGCAATGCCCAAATGGTAACGATGGTCTTTGATTTTTTTCTAGCTAAAATTAAAACGTCCTAACGATCAATATAGCACACGGACTGAGCGTGCCCGTGATGAAAAGTCATATGAACTGGTAGTAGTATGATTGAACATTCATTTGTGGTGAAATGTTTATCCCAGTTTAAACGTAAGTTAAAAAAAAAAAAGGTAAAAGGCTTATTTGGCTAGGATATAAATTACGATGAAATTGCCCCGTTTGCACAACTCGATGACATAATAATTCTATGTTAGACGCTGTTTGTTTATAGTTATTGTGTCAGACGTGCATAGTTCCATAGATAAGGTTTTAATTTATCTTTAAAGAAACTTCATGTAATGTATTGCGCTAACGGTGGGTGAGCTCGTTAATAAAATTTGCTCGAATCTGGATAAGCAGATAGAGCATATATATAGAAATAGAGCAAAAAATTTCCGCGAAAATATAATAGCAACCAGAAACAATAAAAGACATACGCTACTTATATAACTGACCATTTTAATAGGAAAACTTCGGACTCCTCCAATATGTGCCATTGTGAAATTCTTTTTTTGATCTAACGCGCCTAATCCGTATGTAGTTATTCTGTTCCTTAAACGTGAAACAACAGTGGACTTGGAATGTTCAGAGTGAGTGGCACAAATGTATAACGCCAAAAATTTAACGGGAAACTCTGTATAAAGCTGTTAAAGAGCTATTTCTATGAGGCCATGTGCTGCCAAACTGTTGCGAGAATAACGATTGTTTGGCAAGCAGAGACAAAATAGACCCTTAAAAATCTTTATGGGTAATATAATTTCATTATAGGGTTCCTTGTTTGACGAATTAGCAAACAACACGTCGAGGATAACACATAATGGCAGAGATCGCTCGTTTTACACAGCTAGAGCATGAAACGCAGTACGTGAAATTCATTTATTGTGAGTGTACGGTTTATTATGAAACGTACAGATGCGTAAGAAGTTAGTCATCCAATTTAATAAAAAGACGGCAAAGTGGACATAACCAAAGGGGTCTCCAAGCCGCATAAATTGGATCTTTTAGATCGGTCTGTAGAATGTGACTATACTGCAACTATTGCAGGCGGACAAAAGATAGGCCAACCTAAAAGCAATTGAAATTGCAAGGTGTATATGAAAATGAATATTAAACTATTAACATACTTAGGCCACTACTTAAACTATGCCAAAAATGATCTTGTTGGTCATAGACAAGTTACAAGCCACGCTTTAATGGCAAAAGTTGGTTTACTCTACTATGCTGCCGTTTGGAAGAAGATTTGCCCTTGAAAGGTTCGATCACATCTACTGCATAATCTTGTTCATGTATCCCAACTAGCACAAAATAACCCTACGGCCACAGTTCTAAACCAATTGAATTGGATTACGATTTTTTCTTTCTTCCGATTGCTGTGGTCGTTTTCTTATCTAGTGCATATGGAGCTGATCATGGATTAATCAGCATTGCATATCCAATCTGACTGATCTGGTCTAAATTTTTGGTCTGGTCGAATTTACACGAATTATTGTCAAAGCCCAAGCCGTCTCGAAGGAAGGCACTGTCGCTTAACGTAACATTAAATCTTAACTCATATTTGCATCACACGTTTCATAATAGCAAATCGGTATTATATTGAACCTCAATATGTATTGTCAAACTGATTTGAAACTTGGAGCTTCATCCCGGTCGACTTCGATATAGAGACATCCGCGACGATTTAGGAGCGTCCATTACATCCGCAACACTCTCGCCATTGCATCATCTCTTTGCACCTGCGACCAGGTGGTGAATTTTTATTTCCCAATCTTCGATTTCCATTCGATACCATCTATATGCAATAGAACTGCAGTGTGTGGATCTTATCCGTCCCATGTTTCTTCAATCAGCATCAAATTGATAAAACAACAACAATTCGGTGATCGTTATTCACCTCGAGCTACAGAACTGCTGAAGTTCGAACAGGTCACCGCTTCAAATTCTAATATATATATTGAATGGGGGGGGGGGGGTAACAATTCAGTGAACAAATAATTGTTTGCCATTGGAGGCGGTCATAACTAATATGTGTAGTCAACGCCATTGTAAATCAACAAAATAGTGTTCTTATTTAACTTTTGTTTTGTATGGGAACCTGTTTTTTTTTAAGGGTTGAAATACGAGAAATAACTATTGTTGTTTAAACTTGCGAATTGTATTGGACTGAAGTCCCGATGCCCTATTTAGTATACGGATGGCCATGAAATGGCCTTATATTACCATTCCATTACTTACGTAGAGTGGAAAATACAAAAAAACAATGTGTGTTCCGTTTTCACTTACCTAATTTTTTTAAACCCTTTAAGGGTTTTACATCGTTATTTGAAAGCATACACTTTTAATATTTTTATATAAATCATTCTGTGAACAAACTGAAGCTCCACAACAAGTGATGGTCGAGGAAATTCGACTATTTATTCTACTTTATAGAAACGGGCTTAACCGGAAATTTAAAAATGATTACTTTAAAATCGCACGCATATTTAGCGCTTTATGTTATTCCAGAAAATGCCGCAGGGCGTAGTTAAGATCCCACAGGCCCGCAATACTATGTTCATTGGCCATATGGTGCCTGCAAATTCCTGAATGGGTTTAACTGTAAAACTTATTCAATATTGGAGAAAGTTCACTGAAAATTTCCTAATTTCTCAGTGGCTATGTCATTAACTTGTTTTCTGTCGCAGATAATATCTTAGCTGCAAAAAAAATTCACAGTCTATGTTGTGGTTACGCCATCATTTCCTGTTATAAAGATGTCAACCTTTCCTTCTCAAGTTCGCTGCGGTTTTACGGATCTCTGTATAACCGTTATCACAGATGAGCCCGCAACGTATGTTTGACTCAGTCTGGACTTTGTTGATGTCATCATTATTATATCTGGGTAAAGATCATCTAAAATATATATATTTAAGGTTCTATCAGCATTGCAAGGGTTCATGGCATACTTCGAACTGTGTGTGCCTTGATTATCACTGCAACTCTCTATGAGACACCCAGTATGCGCTGATGCGTTGCTAGACGATCCCCGTAGCCAAATCTTATGTCAGTGCTCCTAGGCCAATTTAAATTTTTGCCAAGCAGCTATCACTAATGGCAAACTATTTCCTTATAGCTCAAACAAGTCATAGTACGACATAGGTCATTCGAAATTAATATAGAACAAATGGCAATAGTCTATGCTGCTGCTGCTACTGTTGCCACCTTAACGACTGTCTTAATCCAGTGAAGATATTCTAATATACCACAGCAGTGCATCGTCTACGTCTGTCGATCATCTATTTATCAGCTTTCTTTTTCCCGGCAAACATTACTTATAGCAGTGGTCACTGCTGTTGCTACAATGATCGCCTCGCAATGTACTAATTCACCACTTAAAAGCTTTAAGACAATTTTTTGCGGTTTTGCGTACTCAAGCCTGCGCAGTGCAACGAAACATTCATTTAAAGCAGGCTCGCAGGCGCATTAGTTGGGTCCTATCGTTTATAAAGTCGAAATATATGCTCTGCTTTTATTTTGCCATTTACTAGTGTCAATTTTTCCCAGTTTCTTTGAAGAGCTTTTCGCGCCGACGAAGCTACAGCAGACACTGTTCTTTCAATAAGGGCCAGCTGTTGAGGGCATAAAATGCTGCCAATAAAATTATTAAAGTGATTCTATGAGCGCCTGGCGGTAAAAGCAGATGCTACGACAGCTTTTTGACATCTCTCGCTACCACAGACAGACATTGTTGGTCTTGTTTTGTCCAGAAATCCATGAAATCCCTAGGTAAAATATAAAAAACCAGTGACTGCACTCCAAATCGTACGTGCCCCAAAATTAAAGGGCGCTCGTTCGCACGGCACGAATCTGGTCCGGAGTTTGTTATCGTAACTGTGAGTTGCTTGCGATGTTGTTATTATTATGACTGATATACATCAATATACGGATACAATGAGTTTAACTGGTGGTATGCTGAACCCACCAGGTTTCATGTTCAGCGCCGGCATATAGGAGTACTAGACATAAACAATTTATATCTATGCTTTTTTTGTTATTTAACACACTAATTGGTAGTTGTGTACACAATTAAGCGAATATACAATTTGAAAAAATAACCAAGATGTCTTTTATTTGTTTGTTTAGTATTTGCGTCAATATACTCGGTAGATTGGGGCACGATGACTAGTGATAAGCTAACCATAGTGCGGTGTCACTACACAGGCCTACAGCCCCCTCTTGGGTATTGTTTTCAGTGACAATGTTGAATGCATGATCGTCACGTCTGCATATGATTTGTTAACATGAAAGTAAGATGAATTTATGCCTCGGGTTCTATCCTACAGCCATTGAGCTTTAATGAATTATATTTTGATGTGTAGATGATTCAGGCACTAAACTAGGCCATGTCCGCCATGTGTAATTATTATTAGACTCATACAGTGTAGGCTGGAAGCACATCAAGTTTGTTTTCAACGAAAACCAAAAATTAATTAGTACGGGCATATTTCATTCCAAAAATAAGTCTCACTTAATATTTTGACTCCATTGACTTTGAGTGAAGAAGAAACAATTGTTCTCTATTCTAATTAGAATAATGAGATTTAGTGCACGACCTCATTCAAAGTCTTTTGTGTGATGCGAAATATCAAACTCGGATAGTGCAAAAGCTGTTTACATATGTGAAGTGTTCATTACACCTCACAGATGTCAGGTAACCTTGAAACAAGTCATTTTCCATGCGGTTTCATACAAAGGGTATTAGTGTGTCACGATTCGTATAAGTAGGGAAACTCGTTCCGAACCCCTAATACTACTGATTGATTTTACCCTGTTTTATATTAGCTTTGTGCTGTTGCCTTTCTTATATTTTAGTTAAGTAGGAATATGCTGTCGTATTTCGGTAAAATTAAAATCAAGCAAGTTATATTGTCACAGTATCATGTTCTAAGTCGTAATCAGTAACTCATTTGTAGACCAGCTACTTAAGGCACAGAAGAGACTGGTCCTTAACACATTTTAGATAGGAAATACATTTAACTTACATTACTTAAAATCGAGTTGTAAACGTATGATGTTTCCACATTTAAGACAGGTCTTATTATTGGAACAAAAGCGTATGGGCGCACAAAGAGCGATAAAATGTTGAGCGTACTTACCTCGATTACCATGACCTTTACCAGTCTACCGGTGTTATTACCTGGTGCCGTTGTGGTACCGTTTGTGATGCTCATAACTAATTTCTTAAGTCGCTGAACAACACTTGGCATGACGAATAAGGATATCGGCCTCATAGCAGGTTGGGGTTCGGGCTTCGGCTTGTTGAACAACCACAGGTGTACAGCAGTCGCTACCCTCATTGACGATAGCATTCTCGTGGCAGCTAAACTTCGTAGAGAAGGGGTAGAATGTATTTGTCTGAACTTTTACCAACAGGAGATCACAGATTACTGTGTTCAAGTGGTGTAAAAGGTACTTAGGAGAATCGAGGTCGGCTGCGTTCGATAGTAAACAACGCAGACGTATGCGTTATGGCCGAACTGGATTGGATGACTCCGGAACAGATGAACCGGATCATGGCTATTAACTCAACCGGCCCTGTACTGTTGGTTCCCGTTTTAATAGAGCGCATCGTCACAAGGTTTGACTTGTCTTCGTTATGTCCACCAATGCTACGTAGCCATACTTCAGCCAGTACAGCATGAGCAAGGTGACACTCGAGCAGTTCGTTAAGTGCCTTCGTATAAAGCTGGCGCCTTCAAATATTCCCGTGATCGTGGTGCGACCTGGTAGTTTTACGGCGGCCACCGCAATTAGGGCAAATGAGTACAAGTTATTGAAAGAGATGTGGAACGCTATGGACGATAAGAAGAGACGACGCGATAATGATTTCTGGCAGACCAGCCGAATGATTTGTCAGGCACAGCAGCTCATTGCCGAGAAGGATGCGCCGTGCGTAGTCGCCACCCTTGAGGAAACGCATGTGGCTCGCTATCCGCGCACAGCTATCAAAGTGTCTAATTGAAGTCCAGCTTTTGTCTTCGACGGCATGAGTTTACCCCTTTTTTAATCAGGCGGTTACTGCCTCTCTTGCAAAGATAGTTATTGGTGAAGAAAACTCCACACCTAATCTATTTGAAGATGTACTTATTGTCCCAATAGGTAATTAAGGATCGAATTTGTTGAATGCCAAAAATCACATAATGGGTTCATTAAATGTGCTTACACTAGCGCATCGTCAAGGCTGAAGACTTAGAATATAACCGAAAAGCATAATAACGCTTAGTTTTTTCTCATTCATACAATAAAACTGACTATATTCATGCTACAACGACTGCTGCACATATATTTATGGGTGCCGGATAGTGCTGCAAGGGGTAATCCCCAAACCAGCCTAAGAGACGATGAATCTCCGACGGTAGATACATTTATATAACATTAATGTTCAGTTTTATGAGGATTTTGTGGAGTAACCAACAAATAAGTTGGTCAAATGAATCCAGTGAGTAAACCTATTCTTGTTGTTGGTGGCTTGGTTAAGAACCCAGTTTTTTTTTGCCTTTCTTCCTTTTCAACGTTTTCGTTACAATTTCATAATACATGCCTCGGTAAAATATATAATAAACAAAGAGGAACCGCATCGTCCAGGCCTTACCTTGCTCAAAGGCGTTCTTGATCATAGCAATTTGTTCTTCGGTTTGAGGTTCTAGAACGTAGTCTCCTTCGCTGTCCTTCCTCTTAAAGTTACCAATTTCCATTCTTAAAATGATTGCTCTAGGGGACTCCTATCTCACTCAAGGGTTTCTTGGCCAGTGGTCCTACTGATCTTCAATGGATTCCGGCAGCGTTCTGACGATTAACGAACAGAAGCTTAATGACTGAATGCCGATTTTTAGCTCCATCTCGCAAAATATAAGCGAATGCCATGTTCAAAACCATTGCTTATACACATAACACTACATGTTCGTTGGCACAAGGGTGCTAGTGATATACGGATTGCTGTTGAGCACGTGGACAAGGCTAACCAAACTTTTAAAACGTTTGATGTTGCCAATAAGACTGGCCTCAGAGAGTCATTGATCTACAACGCCTTATACATGATGGGACCCAGTTTAGTGGTTCAAACAGCTTTAAGTGATAACAAAATAGTAGATTTACTTGACAGTTCAGCCGCCCGAGTGCTATGCTATTACTGCGGCAGTGAGGAGACCCAGGAAAAATGTTACCCCACGTTACAATGCGTTGTTGCTGCTGCTAATACTGTGTTATGCATTTCCGGTTTTGAGAAGGCGATTGTCTAATAATATCGTGTAAGGCTCAAATTATCCAGGACGATGCCCTGAAGACAATGCTTAGCAAGGACTGCAGAGTTTCTGTGAATAGCCTTTTTATTTTGAACGGATTGTTCTCTGGCAAGAAAAGATACAGCATGCGCCGTGTTTTACTCGTTTGCAGGATGAAAAAAGTGTAGCTATACTTTCGTATAAAACATTTTCCCCGCTGACTGCCGTCATCAGCCGCTCCAATCGTCACGTCACCACGTTCAAAATTCTCTTTGTTGCTAACAAATATGATAGACATGCTCTCGTTAACCGTTTATTATCAGTCTGCGATTATGGAGACTAAAAATTTGTATTGTACTACATCTCTGCCCCTAAACTCATTTTCCTTTGATGACACCTACTCAATTTATAATCCTAATTAGCCAAGTATTTCATGTCAAATTTCCTCTGTTAATAGTGAACGGTTTACAAGTTGCTCTTAGTTTTCAATCCGCTAAATAGCGCTGGACAACTCAATACTTGGTCGGAAACACACATATATTTTTTATAGCTTTAGGCGCTCTTCATCAATATTAGCCGTTTGCCTGCAATGAAATAAAGATCACATGCCATAAGGCATGCAGCCACAATAAAACGAGCCATATATGTACTAAAAATGGGCATTTTTCGCGCGAGGAGCCCCTTATTATGTATTATATAACGAGTCACTTTTTTTTTTGATTAGTCGTCGTTATTCTTGAATTTATTCTTCAATACAACAGTGTTTGATAAGAGCTATCACAAACATCAAATATTTGTATACAGCGAAAGAAAATGTTGCCTAAAAACCTAGCAATTTACACATTGTACCATAAAGATTGAATGAAATATAATTACAATCCTTTTGCCACCTAAACGAGGCGAAGAAAGCAGCATTTTATCGATCTTTGAATGTCATGATCCATCTAGGCGGGGGCACCGTTAGGGATTGGATGCGCGCTAAGAGGCTGGGTGGTTTTCACAATGGAATATGGGAAATTAGCTCCGTCCTCGCTCACCAACAATAGAAAAGGAATAATTGCTGCGTACAACGAGCAGAACACCAGTGACAAAGCTAGTGATATTGCAATGAAGTAGGGAGTAATTCTATCTTTTCTTTGTTCTATCTAACAATGTAAAACATTGTACCTATCATGCGGCCGACTAGTGCGGCTGTCAAGCCTTCTTCTGCTGTTGCTACAGGACTCATTCGTGAGCAAGATATATACGCAAGAAACTGCTACCAGATAGAGGCGGAGCCAATTCTCGAAACAGTTACTAAAAGGATTACTTCTTTCTTTTCGGCCATTGGGTGACTCTTTCTGGTGGCAAGAGGATGACCGGACGGCCGCCTTCGGGTCTGCTTGCCCCCTTATAACCACTGCCGTCACCTTTCAGAAGGGAAAGAAAATAGCGCGCGGAAGGAGTAAAGCTTTTTGCGACCCTTGTTCTTACTTTATCGACGAGCACTTAGCCTTTGCTGAAGGCAGAAGGGGAAGGACAGAGATGACGAACAACAGGCTGTGTGGCAGAGCACCGATACAACGAGCACGAAATGCCTCTACATAGAGCGGTGTGCAGACGGATGTACTTTACCCAGCGAGCCTAAAAAAGGGAGAAACAATAGGTAATAGTCAGAAAACAACAGATTAAAAGGTGAAACTATACTGGAGCTGTCGAATAAACGTGCGAAGTATGGACGGGGCTCTTTATATTCCCAGCAGGATATTGGTAGAGCGCGCTATCTTGAACTGGACCGGTCTAGGCCAGGCTAGAGGTTAGCTCATGAGGGTTTGAGTCACTTTTTACTTTTGTCAGTCAGGCATGATCTGGGCAGAACTGAAAATCTGGTTCGGTATTACCGTTAGACTAGCGAAGCCCGGTATGTGATATATACGCTAGACCCTGAAAAATTGTTGCCATACCTTTCTGCTTCGGTATTTCTCTTTTCCTCCGCTGGGGCCTGGACAAGTCTCTAGTAGAGCTTCGCACCTAGTTACATCTTCTTTCTCGTATGCGACCATTCTCAGCTGTAGCAGTGGAAATAGCAATGAATACAGTACCAGGTCCCAGTCGACACGATTGTCTGCGTGAACAAGGAATACCCCTGCTATGGATTGTAGGACCACAGAGGAACTCTGTAATAACCTATCAGGGCTCGAAGGTTGTTCTCCCAACACGTATGTGCTCCTGCTCAACCAGCCATTGCAAACGATGTCGACAACAGCGGTGGTAAGGTGTTAAGAGTGTCAAGTGTCCAGGGGAGGATCGAAGGGTATTCATGAGCGGCATCTCTGTCTTTTTGCCCGATTTTCTGACTCAGAGCCGCAAAGCTTATAACATGGTACCGCTCACTTTTGTTATGGCCGCCACGGTCGGTACAGCCCTCTGTTGCTTCGTCTCTGGATCACCACCAGTCACTAGTTGGAATACTTTGTCTTTTTTCAACGCCCTTCATCTTCGCCGCTGTCATGGCTGACTTTCTGTCGGCTCAACAATGAAACCTGCAGTAGCAACGGCAGCGAGTCTTACTCTTGGTATACACCGACTGCTAATTCCTCCTTCCCTTTCTGGCTAGTTCCCGGCTAAACTGAAGTGAACCGACCCAGCCGTCTTCTTCCTTTGCTCCACGATTTCGCCTTGGTGTATCCCTTCTTTAAGGGAAGCTGGTAACATCATTTTGCGTTAGTCTGCTTTTTCGACCCCGTCCGTTATGACTGTTGTTATTGTCGTCATTGTTGTTGTTGTTGTTGTCGTGTGCCTGTCAACGTAAAAAAGCAAATACCTAGTTGAAACAGGGTGGGACATCCAGAGTTGGATTTCATTCCGGCAGCCAGCGGAAGAGAAAATGAGAAAAACCAAGAAAGACGAAGCCAAGGTTGGTAGCAGTAGTTTTTCGTTTCTTTATCGCTTTTTCGCTTGTGCGAATTTGTAGGAGAGACAGCGTGGACATATCGGGGAAGAGAAGTAAATGCTAGCAGACGATGAATCAGACAGCGACAGGGCTGATTTATGAGATTACACCGGTCGCCGACTGTAACGCTGGAACCAGTAGTAGCGGCAATGACAGCGCAGGTAATAGACGAGCGACGGCATGGGCGACTGTAGAGCCAATGCGTGCCCGTGCGCGTGTGTGTGAACCCGTGATAGTGTAAAAAGGCTGGGGATGTCTTTCTGTTCCGCTCGCATCGGCGTTGCAGATTTCCTGCAGTGCACCTTGGGTCTGCTCTCTGTCAAAGCGGCTTTGGCAAGATTCGGCTGGCGACCTCGTTTGAGTGCCGTACCGCCGCAGTCACTTCTTGAGTCTATCTAGCTGGACCGATAAGTATTTTCTACCTCACGAAACACAAAGTCCTCCTTCGGATTCTTTTGACCAGCGGACCGGCAGCGGCCCACAGACGCCTGGCCGAACAAGTGCAGGTAACGCCGACGACAAAAGTGGTACTCGGCCAAAGATATAGCAAACGGATAACAAACGAAAAAGCGAAATATGTCACCTGATTGTCTCCGAATGTCTGCTACCTGACGAAACCAGTATTGCTACTGTTATTTCGAGGGCCATTTGAGGGGATCTTCATGTGTTCGGTGAAAACCTAATACAAAAAGAATAACGAACGAGAGTGAGAACGAGTGCGCTGGGCACTATAAGTTAATAGTTACACACAGACACGTGTACATAAATATAATATGCAGCACGAACGATTTTATGAAAGAAGGAATGTCAACTGGGTTGTAGTATTAAGACAAATTTACGATGAGCTCCTACGCCCAGAAAGAGCTCTGAACTAATAAGGCTTACTGATAAACTGGCCTTTAATAATGTCATCACTGAAATGTGTTAAACCTTATATTCGACATTGTTTTCGAACTGTTGCTTCAAGGAACCATGGTTTCACTATGATTAATATAATATTCACTAATGAGAGAGTTTTTTAATGGCATAAAACCATTGACGTTTAGTAGAGAAAAAATTAAAAAAAAAAGAAACAAGCATTTGGCTCCCCGAACGATAGAACGTTTGTTTACCACAAACTAAATAATAGCTTACAAAGAAATGCGCTATCTCGCAGATATCTTTGCGGGACCCAGATAGCCCGGCCGCCAGTACTCGATAATGGTACACAATTTGTCAGCCGACAAATTCAGCAATAATACAAGCGACACAAATAACACAAATAGTCTGCATTACACCATCCTGATCAAAATAGAGTATCTAAATGAGCTGTTACTACCTTTAAGGAACATTTGAGAAAGACGTTTTTCTCGATGAGAACTGCGGTCCTTACGAAGCACAGAATGAGTTACTGATACAATCAAGGAGCTAGACTTCGGAATTTAACAACATCCTCAGAGATGTTGAATAGAAAAGTGTTTAAAAAATGGGTTGCCTATTGGACACGAAAGACGAGAAGAGCTCGCTAAAGATAAGAAAGAAATCATTTAACCAAAATCGTTGAACTTGAGCGAAATGGATTGCAGAAGATTCACATATAATAACAATATTAATTTTCAAAAACACCTACAAGACAAAGATGTTTAAAGGTATAATTAGCACACGGATGGATACACACTTATGTATCTATATGAGGCTCACTCATGTTTATGTGAGAATACTAATATATATACACGTCATATAACACACTAAATAGCCTTACGATATCATACCATTTGTATATCCCTAACGGTCCTTATTATGTATCCTAATAATATTAGTGCATCTCAACAATTTACGAGAAAACCAGTGGCCAAGTATGGCTTTGATACGAATATACACATGTTATTAGTTTGACACAGTAACAATGGCAGGACCGATCGATGGTGGCCGATCGGCGGTAACAATATACGACGTCGAAACGGCCTGTGGACGAGCGACGACGATCTGCATTAGGGATGTGGAGAAGTAAGCGTAACAGTAGGATAAAATTGCCGCCCATTGCAGCAAGCCGATAATAGCAGTGGTCCTAGAGCAACAAAGGTGTGTGTATATATATATATATATATATATATATAAGAAGATACATGCCTAAGAGAAGTACAAGTTGTAAGGAATATTTTTGCGTATCGTAGTTTAGTTGCCCACCGAACGAGTACTCGGTTCGAATACCTTTGGTAACTCTCTTATCTTTATTCACCGCGTCCTTTTTCTTCTAACTCCAAATTTCATGCATTAGGCTAAACCCGGCGAGGAACTGCAGCAACATTAGACAAATACTCGACTATACCGAATCGCGTTTACGTTATGAACCGACCTTTCCGGACCCAAAAGGTTTTTTGCCACCCTCATCCTTCTACGTAATCCACGCATTTGCTCCGCTTCATCGCATTGCCGCAGACGAGCAAAAAGGCGTCGCAACGCCAATAGATTTGCATTAGTGACGCACGCGCACTCTGACCACACCGTACTACAGCTAGTCGAAGTGTAGTTGTTACCTACGTTGTAGCGTGTAACGTATGCAGAAGCATCACGCTTACCTACGAACACGTACTATGTATGGCATGAAGGTGGACTTTCGCAGAGAAGGATTAAGAGCGGGAAAAAAAACAGACTATGGCGTAGCGATCAGTTGTCAATCGAAGCTCGTGTGCCCTGTTCTGTTTTATAATACATCATTAAACAGCATAATTACCGCTTTTCAACAGCGTCTTGTACCCATTGAAAAAGAAGCAGCTGCAGCAGCAAGAAAACGAAAAAGAACGACATGTCGAATGGCTGGAAGAACACGATCTATTGTTAGAAGTTAACATCCTCCATGCGACTGATTTGTTTGTGTAAAGCATTCCTATACGTCTGTACAATACAAGATGACCATAAGGCCGACTTGGCTGTAGGCACTTGCTTTTGTTTGGTCAGAGCAAGCCGTGCTTCAAGAAGTGCCTTTCGAAAAATTCAAGTGGCAATGACCTGTATTATGATGACTATAATAACTATACATTAATAAGGGTCATTATTAAACATTGTTTTAATATTATCTAATAGCAGAGATAAGAGAAAAATTAGACATGTTTAGGAGTATTCAAGCCAAAATCAAACCAAGAAGGCGTCATGTCTACGGCTCGAAATCGTCGACTGAATATCTTTGTGACAAACTTTATCTCGAATGAAGTAATTACACAAAATTGTAGTCTCAGGTATTATTTTATATATCACTTAATAATAATAATAGCTAGAAAGGTGTTTCTACGATGTTGGATGGTTGGCTAGGGTGGTTTTGATATAGCACTCCAGCTGCTGGCACTTAAACGTGTTATGCGAGTTTTCGTAGGAAAACAGACCTGACCCCTGTTTGCTTATGTAATAACGTCAGGCCGTATATAACAATCTCAATATACAAGACCAGTTTTTCAGCCAGCTATAGTCGCCTACATAATATTTCCTTGTTATAAAAATCGATATTAAGTTATACCGCATTTAACTAAAAACGACTTCGGCAATGAAGCCTTGACTACCTTTAAATCTTATCGGCCCATACAAGTGAGCGCTTCATCAAATATATATACTATTATGCTGACACTCGAAGATGCAAGGCTGATTTAGAAAGAATGTCTGGGACGAAGGAAAAGCAAGTTCTGGGCTGAGTCGTGCCCTTGGCTACTTGAATGCCCAGACCTGGCTCACAGCCACGCTATCCATCCAACCGACGGGGCCGTGAGTCGGCTTGCTTTTAGAATCACCCGTTGAGCCTGGATTGACTAGAATCTACTCGGCGAGGGATATCCTACAAAAACATCGTTTTGTCCAATAGTCCTTTCCTCTGTGGTTTACACGACGTTAAGGACATACATTGTTTGACAATTAAAAATGTATGTTCTACAGTTACATACTCACAGTAGCTAGGCTGTTATTCGTAACGAAAGGGAACGTAGCTGATATAAACAGGCTTTGTTCTCTGCAATACACGGCAGTGTTTTCTCTAATACATAATATTAAGACTTCAGTTGTCAACCTAATTAACTCAACTGTAACAAAACTCAAATGATCTTGCGGTGTACCTCGAAGACAACTCATCAATGAGAAAAGCTATAATGATAATAATAATAATAAATAGCACTCACTTCCGTATGTATTCGAAATCGAAAGCAGTTGTTGGATAGAAAGAGGTATTATTAAGACACCCTCAAATGGACACCTGTAACCCGGATCCTTGACATCATTCGGCTTCAAACATGCAGCGTGTACCACATACATACTGATGTAACAAAGGATAAAAATAAGCCATCTTTAAAGCTGCAGAAACCTGATGTAAACTTATAACGAGAAACATAGCACTCGTTACAATCTATTTATGGTTGACGTCCGATAGGAAACATAAACCAACTGATTTTAGCTAGCCGAGAACAGGCGTCACAGCCTAACGTTTCGCCTCATGACTCTCACTTGACAGCTTCGTGTGGCCTTCGACCCCACATGCAGCACGCAAGACCGGCTTGAAACACGCACAAACACACAGAACTTTAGAACTGTAGAAACACAAGGAACTCCATACTTTGCGCAGTAAAAAAAGTTGCATCTTACGGACCATAGCTCATTTCTCGGCAATATGCATTTTTCCATACTTGTCGTCCCGTTTATTTGTTGCCACTGGACTCTTTCTCTCCCTCTCTCTCTCTCTCTCTTGGCCGACGCCGCCGATTTGAGTCCGCACGAATGCAATAGATGCTTCGCTGAACGTTAAGTCTTCAACGACGAACGCAAGTCACGTCGTCCAATCGTTATCGCATGGCTTTATGTCCGAAATACACTTCCCAGTGTAATAGTTTTGTCGACGACGATGAAGGACCTAACGCTGGACGAACTTTTTTGGGCGCGCAGTGAACATGTTTTTTCGCTTTCGCTAACCTTCGCAGAAAAGAAAGTGGACAATAACATTCGCAATCACAGATCTGTGAACATAATGTTTACAACCACCTTTCCCCTGTGTTCCATTCGATGCACGGAATCAGCTTTCGGTCTTGTCGTTTAGGAAGCCAGTCACCTAGAGATTTGTTTCTACGTACGGTGGCGTTATAGTAAACGCCGAATCAAAGTCTATGGATTTTTATTCGCAGCGAGAGACGTTTCGACTATTGAACCAGACGTGGCAGAATTTTGCTCAAGACCGCTCATCATTCATTAGGCCTTTAGAAGGAATTGTCCTTTTCCACTTCGTAAGAGAGTATTGTTCACGCAAGAAAAGGACGAATGTTAGAGATGCGCTGACTCACGCTACACACAACGAACAAAATGTTTAGAAATAAGAATTTGCCTATAGGTTTCCTTATGCGCAAGTGAGTTGGATGATTTATATCTAGATAGTTGTTTATATGATGTAAATCTTTGATTGTTTCCTGTTCGTAAGAACTAGTACAGGATAAGTTTACAAAATGTAATGTTATGAACTCGCATTTCTAGCTTTTAAAATTCGTATCGCGTTCTGTTGCATAAATGTTTGTAAAACAGTTCTCTCAAGCGAAAGTTGAGGCGAAAGTTTTTCCGTTTCTAGCACCGCCTATTACATTTACGAGATGACTGTGGACTACCACTTGATCACGGAGCAATAGAACGAGTCGCTTCTCCTGGATACTGATGATTTTCCAAACTGTACATACGAATTACTCTAGTCTCTTACGAACGGGGGCTATGGTCTACTTCGAATAAAATATTAGATTCATACATCGCCATACGCATTTACTTTCCGATAAGTAACTTAGGGGTAAATGGTTCACGGGTGCGTAAAATCGATGTGCCTGACACATCTTTCCCAGTATTAGCCCTCCCCTTTCGTGTGACCGAACTGAAAGGCTATCATTAACAATATCAAACGTCGTGATCCAAGGACTAGGTGACCGGATGAAAGCGATAAGCTTTTCGTTATAAGTCTGTGTCCTATTTTCTATATACTAAGCACACCATTTTACACACGCGTCTTCGCTCACTTTTTATTCTGCTAAAGAATAGCAATAGCTTTTATTCTGTTAAAGAATAAATAATTTTTATGTAAAAATTTAGATTATGGCCTGTAGGATCACTATTGATAGTACATAAGTGGTTGAACTAGGGCAGGTTTGTTTTTAAAGGGCGCATTCTTTTGTAATGCAATTGATGTTTTTCAAATATCTATGAGTTTGTTCGCTATGGCTCACGGAAGCTTGCTCGTGCGTATTATGCATTTTCAACAATTATTACAGTGATACCGCAAATATGAAGGCGAGACAACCTCAGTTACAAGAATTTACCCTTGATTCGAAGTGACATATTAATACCCCTTCTAAGAAGGTAGTCTTTTTTTATATAGCCTTTGATCCAGCCTTTATATCCAACACGTACGCGGTGCTACTTTATTCTTTAGCTACAGGAAAGATTATCAATCACTAATGCAACAAAAGCCACTAAGGCAATTTATTTTGTTCACGCACTAAGAATGGGAAGCCAATCCATGCTCATACTCAAACCTAGACCACCTCTGGGTCCTACTGATCAACAGCCAATCTAAAAAAAAAAAAAGGATTTTTCAATACAAAACCGAAAAATAATAGGAAACCCAGTGATGACGTCATTATCTTTTCTGCCATTTGATCTCTCCAGATCGTTTGTATTAATCCCCTAGCTAGCGAGAATCTGCTGGAAATAACCGTTTGCTGGTGGGGGGGGAACGGTTATTTCCAGCGGATCCTGACATTATATTCAGCACCGTTTCAGACAGTTGTTTATTGGATGAAATTTTGGTATCTGAAATTAAGTGACCTTTCGTAGACTTGGCCACTACAAATCACTACGCATCAGGTAAGAATGATCGGCATTGGTGTCATCCGAAGACTGAGATTTAGTAGTAATAGATGTACTAAAACAGCTCGAATGCCTTTACTCAGACTTCAGACGAGGTGTTGAATGAAATTTCCGCTTGATGAAGTCTGCTATATTTTACAATTTATTACGGTGAAGGCACTATAAACATTTGTGCTGTTTATAATCGGGCGGAAGGAACAGCCCAAGGATTATTATGTCGTTTTCGTTCTGAGAATTTTGTTGTGAAAGATGCCTCTCGTACTGGTCGATTAACTACGGAAGACGTTGACGGATATATTGCAAGAGTTGAGCAAGGCCATGATATAGCCAAAGAACTAAATTAGTTTCAAACTGCGATAAATAAGCTGGCTATAAAAAAAATCGATGTTTAGGCTCCACACGAATTGATGCAAAGGAATTTATTTAATCATATTTCCATCTACAGAACCCTACTGAGGCCAACGGAATCGAACCATTTTTAAAGTGATCAATTACGGGTGATAAAACGTGGAGTATATACGACAATCATGTGGAAATAAAAAATAATGTGATTCACAGTCTGCGGCGAAGTCCGGATTGGCGTCAAAGAGGTGATGCTACACGTTTGGTACGGTTGGATAGGAAATACAAGTTGCTTTCGTCTGGCAAAACGATTGATTCGGACCTCTGCTATCAACAGCCAGCAAGATAACAACAAGCTATTCTATAGAAAAAGGAACTAATGGACATAAAAACATTCCACCTCCTAGCGATGCCAGATCGCGCACATCCTCAGAGACCAAGCAAAAATTGAGAGAACTCGGATGCGTTTGCGATATAATACCGGATCCTGCACCATCGTACTATCGTGTTTCGCTCTCCGCAGAACACCGCCAAGAACAATGTTAACTTAGTTTTAATAGAAGGGGTTTTTAATTTTTCGCCCAGAAACGCAAGAAACAGTGACGAGATTATGGTGCTTTCTGAAGAATGGCTGAAGATCATTAACCACATTGATGCATATTGTATATTACTGTGCTATTTTGAAATGTAAGAAATACTTGCTTTAGTGTCTGCTTGAAAACGGCGAATACTCTTTCGGCAACCCAATGCTATAGAAACCATAACGACAGTAATATGAAGCAGCCCAATTTCTAGTAAAAAAAATCAGTATTCTTACCCGAGAACAAAAAGATAACAACTATTGTTAAACTTTAGAGACCGCTAATTTGCTAGAACCCATATATTAATTATATCTACAATGTGTCAATCTAAAGAATATTGCAGTGATCTATATGCGTAGCATGCAAGGCGAAGTCGCTAGTCACACTTCGTCCAGAAACGTTCATAGAGATTTTACCACGAAAAATAGCAAAATCAACTGTTTCCGTTCCGCCATTCATGACGGCACGAGCTTCCAATTGCTGGGAGAATTCGAAGTACCAGTAAGTTCCACTATACCACTACATGTTATTGCACTGTAGATTGCACGTGATGCAATCATGATCTGTATCGCTTAGATTAGAAAAGTCTATCTTACACACGCCAAAGCAGTTATTTGGTTTTGTACCACGAAGAATATCTGAAACTACGTTCTGTTGTATCAAAAACCAGGGCCGCCTACGTTGATTGCAATTTTCTGCTTCGAGTACCACGGTCTAATATCAACGTATACAGACGTAAAGTTTTCTTCGACGAAAAAAAAGGGTTCCAGTCTGATGACAGCACATTGTGTAGCGTAACGCAACATCGTTTATAGAAAGTCAACGGTATACGAATCGACGAGGCTATTTTGTGTCTCGGAACTGAATGGCGGAAAAAAACAATGCTAGGCTTTTATAGTGATCGTTGGTAAATTTTCAGTCAATGACGGAACTCAGAACAATGACGGCTTCGTTCGCAGATTGTCGCTCTCCGTTGAAGACTCCCTTTGCAATTTTTCGCGTATTAGTACCAACAGTGCTATTTCGAATATTAAAGTTGATTGACACTGATTGTCATATGTAATGTAACGTACTTAAGCTACAAATTGACATATGGAGAATTTTCGAACGATTCAGACAACCTGAGGAATAATCCATTCGCATGCCGATACCGTTTTACTAATCTGCTGGTTATGCTAAATGTATTTGACGTTGACCTGTACGAAATTGAATCAAGCGTGTAGGTCAGGCTTAATGTTACTGCCCCAGTGGTTTTCTAGGCTTCAGAATTTATAGGCCATGCTCTGCAAAATAGGTAATCTAAAGGCTTTCAAGTAAGTTAGTGATTTCGCACATTTACATAAACTTCGTGTCCTTTGAATGAATTAAAAGATACTAATGAAGGAATCTAGAATTCATATAGAAAGTCGCCGTTTCTATCATAATAACAACTATATCAAATTGACGATCTATATGGGCTAAAAAGTTTCTAGAGTTGCTGCCCAACAAGAGAATTGCGCTTATTCCCATTCAATGTAAATAAATCGCCGCCTCACAGCCTTTGCCTATCTCTCTTTAGCTTTAAAAAAAAGCTGTTTTACATTATTTAAATAGCACGCGTTTCTAGGCAACATCATATATACATTAGCTTAATGAATACTTTAGATTCGCAAGATTTCGTCAGTTAACGACCTCCATTACGCCCCGGTTATAAAAGCTCACACACAGTGCAGGAAAATACAAACAGTTTGAAAAACCAGAACAAAATAAACAAGACCTGTATAAACTGTGAGAAGCCAGCCACATGTATAAATGAATGCGTATTAAATAACACGCTCACATGAACTAAACGTAATGATATTGTTTTTTTTTTTACTAACTAGTTATGGCTTAGGTCACCCTAACCTCGTAAGCAGACACTATAGCAGCAATACATTGTAAGAATCCACGTATGCAAGACATTTGGTGTATTAACTGATACGCCCGTCTGAGGATACAGCTTTTATATAGCTATATAGTTGGTTTATGAGCAGGTTGTATGAAAGAAGGACTTGTTCGTTGTAGAAAAAATACTCGATGAACTAGGCGAAACGAAAGCCTTAAAGAATGATACGCATATACCTAAAAAAAAATAATTGGGATACCTTAAATAAGAGCGGTAGGCTAAAAGTAAGTTTTGGCCTGATTTTCTTCTATTCCGAAAGCTAGCCTTTATGAATGAATGAATGTGATGTTATTGTTACTACGCCCTGATATTAAAAAATGTTAAATGATCGTTCCACAGGTGATTGAACACGATATGGAGCCCCTTTCCCGTACCATGGTTAAAGTTATAACAAGATGCTAAAAGTTCAAATTCGCAGTAGCTGGTGGCGTCCCGAAAGCGTCTTTTGCGCAAGAATCCTACAAATATATATATATATATATATATATATATATATATGTAGAATCTACTAGTTCCTGTAGCGAAAAGAGTCTAACGCTGCTTTCGTTTGAGTTTTATCGTTTTATAAAATACTAAAAATTATGGTCTAGTCTCAGTACTCCAAAATTAAGTACCGATTTAGGTTATGCGGAAACATGCTGACCAGAGGTGTTCGTCCAGGGTACTTACGCGTATCTACCATGTTTGATGGGCTTCAAACATTAGTCATCGGATAAATCCTTCTGTTAGAGGTAAACCCAATATGAACTTATTTCGAGAAGATGTGTGAGTTGTAAGTCTTGCTTTTGTCAGTGCATATTGATTATGTCAACAACTGCCTGCATCCGTCTAGACCTTACAGGACTATATTATTAGCTACGAGGGTAAAAATTGAGGTATTTTTGGACGTTATCGGCTCGTTCTATAGGTGACAGGGAAATTCTAAGAGCTGTCAAGTGTAATGTTCAATTTCAGTGCATTACTAAACAAACTGATCATGCACATTTAAAACAAAATTATGTTTTTTTCGATATGAGCACCTGTCTTTTTTTGGTTGCCATGAAAGTTCATGCGTGAGATCACAAAATATTCAACATTTTGCTGACCCAGAAACTGGATCAGTCACACACAGATACCGATGATAAATGCTTTCCGCACAATTGTTACAGCTATACATTGATAAAATTGAGCGCAAAACATCTGCGAAAGGGTATCGACCAATGAACGGCGATTCCTCTTCCCTGTAACATTTTCGCGTTTTTTATCAGAAACCTATTTCGACATCAGAACCTATATACATAGAGATACACACACGCACACATTAGAAATAACACTGGCAGTTCGCGCGACGCAAAACGCTAAACCCGATGCAGATGGATTGTCGAAAACTTTTTCCGTTAACATGTTTTGCTCTTCTTCCTGTCTGATATTGTGGAAATCGACATTTGCTCCTTTTCAGAACTGATGACTTTTGATGAACTTTGACCAGAAATGATCTGGTTTTCAGAAGACGTTTTCCACGTGTTCTATGGTTTACTTGTTCGACCCAACTTGGCCGAACCTACTGAAATAGTAGTCATAACTACCGTTGCCCCATTTTAGTTCTAAGTAGTATATCGATTCCAAGCCGTTGCTATTCAATCTTTTTGCCAGACACACACAAAGTTGCACCCTGATGCTTGAGCTGCAGATATTGATATGCCCATCTGTGCGGAACTTTTTATGAACTCTTCTCCGTATCGATTTAAGCTCTCCCGTTAACGCCATCTTGGAAACGCAGGTTTCATCAGTCCATTTAAGCCCATAACTTCTGAGAGAGCTGCTAACCAATTTTTTGACGTTTGCTCACCACTCGTCCATTATACGATTCGTATCGTCACAGGGCAGGTAAACAAACAGAAGACCGCTGTATAGACAAGTATAGTAATGTCGTATTCGAGGAAATGTTGGGCTTTCTTGCCCGCCTTGGGCTTTAGTTGGGTTGAGAAGGATGACCTAGACCAGTGGCAGGTAGGAGAGCCGGCAGGCAAGACTGAATAGCTAAATTCGGGATTAGTGTATTGCCGTCAACTTGTACATATCACAAGTGAACTTGTATATTTTGATACTGCCATTTCCCTGCTGGCTACTACTGAAATAGTACTCTTAACTATCGAAACCGTTATCCGAGCCTGTGCTAACGATAGGCGGTTGAAGAGCGGAACCAAAGGCGACCGCTAGGGAATAGTAGAATGGGAAATGTATCTGTGGGGCAAAGAATGTACGGTATGCCCCATTTATGCGGCCATGCTATCGTTGGCGGCTGACCGGCAGACCCACCAACAAGCCCGTAGCCATCCTGGCGATCTAACAGACAACACCCGGTTAAGTGCGTCAGTTAGCATCAATACCATACTAGGTGTCAAACGTCGATAAAAGACTTTACCATTTAGTCGCGTTACCAGCGCGGCCTTAAATCTGACTAGAACACATAAATTCTTTTTTGGATATCTGTCTTTTAGCTCAGTTAGCCCCGATTGTCACGGCCCTAAGGTTTCCTCTTTTGGTTGCCGTTTCTAGAGCTTCTAGCCGGCACGGGCGGAGCCGACGCCTGCTACTTGCTGTCTGGCATTCGTTATTCACCAGCCAGTCGAAGCGGTTGCTGTCATTTTTGTTGCAGTCGCCGCTGAAAAGAGTTCTGTTACTTGTTGCACTATGACCTGAACGGTGGCGGAGCGATCGCCAATGGCGGAAAAGACTCGGCCCAAGTAAAAGAATCCACCTTTTTGCTGTGTCACTGGAGCAGCAAGTAGAAAATAGCAACTGCCAGAAAGCAGGACTCAGCGGCACTTGGAGCAGAGTCTAAGCGGAAGAATCCAATGACAGAAAATGAAACTGTAGGACGAAGGCTGCCTCAAAGGAGTATCGAACAGTTGGCAGAATCACCCTTCGCATTAAGGCTGCAGCTAGCAGAGCCGCAATCGGAATACTAGGACCCGTGCTCAATAAATGTTAGCCTAAAAGTCAAGAAGTTTTGCTATGTCGTCATTTAATGCTGCTTGGCAAGCTTAATTAAAATTATAATAACGCGCAGGTAAAGCTACGCCAGGGAGTGCATTACTATCGCTGCTCGGAGTAGACGGGCAGAAGAGGCATAGCACGGCCCTTCTTACATTATTATTATCGCGTCATTGAGGATCTAGATGGCCTTCGAAGGTTTCCATGTGGATAACAAAAAACGTGTGGGCGCGAATGTTGCCTTCGGAGGGGTTACCACCCGATGTAAGGTCACCATTGACGCGTCGTCACTACAGTCGTTGTTGTTGTTGTTGTCTGTCTAAGAACTGTTTCTCCCTTTTCTGTCGTCGCGTCTTTGCTGATGTTGGTTCTGTCCGTTGTCTTCTTGATCAGATTGAGTTGAGCTGTACGGCGATAGGCCGGAACTGGACCTAATTGCAGTTGCTACGCGATTCTGCATCCACGGCCTCGCTATTCGTCTGTCGTCTCTTCGTGGTCAAGACAACCGACCGATTATGAAGAATGGGGCAACCGAAGGGAGACTTCCTAACCCGTAGCACCAATAAGAAAAACCCCCAATATGCTGCTGTATGAATGCCGCTGGCATCGTGAGGATCATCGCAGCAATCCATTGTCGAAAGCGACTATATACGGGCTTCAAGAGAGATGCCAGCTAGAGGGCATACAGGGAGTGAACACACGGGCCAGCGGGCTACCGGGCGTTCGTCTAAAAGGAGGGCGCTGAGATGGTATAACGGAATAAAGGAGCCTAGGAACAAACGTAACAAAAAGCTCCACAGTAATCCTGTCCTCTTATCCTGCCAGTTAGTGAGCCCGTGTAATGGCAGTCCTGCCAAGCCGCTCAAGCATGTCATGTGCTTTTAGCGTACGTGCGACGAGTAAGAGCGAACAAACGCCTAACCGATTGTTTAGCAGGGGAACCGAGAGGGAACGATGCCAGTGGCTGTGAAAGAAAGGCCTTTATTCAGGTAAAGGTAGCAAGTCGGTGGCCAGCGCCGGCGATGGCAGTCGCCGTAGTAGCAGAGCTCTCTTCGGCAAATGTGTCACAGGACGATAGAAAGCGAATGATTATGTTGGAACACCAGAAGGGAAAAAACGATTTTAAACATACACAAAGATTACCATGCCACCGTTCGCACCCTGCCGTAGCCTATGCGCTAGGCAGAACTTCGCATTCTTCTTTTGGAAGGCAGACACAGAAGCTTTACGACAGCTTTACCACGGCCCTATAAAGCTTGGCATCCCGTAGCAAGCGTTGCACCCGTCATGCACTCTTGCGACTCGAGTCCATGGACCGCTGCAACTCTCCGCAGTCACCAAGTGATCCGTTTGGATACTGGCGCCATACCTCACCGAGGTGCTCAGGTCCCTTGCGTCTGTTATCCTTGACAGCGATCCACCGAGTGAGGCGACACCTGGCGGATGTGTAAACACACTCAGGAATCTTGAGGTTTTGCTCAATCGCTCGAGAAGTTAGCTGGAACGCGACGTGTTCGCGGACGGGCCGTTAAGCTAGAGGCACGCACGATGCGTATCCTATCTTTGGTAGAGTCCTGTCCAAACGGTTGGTAGGCTCAAGAGGCGTGCATATTAACTGGGGAAAAAAAATTAACAGAGAAAAAAGAGGTGGAGTATTGGGGCAGGTAGTAGATAATTAGAGATAGTAACTGAACAAGTCGTTCAACCGATTATTTGATGATTATTAGATAGGGCGGTCGGTGTACGAAAGAAATGTTGCATCAGCTGTATATAATACAAGGCCCATGGGCACCTGGGGCTTCGAAGAGACAAAGGGCAATTAGACCACCTCTTTGTGCCTGCAAAGCAAAAAAAGGGACACTTTTTAGGGTAGCATCACGAATACTTTTATTTTTGCATTTTGGAATTACTTACGTAATACCAAACTTCAAAATATTGTGCCACAACGTCTCGCAGATTTGCTATATAGGAGCGTACTTAAATCTATCTTGTACATTACCTATATCTATTTAATAATTATCGTAGGCAGTGCTCAATGTTGCCACTTAAACTATTTTTGCTCAGCACTACATATCTGTTGCTTTAAACGAGGCAAACTGAATTGTAGGTGTTACAAAATGTGGTAACAACAAAAGCACAAAAACTGCTAATGCAGATTCGCCATTAGAAAGGACCCACATGAACATACACAGAAATTGCATTATCTAAATTGCCGAATGTAAAGCAAGCAAATTCAGTTCATAAGTAAATTTGTAATATATAATAATGATTTCGTTTTTTCCAGTTCCCCAGGTGATTTAACTGTTGCTTCTATATATTTTAAGGTCTGTCGCCACATACAGACACATATATATATGTGGCACAAATTAAGTTGAAAATGAAGATATTTCTAGTGGCAAATTAAATTTTTACCGGCAATTATGCTGATAATTGTGCTTCTTATTCGGATGAAGTTTAGTACATATTCGTCTCTAGTTGTATAAATATCTGTGTATAATAAGAGGAAGCTTGCATTGGCAAGACGATGTATATATGTATATGTCGCAAGGCAAGATCAGAATGCGATCCCGCATGCCTTAGACTAGGCGAGCAGAATCAATCTATCCGTCTAATTTCGTCTATCACACCTAAAATCAGTGGGTGAGAGCATCTATGTAGGCCCTATCACCCTTCTTTACTTCAGCGGATGAATCTGTCCCTGCGTGCCAACTTCGAGGGCCTAACGTAAAAAGGACGTTGACATATTCTAATAAAAAAAAACCAGACATGCGCGTCCCTGCGCGTCAACATAAACTTCTGGCAAACACATATTTATATATTGGGATAAGAGGGCCTGTGCGAACTATGACTGAAGAGGTACTTTTTTTTTTTTTTTTTTTTTTGGGTCCATGTACACATGCCTAACATTGAGGTCATAAAACTGCGACCTCGAAGATCAATGCCGACTAAGTTACACTCATATACGGGCCGTACTTTTACTCGCATGGCGTGTAACGATTCACATATCAGTCACGAGGGGTAATATTATTTCGATTACAATTACTAACACCGTCGTTATCTCCTGACTCCGTCATTGGTAGGTTTCCCCTGAACAAAAAAACGAGTTAACACAGATCGGTCAAGGCTTTATCTGTCGTTCGTTGAAACGCCATACAATGGTTTACGTATAGCTTCACTCTCTGTTTTACAGCATCACTAGAACTAGTCCCACTGTAAAGAAGCTAAGCACTGTACAGACATGTTCCTGGATAATTTTAGTTGAGCAGGAGCAAACAGTAGGAATGGACCTCGTGTGCTCAACTTTTGAAAATTGGGGAAAAATAGAAAAACCAAAAACCGGATATCGGTGGTGCCAACAGTAGCCAAAATATCATGAGAATTCATGGTATCGGTACCAGATTTATTCGCTATAGAATACTGCTGAAAACAGTAATCAAAACGCGGTACGAATCTGCTCCAGTGAAACAAATTTAATTAGATGTTGAGTCACATGAGGAAAAGGCGTAGTAGCTTATGTTTAGGGCTCAAACTGTTAAAAGTCATAGTTCATATAGATTTTTGTAGGGTATACCTACACGCACATTTTGTATTTGTTATTAATCCTCGCTTCGATTGTTGGACACGTATGTGAAGTTTTTTTTGTTATAAAATAGACTATCGACACCAAACGGGTAGTTTTCCGAAATAGCTTATAGATATTGGGTATAGTACAAACGAAGCGCTAATAGATTAATATCAGATAGCGCCAAGTTATTATCTTGTTCGTATGCGTATACGTTCGGGAATGACTGATTCTTTACCAATATATAGTTAAATACTAAAAAAACTCGTAACAGTGATCGCTGCAGGATGATTACTAACAGATTCCCTATTACGCCTTCGAGATGGTGCACTTAAGCGACCGCTGTTGCTTGAAGGTAGATCGATGCTATTCATTTTATTAGACTATGGGTAACCTGAATCGATCTTGCCGAATCTAAATGACAGGTTTAGACCTAAGGTGACAAAACTGCGTGCAATCCGAAGTAAATCGGAGAAGCGTTTAAACTCAATGATAAATAAAGTAACCATTTAAAGAAGATGTAGATACGATGGTCGATAACAGGCAGAACATTGCCCCAAACTAATTTACGTAACATTTTCATTGAGTTCTACATCATATTTATTACATTTTTAATTCTTTATGATAAGGTGATAGGATAAGCATATGTTATTTCTGCAAGTTAAGCGCAAATATGCCATTACATGGTTGAGTGCGCATGGGTGACCTAAGCTCATGTAGAACAGAAACGAACGAACTGGATATAGCCGAGCGAGCCGTGAAATAGTAGCCACTGCGTTTCCTGATTTAGCAACAAAGAAATATATAGCCCCGATCTTCCTCTATGACAGAGCTGTCAAGAAAGTTTTAACATAATGCTCACCTAATCGAACCACACTAGAATCGGTTTGTAAATGCCTCGAGTTCACCCAAGGATCTGCAACTAGCGATTACATATAACTTGTAATTTAACGATAAAATGATCCACTAGTAACTGCTTTTGCATTGTTCAAACATATCATTGTTACCGGCTAAGGCCCTACTGCTTAAGGAATAAAAACAACGGAATGCTATATTCAAAGCGATCGGCCAGCAGTGGAATCATAATCGATGCCTTACAAACACTGGACGATTCTATGCATCAAGTAAAAAGAACCCATGTTCACATTTACAACATTATCCTGTGATCTAAAACTATATTATGCATACAATACTGTCCTTAACCACTGTTTAATCAGATTTGCAGAAGCAATAAAAGCGCTATTCCCTTGAAGTCAGATAATAAAACGAGATCAGTTTATGTGAGGCCGTTGACGACTTGTTTTATTCTTATTATATCATAAGCCCTGACACGAGTTGCGTCCCCAATCGGCCCAACCTCTAGAATTCGTGAATACAAACCTATGCCCCTCCACGTCGTAGTAACATTAACCTTGTAGGAAGAGTGTGACCTTGACGTTCGAAACAGTTTTCCCGGGGGTTGTCTTTAAAAGCTTCTGAAAATTCAACCGGTTTAACTGGTAGTTTTAGGATCGGCGCTTGTAGCCTCTTGTAGGAAAAGCAAACTGCCCTCTTTGTGAAGCTAGAAGTTCGGCGACGCCTGTCGCTGTAACCTTTCGTTCATTTGTTTATAACCTGCATGAACCAGCCACAAATCGCGCATGCTCTTGTTTGAGTCGACTCGCTAGAAATCGCCGGTAGGGGATGGCTGGAAACCAACAACGTCATGCATAACCGATGATAGAAATTGCTCTGGATGCTTAATATAATCGCGTGGTCGTTTCGGCTCTCGCTACTGTTGTTTTTGTTGAGCGTAGTCATCTGTGCTTGACGCTGCATGGAATACACCATAAAAACACACGCCAATCACGTCATGTGACTCAATATAACTAGTTCTCAATATCTCATTTGGATCATAAACTATTATTATATGCCACTATACTTATAACTTAATATAATGTTCGCATAATTGTATATATAGTATACATAATCGCTGTCTATTCATAATGTTATCCTTTAGATACGCCATGTCAAGTAAATATTCTTAGTTTCGAAGTAAAGTACTGAAAAAGTTTTGAAAAGGGATCATCTGCCTTGCTGCTTGACTGAATGTAAATATATATATCCGTACATTAAATGAGCAAATTTCCGCCACAAAAATTCATCGAATACTGACACCTACGCGTTCGTATATGGGATCGAGAAACTCTACTGTATAGCGAAACATTTTCTTATCAGAATTTATAATGTGTTTCTTCTAAAATGATGCCTTACTGGTTTCTAAAAATATTAGTAATCAATAAGTAAAGAATTATCCCTTGAAGTTATTTACTTACAGGGCCTCAAGATACGTTGGTCTCTCTATCGTGTCCATGCAAAAGCGTTTTTCTTCTAACGTAACTTACTCAGTAATTGCACAGGTACTACAGTATACACTTGCCGCATATAAGAAACATTTATGCGTTGTGTCACACAAAGTAGTATAGCATATCGGTATAAAGCATAATCTCTCAGAAAATTCTGATAAGAATAACCGGCTCCATAGTCTGCTGAAGAAATCGTTACTCGCGAGATGATTAAGGCCGACGAGATATTATAGATTTGATAGTAAACTAGCCTTTTGGTTATTGCGCAACATGCTTCTTCTAGTTTGGTCCCAATAAGTGTTAGTAAAGGGCAAAAACGGCTTGCAAATATTGCTCTCTAGGGCCCAGTAGGCTGTCATAGAAACGTGCCACTCCAGAGAAATACATTACCTGTAAAAACTTATACTAGCGACATATCGGCATCTAAATAATGAAAGCGATTTTGAAATTGAGGCCTCGAATAGCTTTGTATAAGAAGGCATAATAGCAATAATAAGGAGGATCTAAATACCCTCAATCTATAATCGCTTTTGTGCAACAAGAAGAACAACGATTAAGAATATGCATGCGCCTGTCATACAAGACGCGACAATGACTCATATTTCTTTTCTGAGAAGACTCAAGTTTGAAAAGAAGTAGCTGATAGGACAATGAACTACAGCACTTATATGGACCAAATAACAAGGATGCACAGTTTGCATCTTTAAGTCAAGTTTTTTAAAGGTAGGGTTTCTTTTTTGGCTGCGATGCTTCGAAAGAAAACACGCCAATGTTTCATGCATTTAATTCGACATCACATATTGCGTAATCAATCATTTTGTATACTATATCTACAACATTTGTCTGCAACATATTTGTGACAGGGTCTGTTCAATGACGAGTCCGATTAAAATTGAGCGTAAATTTGTTAAAAGCTTGTCTTTGTGCAAACAATTTACAGCAGCGCCGATTGCAGCGCCACGAGTTTGCAGCGGCTTCATGATTGTAATTTTACATGACCTTTATTTGTTATTTGATACTATATATTACATAAAAACAATGATTTTACGTTATATCTAATTAGAAATTATATAATAAAAATGTGAAAGACAGAGAGCAGAAGGTCAAAACAAAATATTTTACTATCGTGTGGCCACGTCGTTGTATAACCTATGTTAAGAGCCTAGTTTCTATTCTTATTTGCTACTTTATTTACCCTTTGATTTTGCCCAGTCGTAAGCTATTGCATCATTTGCCTGTTGTTCAATGCCATGTCTTGCGGTTCCTAAAATTGAGCTTGATTTAACGGTCTGAAAAGATTTCTATGGGCCGTCTACAAATTATTTAGTGCATCCAAGAGCCTACTGGGTGTCACTCGGTCAGTAGGAGCCATTCGTCAGAAAACGATTTCTCTCCTTCCTTTTAGAATCACCCAAACACGAGCATACCTTCTACAAATCCCATGAAACTTGTCCACTGAAGTGTCCATTTTCTACGTACAGTCTGTTGTAGTAGGTACTGAATGTCTTCGGTTTCATCCTTTAAACGAACAGTTTAAAACGATTCCTTCAAACTTCTCTTCGATGCAATTTACAGATTTCCCCTGTGAGTCGAGTTGTAGAACCTGTGAAAGGTCGGTACATTTTGAGTGCATGATGGCGTAATATTAAAAATAACCAACACCGCTACCGTGCGGTAAATGAAATTAGTTAGGTTAGGCTGAATTGTAATAACTTTGAAGAACGTGAACACATGATAGGGAGATGAATGTACCTTCAGCCGCTTCTTGTTAAGACACAAGGTGACAAGGCGTTCACCAAGAATAACAAGCCAAATAAGCAATGTAGAATAACTGCATTAACGATATTCGTACAAGAACGTATATTAACCATTATATATTTATTTATTTAAGCTTCTGATGGGTTTTTCTTAAAATCATCGAATGTTCCCACAATGTAGCATAATAGATGTTATCACTACAGATATGATTATGAAGCAAAATCAAAATTCCGAATCCGAACGATTAGTTGTTCCAAAAACGTACGCAATTTAAAGAGTCTCGAGCTTTGTCTTCTACAAATAGTAAGCTTAGCAATCCCCGCAAAAAATGTAAATCCCTACAAAGAAGGCGAATCGATTGAAATGTTCCTTAAATTTACAAAAAAAAAGCTAAGTAAATTGAACTATCCGCAAAATGACATTAAAAAACCACGGATTTCGATGTTTTTGCTTTTACGTTTTATTTCTTACCAAAATGATTGGCACGGTGAGATGGCTGCCGACATAGGTTGTGTAGTCACTAAAATAAATATATAAAAAGTCTTTTTACTGAAACATTTATGAAACAGATGAGTTTCCTAAGTGTGTGTCTTGATAAGGGTCTTTGCAGCTCAAGACCCTCATTACTGGAACCTCCGAAAAATCATTCCGAAGATGGTGAGTCAACTTTACGTTAGAAAACTTACTTACCGCTCGTTCGTCTTCCAAGTAAATGCTGAACTGGAACGATAATTTCAGTAGGATCAGGCGGCCTTATTAATGAATTATATTCTTTCCGTTCTAATTTACTAACTTCCGTTCTAACTAATTAAATATCGTACATTTTGTACGTATAACTGTTAGACGCACTTCACATGAGCTGACTGACCCAGTTGCCTTTAATGGTTGCTCATGCCGCTCAAAGACTTCAGATTGATCACTTAAACTTGAACGTGTCTACTAGATACATCTAGCACCGATCACGGCCTTTTTTATAATTAGTACTCAAGCTATTAGACATAACTTGAGACTTGTCTTGTTGTTCCTTTCTCCATCGATTTTTTCTCCATCGAACTTACTAAATACGGAAATGCCAAGATTTGAACCAGCTCTGGCCACATGATCATGGTTACCGTGGCAACGCACCTAAGGCGTAGTTTGACTACGATAACGGCATTGAAACTGTATTCGGAAAAACGAAAACGAAAGGTATCGATGGGCATCTACGCTGATTGACTGAGCCTGTGAACGAAGCAATACTAGGGGTTTAATAAGTTGCTAGCCTTGCCCGTATTGACTTATATACCGTACCGCGCCAATGAAAATAACCGAAAATAAAATATGAATGTTATTACGAAGACTCTATATTATCTTTGTTTCATGACTTCATTTGGGCATTTTGCTTATTCTAAAGTAGCGTGTTTGAGACAAAAGCCGTCATCGAGTTGCAGACTTTTGCTGAGTTTTTATTAACTTACTTTTTATTGCTGTGATAGTTGTTTTTAATGGTTCAGACGAACCATTTTGTTTTGTTATGAAGAATTGAAGACCAATAGTAACAGGTGAGAAGTCTTTTTTTTTGTCATGTTGCGAACGATGCCTGACTAGTGCAAACGATTTCTTGGGTCCAAATGGCTTTGATAGATTATAATTTCGGTCCATTTTCTGTGCCGTATTTATGCTAACCTACCAGTGAAGATTCTGAATTAATCCTTTATGTCGACATTATATATATTTATATATATGTTTAGAAGGTGTCTTAAACAATCAAGGTTAAGAGCAAAAGTATATACTGAAAGTAACTCAGTCGACCAAATGAAAGAAAGGCATGGGTTCTTCAATTTTTGCTCTTCTTATTTTAAGCTTCAAGTCTAGTTAGAAGACTTATTATTCCCAAAAAGTTGATGCTGCTGAGATGAACTACATCCGATATCTCACAACCGAATTATAAAGCCCAAAAAGTCCAATTTGATACGAGAACTGTCTACACTAATTAAAAAGCTTTGCCCAATTTGGTTTGAAACGATCTAACTTAGAGATTACTTCTTTTAGTTTGGAAGTGATTTAATTTCAAACAGAACGCATTGATGGATTTTCAAATTAAACCAATTTCGTGTCGAAGAAAACATGTCTAGACTATATGCAGGACTTCTAGTGAATGACGTCCTCCTTAGCGTTTCATGTCATTGCTTGAAAAAAATCAGAAAGAACATGTTATTATATAAGTAAAAGGAAACTGAAATCTAATACTACAAAGTGCTATGTGACTGGTTGTAGAATACTCAAAAGCATTTCAATACCAGCGGTATCACATTGTCCAGACTCATAGACGTTGCCTTAAGCCTCAGTCTGACTAGGTATATCTATAAATCTAACTCCAATATTCATTATATATTTAAGTAAAAACGGTTTGGAGTTTTTCGGTTTTTAGTTCTGGCGGAGAATCGTCCAGCGCGGAAAGTAGACTGGATGATAGTCGATAAGCTGATAAGGAAACAATTTTTCTTCACGATGAACATGTTGTTTTTGTAGAAATTGGCTCTGTTCTATTACCAAGAAAAACGTTTGCCCGCTACGACAAACAGCCAAGCAAAGCTTGTCGCAATTACTGTTTCGTTCTGTAGATTTGTCATAGCACAATATGTGATTAAACTTATCGTCGAATATTTTTTACTGTGCAATCGCATAATTTAATTAAGGAAGCCGTTTTATCAATAGATATTCAAGAAGTAGCAATGGTGCTCACCAGAACCTCGAGCTTTCTTTGAACCGTACAAGCATACTGAGGTCTTACAGTTTGCATCTGAATTACTTTAAATATCTCATTAATAGACCGTTTCCAATAACAACAAGCACCTTTATATACAACTATTCAAAATATAATGCATGTTTGCACTCATGGATTCTCGGAATCGGTAGTTTATCTGCGAGTCTATGCGCATTACATCAAATTCAACTACACCTAGAAATGTGCGTATTTAGTCAAACCTGTCTTTCTCAGGAGAAAAATGCGCGGATTCTGTTTATGGCCTCACATCTACGTATTTTCCACGGTAGTGTGGGACTTCGCTCAGCATTTTTTTACCTGCATGGTCATCCGTAAGTAAACATTTATCAGCTGAACATGCGACGCATATGGTTCAGAATGTAGTCTGTTTTTAATTCAAACCTAAATTGTTGGGCCCCTCGTCTTAATTCAGTAAATCTTACATTTACAATAAACAAAATATTGTAAGTAGTAATGGTCTGAATTCTGAAATGATCAAATAAATTTTTTTTTATTTCGAACGTGCACGCTACAGTTACTATGTTAACATTTGTTCATGTGTTTTTCTGCACATGTACGTTTTTACAATTAGAAATGCATTCTTCTCGGTTTATTTGGGCCACTATCTCTCAGCTTGTTGAGCACGTTTAAAGTACGCGGTGTTTATCCAGTTAGTAACAGGTTTCCAATCTCCACGCAAACTGAAACCTAGTTTCGTATAAGCAATTCGGCTGACGTGTAGATAGGCATATGTAGGTCAATGCAAAGATTGTTTCGTCTTCAACTTATATATGCCTACAGCTAAGACAAAGGTGCTATATGAGAAGTGTCAATAAAAGTTACTGAAAAACGAAGATAGATTGCGTTGACTCAACTTATGTACACCGCTTAGTAAGGTATCAGTTCTTCATGTACTTGCTACCCTTTACGTCTGGCGTCATCTTTTCTGAAACAGCAACTAAAGTAGTTAATTCCATGCCCGCTCCGGTGAATTAAACACTAAAAAGTAACGTGACTTTCTGTATCGGAGATTTCTAATTGTTTCCATCCTCCTCCCATTTAGCGGTAGCGTAGTTTTACTGTAGGATATAATAATGGCGTTGGGTTCATTAAAAAACGAGGGAACAAATTGTGAGTCCCAGGAAAAAAAATACGTATAATATAGCTGTGAGTACAGACACGAATATGGATATAAGTGGCGAGAAACCATCATTTTATGAATGTTATCGGAGAGTTTCGTACAAGTCTACATATGAGAGGAGAAACTATTGGCCGATCCTCTAAATCTCTAAAATTGATCGATGATTTAGAGGAGCTACTTGCAAAGAGGAATCAGGAAGATCAAAACCACTGGAGCGTCCACCATGTAAGACTAGATTTTTGGATTTTTTAGATTTTAGGGAGGCCTTCTGCGCATCATGATGGAGCACTTTGTTTCTGTGAAAGTGCATCCATAGAGATTGAATAATCTTCCTTAATGAGCTTTGGTCAGATGGATAACAAAACATTGCACATGGTTTTACTTCGTAGTCTAACGTGAAGTAGCGACTGACAATTCGAGCCATATCTTGCGCCATATTTTTCTCACATTCTTTCACAATGAGACAGATTTTTACTCCAGCTTAATATATTATAAAGTGTACTTGATTGCCAGTCCCAGGTTGACATATAGCATCTGGCTGTTTATTGTTATGTCTCCTACCTGTAACGCGATAACAAGGATAATTCGAAGCAGGGATAAATACCTAGCTTACTAAGGCATCGTACGATCATTTCGCGACACATTTTTCATTACTTGAAACAATCTTGAATATGTACACCATCTACCAATACAAATCCAAAGCAAGCACACTTACTACAGCCTGAGGCACTTCCGAGGGTGATGTGTCTGAGAAGCATCTGAAAGGAAAACGCTTTATAAGGACAGTAGTGTATATACGTCGTGTGTATACGTCGTACTGAGCTAAAATAAACATTTCGTAGAATCATCACATAATGAGCATATTAACGCATAACATAAGAATAGAGTAATAATTACAATCTACTAGCAGTAGACATATCCTTATATCATGAAGGAACAAATCTTACCTAAAGGTTTTAAACTAAACATGCAGTGCAAAAACGTCTTTAAGGGTCCCTGAAAAAAGTTGCCAGTTAAGCGAATTTACTCAGTAGCTACTCGTAAGTATAGTTGGACTAACGGCTTTAAAATAGCTAATTCCCTCCTGCGAGTAAAAAAGTTATTCTTACAGTGTTGACGAATTAACTAATGTTTCTCAACCCTTTAAGGGAATATCATCGGCAAAAAGTAAAGAAATACAAATTTTTCTATATCTGCCAGTGCCGATGTTTCTGAATAGAATCAGTGCAGCATCTGTGAAAATCGATTAATTAGTTTTAAGGTCACATGTGTTAATAGTAGAAGTGCGCATTATTTTTTTTAATCTTTTGGCGTTTGGCGAACATTTGCCGTAATCGATACAATAAGTTCGTGTGGAGCTCCAACAGCATGTTATGTTAAGGCTCGATTGATTAGTCGATCGATTGGCTGGCTGGCTGGTTGATGGTTCGGAATCCGGTCGGCGAAAACGTCGTGTGTGCAACTGATAAATTCTAATGGTTTATCAATTTGTGCATAGCTACGTGGATAAGCGCCATGCATTACCTTTGCTTAAAGGGGAGCTCGAGCTCATGATTTTGGCATCACACCAACCATTTTCCTTCTATAATGGTTTGATTTTGCTCGCGTCGTAGAAAAAGTCGCTGTCGAATGTCAATGCAAGTGTTGAACGGGTGACGTGTGTTGGTTAACATTGAAAATAAACGTTGAAAATGCCGTATCCGTACTTTTTTATTCTGTACTAATCACTGCATATTTAAAACTCTTTTTTCAAAACTACGTGTACATACAGCAATACAATTGTGCTAAGTCCATGAATGACACAGTGTGTGTTTGCTTGCTATGTTTAAAATACAAAAAATAGACCAGGTTCACAACTTCACCAAAGCACCTGAATGCCTTCGCATATCTCAACGAAGTTTGCAATCGACACGCTACACTAAATTACGCTTTACGAAATATTAAAGCAGTCGAAATTATTGATTTCGAATTTATAAATGGACAAAAGAGCCAGCCATCTTATAATAGAAAAATATACGAAAATAGCAAAATGAAACTGAAACAAACGCCAAACACCCGGTCAGCTGGTCTAAAGCCTTAACATTCTACATAGCTGCTCTGGGTGACTATTACACCCCTAAAAAATAACGTAGTGTAAACAAAAGTTATTGTAATTATAGACAGATAACACACTATAATCTTATATAATGATATTGCTTGGCCATTATGTAAATTATGGAAATTGTTTACTTCAGTTTCAAAGAACTTTTAATCAATATAGGATTAATACATTATTCGAATGATAGATCTTGCACCGCCGTTAACATAAGCGCGCTTGGTATCTAACTTGTCGAAAAAACGCTTGGTTCGATATACGTACAGGGTTCCGACGCTCCTTTGAGTGAAATGTCCACGTTATCCTATCGACCCTTTGGCGCTGCTTAAGTAACACCATGGGGTCCTTTGTTTGTTTGCTCACTCACAGACATATGACATTCACGTATGATCTACGTCTACCTCAAAAGATTCCTCAATAAAATCTTCTTATTTTTTGTTTTTTTTTTTACTTCCTTCTCAATTAGATATCATTAGCATAACGGTGTAAGTTAACCCGTTTCCCAAGTTGTATGCCATTGATGGCAGTTTGCTTAAAATTTCTATTTTTTTAATGTATCGATCTATAGCACCATGAAGTCGTATATTTCCTGTTACTTCTCTTTCCTGAATATGCGTTATGTGTATAAATAATATATATATTTATATATATAAATGGTGATTTGGGGTTCGTGCATTAAAAAAGAAAAAAGAATTTAAAAATGAACATCAAAAAAGCAGTCGCAACAGACAACAACTATTGGCAGAAATCTATAGCGGGAGAAGGCTATCATTATATGTTTCTGTTTGATTTACAAATTTTATTAATTCATTCCTGCGTTACCTCCTAGAATGCTAACATTACATTTCGCATTTAGCGAATAAACTCTAGACTGACGCATACAAAGTGGGGCCGAATCCTTCGACAGGCAGGATTCATCTGTCAGAAAAACAATTGCCAGTAAATTTTTTTAGAATTTGCTTGAACCCCTATGCCTTAAACGCACCGTATATATCATTAACAGCCGGCCTATTTTCATTAACCGCTTTGATAGAAGAATAGAGCGGCGTTGGCTAGTCAGTTGGTAAAAGTTGTTAATTACTAATTACTAAGCCTTGCGCCATTAAACCGCAAACCTGTTGCCGACTGAGCAATACATCTATGCGAAAAATTTCTGCGCGCTAAATTAGACATGGTGTTGATATAATCGAGCCCATTTCTCTCGTAGGCTAAAAACAATAGTTTCAAGAAAGACAGATAGACTTATCCATAATTAGTTAAGGTGGCGTCAACTCCGACTTGTTCTGATTGCTCCGTTGCTCTGCCACTTTTATATCCCTACAAGATGCTCTCCTGCTAAAAATATTCTCCTGCTCAATGCAACTAGGACTTCCTACCTTTCGAAATAGTCTTAGAGCAACTGCTAACTAGAATTCCATCTAGACCCCGAGTTTCACCTACCAGCTTCTTCGGATACGTCAACGCACAACTAGTTCATTCATCTCTGGTTCGTTTTCCTTTTCTCCTCACAAGTATCCTGCAATGTAAAAAGCTCTAGACCATACACAGCTATTTTAAGCTTATGTTTAGTTCTGTATTAACAGTAAACCGACTGTTATAATTAATGGGTTATAGTAACAAGACTTGATAGAAGCTGAATTCGCTACGAAGGCAAACAGCATCCCTAGCCAATTTTTGTCTGTCTCTCAAGCCAAGTCAAAACACAAATTGCACGTACATCATAGGGGCGAATTCTTTAGCGCGTTAATTCATTCTGCGTTCTTCATTCACTGAAGCGTCAGCTGCGACAGCAACACTCGCTGCTGTTACTGCTACTGTTACGATGATAGCGCACCGGTGATTCAACTAGGGAGATATCAACGGTTTACAGGCCACAATGTCATTGTATGGCTGGTCTGTTTTGCTCCATGACACAGCGGACAATCCTTTAGGGAGGTTTCGCGACAACGGCCATAGCAGCACGCGAGAAATGCACGGTCTTCTGTACACTTAGACCCTGCTGACGCGTGCTTATATGTGTGGATGCTGCAATGACAATATGTAGGAGCATGCAGTGGACTTGCCAAACGAGTGCCTCTCGCCAGTGAGTGAAGTGGCGGCAACTGAGCTTGTTTGGTAGTTTACTAAGCAACGCCCTGACTTTTCCTTTGTTGCCTATAGCTAGTGCCTTCCCTCCCTGTGCACTTGATTTGCAGGCTGTCCAGATGCTTACCTGGAGTTGTACCGTTCTACTGTGGCTAGTACCGGATTAGTAGTGCTGCTTCTTTGCTATTTCCGCCATCGACAGGCATTGTGTGGCTATGGTTGATGATGCAGTAGGTTCAGGCTCGCCATAGGGGTGCTGGAGGTTTAGGGGGATGCGTACGCTTGCCAGAGAGGAGGTATTGCCGGGGAAAGATGCTTCGTCATTAATCCCAGAATTCATTAGCAAGGACTCGTGTGAGAAAAAAAAACCGTAAAGACGTAGAGATCCAGTCCAATTGCGTTAGGCAGTTATTTGCTGTTCCAGAGAAACGTCCCTGTGAGAGTGCCAAGCGAACGTTGGAAGTGACTGAGGGCAAGGCGACGGGAGCCCAATAAGAGAAAGGATGAGGGATTCGGGAACTTACACCGTGATAGCAGCATCAATAACAGCAGCTGCAACCATGCGACCACAGCGGCCCAGTGCTGTTAGTTCTAATTGCTACTGGCACATCCCCCTCGTCTTCTATCTACACACATGCATTCATGTACACACACTAAGCCATACATCCAGTCAGAGACGACCGAACCGAAGGCTACGCTTAGTCAGCACGGTCCATTCACACGTAAACTCACACTCATACTTGGTCGAGTACATAGACTCATGCAGAAATATACAGGGCGTAAGGGGTGCCCAGTGGGGCCCGCCGTAACCCGCTGCTGTGTACTTCCCATCTTGTCTCTCTTTTTTCTGTGTTTGTCCCGTCTGTTTGCTTAAGTGAACGTTGGCAACATCGAAATGTCACATGTACATGCACCTCCTTGAGCACAGCGTGGCATGGCCACTCATGGCCATGTGCCAGTTCCTAAGTGCGCAGAGGCCTATGTCCCTGTCCACGGGTAGGTTGCCTTGGGGTCTTAGCCTCCATTAGGTACGCAGCGTGTGTAGCCTTGCTCCCAATATGACTGTGTACTTGGTCGTGTGACCGCGTGCGCAGGCACTCCTCTCCGTGCAGGCCCGTCGCTACTGCCGCCGTCGTCCCATCGGCGACCAAAGCCCGACTTCGCCGTTGTAGGTTTGCGGCTCAAATGGTGGCTTTGGTGACAGCTCTGCTTGGCGGCACGGTGTCCGCTAACGGCGAGGACCTCCGCTGCCGCTGGCGAGCTTCTCGCCGCCACGGCCACTGCCGACTACACGAGGGCCGTCAACACTCCGCCACAGTAATCTTGCGTATCATCAGAGCTTTTGCTGTCAGTTCTGCTGTTCTGACTGTTTGCTGCTGCTGCCGCTACTGCCACAGCTGATGGCGGAAGTATAAAGTCGTTGCTGCGCTGTTCGTTCGTCCTTTGCTTGCCCTCCTATTTGCCCGTCGTTCGTTTTCTCTCTGTAGCAGCCAGCGCGCCGACGCCATCGCTACTTCTGCTGCTGTAGTGGCGGGCCGGCTGCCAGCCGCCGTGTCCTAACCTTCTTGTTGATTCTTGCTACGGCCGGCAACCCGGCGGCGGTTCCTGGTTCTTGCTGTTGCCAGCAGATGACGGTAGCAGCCGGTAACGAGGGGCAGCAGTCAGCACACACGAGTCCGGCGAGAAGACATAGAGAAGCAGAGAGAACAGCAGCCGCCATTCGCCAGTTCGCATAGCTTCAGCCTAACGCAATAGCAGTCCACCCGCCCGCTGCCGCCGCCGCTGCCGCTCCCTCTTCCATCAGCACTACGGCTAGAAGCAGCAGCATCGTTAGCCGTCTCAACAGCTCCTATAGCCAGAGCGACGGACGGACAGACAGACAGACGGACGGACGGGCGGACGGACGGACGGACGGACAGCCAGCGAGCACCACACCACTCTGCTCCCTGTGTGCTGCCCATGGCGGCGGCGGCAACTGCGGCGGCTGCTACTCCGCTCGCGACTGTGTGCATTGTCGATCGTTTGGCTCGCCATACACTCACTCCGGGGCTCATCTGTTCCATTGCCAACCGCCATAACCGTTGCCAACCCTATGGCATCACTGAGTGTCGACACAGGCACCGATCACCCGCACAGCCAGTGGCTCTGCTGGCCGACACGAGTCGCCGCCGCTGCTGCTGCCGTGGCCGTAGCCGAAGATCGAGGCTACTGAACGAGAAGCCACGAGGGGATGAGAACTTACGCACGACATTTCCGTCACGGATAGCCCCCTTCGAATCCCCTCCCCCTGCACCTTGCCGCGCCAGGCGCCTGTCGTGCCCAGAGGGCGCTGCGGCGGCCACTGCAGTTCGGCTCGGGTACTAGCTGATCGGTCGGTGTGTATTGTTGGCTATTGGCAAAGACCGTTGTTGAGTGGGCTCGCTGCACTGAGCGTTTAAATCTGGTGAAATCGTTGGCAATGGTAAGTGAAATCGTGCTCGGAGCTTATTATATGAAGTGCGTGACCCCTGCTGAATCTTCTTGAAGTGATTTCCACTCTAGGATAATGCTCGGCCGTTGAGAAAACAACGAGATGATTGCGTCTAATTTCTACTACCTTACGTTTCCCCTTAGAATCACTGTCAGCTGTCATTATGAGCTGTCATCCCATAGGCTGTTGCGACTGCTGCCAAAAACTGCTGGAGGAGCTGATGGTAGCATTACAGCAGAAAAATGCACCATACAATGTTGAGGCGGTGTTAAGGTTCGATTCTACATTACGCGACTAGGGACTCTGCTGGTACCCATGACGGCTGCTATGACGACAAAAGCACCGAGGCCGCAACAAAAAATCAGCGTTCAATCCGCAAGAAATGTGATTTACGTTGTGTTTTACGTTACCAATCTGGGCTACTAAACTAATCGTACTCGTATTGTAGTGACATCTACATTGATCTATCGAACGGTGGCCGATTTTTGCTGCAATGCTTTTGAGCTGGACGGCTGATTGGCAAGCTAGGTGGTTGGGTTTACCACTACCACCATTATTACTACTTCTCAATTATTGTTGCGGCTGCTACCGAGTGCGTCCGTGTGTTCGATCCTAACGCTTCACGGATTAGCAACAACGGCTACAGTAGCAGCGACTGCCGAGGCCGATAATGGCCGCTAAACGATGACGAAGTAACTAACGACAACAACAACAACAGCCGTAGTAAACGCCACTGTAGTAGGATGAGCTCGGTCAGTGAGGCTGCGACGGAGGGAAGAAGCGGATGGCTTGAAAAAACACCTTGAAATGTTCATTCATTGAATATAATACTAAAAGCAGTAGCGGTCGATATGGGGAATTCACAGCAGCGAAGCCAAAGCTGTGGTAACTCCACAAGGCCGCCATCCTTTACTCCGTATGAAATGCTGTGGAGCAGACAATCAGTAATTCAGTCACTCAGTGTCTATCCCTTTCGCTCTCGTCTCGATGAATCCGATCGCCCGTGCCATTGTCGATTGGAGTCCTTCACAAATAATAGCTTGTTGCGCGTAGTTTACTGGTTGTTCGCTGTTGGCTGCGAGCTGGTAGTAGTTAGGTGTTTCGGTCGTCGAAGCTGGGCCCATTGGCACACCCAGGGAGAACCAGCATCATTTCAGTAGGAACTGCTTTAACATGTAAAAGAGGCTGAGTCCGACAGACAAAGGCGACACAGTCGCCGTGTCAACACTATCGGCAGCAGCAGCAGTTCTGAGATCCAGCTCGACAGATCCCAGCCCCTCCCTATGTACGTATGGCCTCACTACGAGTAAGAAGGCTGTTACAAGCACTGTTAGAAGTATTACACTAAATACAATAGATAATACATTGTGTGCGAGTAGAAGAATAATTACAGGGATCTCTGACCGTTTTATTCTGATTTGCATAAACCTTCTGTCCCAATCTGAATATATCTTTCCGTCTGAGTGTCGAAGCCTGGACAGACTCGTAACCAGAAAGGCATACATAGAGAGATATAACCTTGATCATTTTTCACACTGTTGCCACATGTTTGTTGCCCTCGTGTTACTACCACTTCTGGACCAGAGTCATGTGCCCGTTTATTTCGTTAGTTAGCTGGTGGTGTGTGGCGTAAGAAGTGTCCGTCTGTTCATTATGCATATTGGTTCGTGTTCTTTGCTCGGATTTGTACGGCGATTTAATGGCTGGATTCCGATCGCTTAAGTCGAATCGGTCTACCATATTGGATAATTGAAACCCAGGGCGTTTTTTGGTGCTGATCAATGTATTACGCGATGGCCACAACAGTAGCAGGCGAAATATACTGTTTACCTCGACTATATAATACAACGTTTGTGGGCATCACTTAGTAAATGGTGATATACTTGTACTGACGTAGTCACGAAACTTGAGATTTTTTTGTGTAGGGTTGGCCAACTCGCAAGATTCTAAACATATATATTATATATATGTTTAGAATCTTGCGAATAGACTCTCTCTAGAATAAATATGTATAATGGTACCATAAGCGTCCGCTAAGGCCCTCTGTTTTTCTTTTTCTCTATTTCCCGTTCTCGGCAGTGCTAGGTCTTGTCCTGTGATATATGTATAGCATATGCACGATGACACCTGTTCTAGTGCTGCAGTTCGCCTCTGTTTGTTCGTAGTGCATGCCTATAATATGATCGTGATTCGTACGGTTGCTGCTACTGCATAGGACGTCCCGGGGACCGTCGCCCCTGCTAATCCCCACCTCCCCATGAGCTCGGCGAGAAGCCTTTGGCATCATCCTAATATCCGTACCGCCGCGGCCAAGCGGCAATCTTAGTCTAGAAATAATTCTGTTTCTGCAAAGTGTGTGCCGATTCCAGAAGGGAGCAATAACGATGGAAGCGGGATTTCACCGGCTAACGGAACCAAGCGCGATCAACGTGCCTGAGCCATAGGGGCATGAACCCGATGGGAATTTTTAAAATTTACCGCCATCTGATTCGACCGGACATGACGGTCCGGAAACTGTGTGATCGAAGCGATCTGTAGTATTAATGAGTGAGGTAACTGTGCAGATTCTGATATCTGAGTTTGCCAAATTGGCACCTGCTTTTACAACTCCACCTTCACTATAACTACAGCTATTATTATTTTTCTGCTACTACCAACTACCAGCCGAATCCGTGTCCAACAACTAGCTGTACCAATTTATCCCTGTCTGTAATAGATTTAGACGAAGTCGAAGTTCGTTCTCGACGTCGCCGCCGCAAATTGTCGACAAACAGAAAAGATGACAAAGCAGTCATGGAAAAAGCAAGACATTTTGTTGCTATGCTGTTGCTGTTCTTGACTATCAATCAGGAAGCTGGGTTTTTGTTACAAGCCGTGTAACACCACAGTTAATTCGTTTTTCTTCGTTGTGTATTTGTTTTCTCGTTATGTAGTTATATGAAGGGTTGGCTAAGCCTCTTCCGGCCGTTCCTGCCGCACTGACAGGGGCAGACTATAATCAGTAGCTGCAGCAATTGGCTCAACAACTTTAGTCTGCTGCGCATTTTCGCTGTTTACCTGTCTGCTCGAAGCGTGTACCCCTTCTTTTTTGTCAAATCACATTGCTCCTGGGCTTGAATCCCGCTGGCATTGCTGCTGCTAATATATACACCATACGTATCAGCTCTACTATCGGTAACAGTAGACTACTACGGAACTGTCTGATGGGGTGGTTATGCACGATGGAACAGCCGCAATCAACTAGTGTATCCTGCGTTCTCTTTTTTCGTACTTTAGCGCATAGATGTATAGTAATAATAATAATGCTATAATGAGTTCTATTGGCTTAGTCTTTTTATCATGTGGACGATCGTGGGCCGTTCTGTTTTATCTACGATCAACGCTGCAACTGGTACCGCCTTTGCTCCTGTGTTACAGTTGGGCCACCTTCTCCCTGCTGGTCTGTATTCTTAATACACAAACCTAACCGTCCATCGGAGATGCACGTGGATTGGCGTGTAAGGCCGCGTACACATACATGATCGTACCCTCATATGTGAATCGGTCCCCCCCTTATCCGTCTGTCTGGCCCTTTGTTCTTCACTTAGTTATTGAATCCGTCAAGTGGTTTGCCAGTATTATCCAGTTGCATTCTTGTTACTTCATTGTCGTTTTAACGGTAGCGGCGGCATGGGGTTGCTAACAGCAAGTAGAGTTGAAACGCATCCAAGTTGCTCTGCGCAAACAACACTGACTACACCAGCCACAGTAGCAAGGAAAATTCGAAAGTTAAGCACCCCATTATTTCACACCCCATCTATGAATGTGAGTGTGTGTGTGTGCGTGTACACGTGTCAGTCACTAGCGCACTCACTCAGCTATAGTTCGCCTCTCAGTCCATGCTACGTTGTACACAGAAATACGTTAGCATAATATTAAATTGTACGGTGCCACAGGGACTGGACGAAATAGGTTATATTGGCCTGTATTCGGTGGCGCCTGACGTCAAACTCGAAGCAATTAGGTCGGTCTCCATTAGGTCAAGCCGTGGTTGCCTTCTTCACTAGCCTGTCTGCTGTACATCCTGCTACTGTTGCGCACGCATCGCCCTGATACCGTACAGTGTCATTCTTTTCGAATGGTAAGGGAATCCGGGGGAGTAGAACGATGGGCTTAAAGCTAAAGGTACCTGCTTTTCTCGTGTCGTTACTGCTGCTGATATAAATTATAGCAACAATAACTTGCACGTAAAAATTGTTTAGTGCTTCTATGTAGCACCGACCGTAATGGATAGCTGCCCGGCCCATTGAACTGTGGCTCGTCTAATCTGGTGTCGTCAGTTTCAGCTGCTGACATTGTCAACCCAAGTCATAACAGTTATCTTAATAACGTAGAGAAGTAGCAAGAACAATCATAGATCATAGTAATAGTAATAATCGTAGTTGTACCTCCCCGTTCCACTCGTTCGGTTGTCTGATTCATCACTTGATTCATTTATCACGCATCGTTGTCATTTATCATAGCCGACCACAGCCCCATTGTTGATCACAACAGTTGTCGCTCTTGACGCTTTTGCCGATGATAAATATCATTTCGTACACTTACTCACCATACGTCACCGATTCACTACACCCAGTGATCTGGCAAAGACTATTTTTGCTGGCATTATTACTGTAACATTTATTGTTTACACACGAAAGTGGGTCAGAGCGGGGTGTAGAATTTTCTTTTTGTTTTGACCTGCGATGTTAGGTCTACAGCGGGTCGAAGCTGACACTGGTAGGCATCTGCTGTTGCTGGGCGCCGTGTAGCAGCCTAAATTTATCGAGCGGCTATTTCGACTAATACTGAATTTTGGCGCTGATGATCGTGGCGATGTCGACGATGTTGTTGACGACTATTTCATGCTGCCTTCATCTGCCAGCAGTTCAACAACGTTAGCCTATCTGTTAATCGGATTGACTGCCTTCGGTCGAATCGCTTGTTTTCTTCAGCCTGCCAAGGTGTGTGGGCGGGCATTGACGTGTCAACTCACTAGCAGAATCAGCAGGAGCTGGTATGCGTTGTAGGATTGCGCGTAGAAGAAATTAATGCGGATGGATGCTACAAAGCCGCAGAAGAAGCAATCAACGGGCTGAGTGATTCTCGTCACATCCTGGCGCTGGTTGGCGGCAACAGTACTGTTCCAACGGCCGTGGAGTCACTCATGACTTGAATTAAGTCATACTCTTACCCATCCAGCCACACGATGACTATTCGCCCTAACTGGTTTATGGCTTTTTGATTCAGTTATTGCTGTTGTTGCAGTGAAGGGGGTGAGAACCTTATTTCCAAGAGGCTTACTAGAACCTGAAATGTTTCTAGATAAGTAGATGAATCATCTGGCTGGCTGCTAATGTGGATATGGTGTCTGAAGCCGCGCTGTTGCGTAATAGTAGCCCTTTGACTGGGATAGTCGTTTCTTGCCCTGTTGGTAATGCCAATGGCTTTGAGGATTCTTGTGCCGGTTCTGTTTGATAACTGCGCCTCAGTCGGCATCAGCACCGCAGAACCAATTAGCGCTGTCATAGGTTGGACACGTGTCTGTTCAGCCGCCTGTTTGACTGCTCTGTGATCGGTTGGGCTGTCATTCCTATGGTTGTTTTCTGCGGCTTCTTGTATTGCAGCAAAAGCAGAAAAGCCTTCACGGGACTTATTGATTCCATATGCTAATCGCATACGATGTACACTCACGGGCGATCTGATCTAGTCCCAACTAGACACCCAAACAAGTCATGCTTTTTTTCGCCTTGACTACTCTGTGGCTTTTTAGAACCGTCATGTCGATCTTCTATATGTGACAGTATGAGTTTATGGATATTCTGCGCTGCCCGTTGGTAGATGGTTCGGACCGAGTTGCCTTCTCCTGTTCACTCGCCTATCTACTGCGAAAGAAGAAATGCTGCTGCTATCGCTGTTCGGTGACTTCTGTAAGCAAGGCTACCTTTGCTATTGCTACCCTCACGTTTTTTCGTATGAATTTCAGCTTTCCTGATCATTGGGGACCTATTCATGTCCTCTATTTTTTAGAAAGGGACAGAAACGCAGCAGAGGTAGGAGGGTGACTGCTGTACCGCTCTTTCTCGTTTGGTCCCTTCATGACGGCTGACGTGGCGTAACGATGCGCGTCCTTAACGTGTAAGGCGTTCATTGTTTTCTGTGCTCCTTCGAGGGCACTTCTGCGCTATTGGTATTTCCTTTGTATACTGTAGAACAAGCTACAGGTCAGAGACTGACGATCAATCGGGCGAAAAAATCGGGAATAGCTTTTTTATCTTCGTGTAGCGCACGTGCTGTGCCCTCTAGACTGCCGTATACTGTGTGCTGTACTGTAACGAACATGAAAGGAAAATGCCTGCCTCGTCGGTGATCGTGACTTCAATGGAGCCCCCACGCCCTCCCAGGACTCTGTCTGTTTCCCAGTTTGTTAGTTTTTCGCCGACCAAACTCGGGCGAACCCAATCAGTCCAACCTAACGGTCATTCGGCTTCCCAGCTTCCCCTGACAGTTCCTTGGCGGCAAAATACCCAGATGTCCTGATCTGCTAGTTTGGCCTGACCTGACCAGACCCGATTACCTCTACTGCGACCGCTGCGAATGCCGGAGCTATCGCATCGCTCCGTGCTGCATAGTGATGTGCTGCTCGTATGAACACTGGCGTAACTTCCCAGAAAGGGAGTTGCGTGGGAAGTTAGGCGAATTCTACCGGGAGCTGGTGATGTGATCACATGCCTCCAGTGTTGACGTAGCTGTTGTAGTCACTCCCTGGTTTTCTTGACTTTTATAGAGCGAACAGAATTGAGTCAGGCGTAATCGGGGTGAGGTATCCAAGATTCAGCGGAATCAGCAGCTACTCTACTGTCGTTAGAAGGGGGTTGACAGAGCTGCTGATGCTCCCGGTACTGCACGAGATTGAGGACAAGAAAAAGGAAGAGGAAAAAGAGCTCTACCACCTCTATAACCATATGGAAGCGTTGTAGAAACTTTCATGAACAAGAGTGGCAGTTGCAATACCAGGAATTGCTGCGGTAGCGCTTAAAGCTAAAGTTGGGAAAAGGTAGGCTGATACAAAGGGCGGGTGAAACGAGTTAAAATTAAATTAAAATCAGGTGGCCTCTAAACATGGGGACAGAAGAGAGGGGAGATCAGGCTGGGCAACAAATAAAGCTCGTTGTATTTTTCAATGTGCGCATCGTCTGCTGACTCAAGACGATACAATAATGATTTCCTGGCGAAATGCTTGCGTTATCGTTTCCACCTGACGCATTCGTGGCGAAACAGAAAGGAAGCTTGCTTGGGAAGGCAGTTTAAATAAGATGAAAACATAAGATTTTCGAAAAATTGGCACTTTTGACAAGTGTTGTACTGTATTCAAGCTTTTGCGATATATGTCATTTAGCTAATTTTCAGCCTAAGCAGAATCTTTCAGGTAAACTATTGCATGTAGCATCATGTTTCAATCTTTGCGTGATTACACTGGGTACAAATCAGTTCGCAAGTATTTCACATTGGTAACGGTGATCGACCATGTGGATACTGGTTAATCTGTGCGCTGAGGTGGTTCAAATTTGCCTAATTGTGACATTAGTCACAATTGTACGTTCGGCAGAGCAAGTTACTCCATTTGATACCCTGGTGAGCTGATTAGATTGGCAAGGTTGCGACTCAATGTATATTCTAAGTGCAATTACCAGTTGTGTAGTCATGGAATTTTGGAGGCTTGACGTCTTCGCCTAGTTTTTTTTTTAATTTTCAATGCTACTGTTCGTATATCTTCTTATAATATCTTCGTTAGCCAATCGATCTGGTTTATCCTATTCGTGCTAGCGATGTTTACAACAACGGCGAGCCATGGCTGCGTTCCTTCTTGGTTGTCACTGTTCAGACATTAAACTGCTTGTATCCACCGAAATAATGCTAGTCACCCGCCCGTTGCAAAGGCTTCACTGGCAGTCGTGCCCCTTGTCTTCTATGGCCACGGAATCTAAATATGGTCCCCACAGACGCAGCTTCCCTATAGTTTCGCCCACGCTTTCGTCCATAAAGGACGATAATACCAGCTATCATGGATTGCTCGTGCACACACCATGCCACATCTTGCCTTTTCCTCCATGAAGAGAAGAAAGCTAAAGAGAGGCCCCCACATAGATTGATACGGTCTCTAACTGAATGTGAGTAAGGTACCGGGACGTAGCGTAGGGTAAGTAACATGACGTCGTGCACACAGTGACACGTTTGTGGCCAACGGTTCCACTACGGACAGCAGCAAATGAGCTTTCGTCGGTATTGTCACTGCTGCCAGTAAAACAGCATGGTACAGTGAAGCAACACAATCCACCAACGCCATAATGAAGTCGTGTTACTGTTCAACAAATAATAATTTATCTAACTTAGAGCACAATAGCTAAGGCTTTTGATATCCGTTTAGGTTTTCTTGATGACAAGATCTACCTTAATCTTCTGATGAAACGGCAGCGTATAGCATGTACATTTGACGAATTCCAAGCTTCGACGATATTAACTGATGTGGTGAAAAGTGACATTACTATCCCGAACAGATGTTATAAGTGAGTATACGTACCCATCAGGGGCGCACTTTATTATATTGGTTAATTATCAATATGTGCTGAACGAATCTATGATAAAAGCCTGGTTGGTAAGGTTGTGAGGGGATGATTAGTAGGTATGCATGTAATATTCATTAATATATTATAGCAAAATCAGTAGCCTTCATGGCTAACAATTAGAGTACAACTGGAATGATCCGTCTTGTGGCTGAAACTCTAAATAGTTCTTTTTATTTTACTAAACGTCTTAAGGGATTGATGCCATCGTGGTCGTCGACGTCATCTTTACGTTGTTGCCTCTAATGATGCAAGAGTTTGTTCTTCCTCATACCTTCTCAACTCTTCATAGACTTCTTCCATAAAAGTCGACTTTTCGAGAGGGTAACTACGACCTTATAGTTTTTATCGTGCAGTCCTCGTTGTTCAACGGCTTCTGCTCGAGAGACCTTTAATCGTCTTTCACGTTCGTTCCTCATTTCCAGCTTCTTTCCAAACAATAGTCCCCCAGCAGCAGCACAAGTCATAATTTTTAGATCCCTGCTGATAAATATCAATCTTAACTATACCGGCGCTGCAACACCGAATTGCCAGGTTCGCATTAGTACGCAACGTACAATGTACACGATTGAATTGGTAAACAGGTGGAAAGAATTGGCTTCTGCTTATAGAGTAGATCGTTAATTTTGACCTGTAGACTTTCGCGGTGCCGGTTAAAGCTGGCTTTGGGCTTAGGCCAAAGAGACGTCGAACACACTCACTTGTATGAAAAAAAAGCCGGTATACTTTCTGCATATAACTATGCTGTTCTATGGTAGACCGAACACTGCCAAACCGAAATCTCTCGCTCTGCTACTTGGCGAGCGTCGTTTTTTCTTTGAATCATTGCTTGTCAGTTACTGACGGATATGGGTACTAGGCTGCAGTTGCATTATCTCGCAGGTCCTTGACGCTACGTGTCTAGATAGACTTGGTGGAATTTGACCTACAACTGAGGCGCGAAAAGTGGCCAAGCTTACTGCATTATATATTGAGGCAGCTACCACAGTTATTGTTGTCTATTGACTTATTACCATGCGATTTTCCAGACGGTCGTTTATTTCCGCAATGTTTTTAGCCGGCTAGTTCACTTAGTAGCAAATAAACGGCAAATGAACAAGTCAACAGTCGGCAAAAACGATCGATTCTAGGCAATGCAGAATTCCGCAGTAACGGTGGAATTAGCACTGCAATCTATTTCTTCTTCATACTTACCTTCCCCATGTTACGCGGACGGAATCAGGGCAAGTATAAAAAGAGAATGGAAAAAGAGAGAAAAAGAGAAGGAGCAAGCAGAATAAATCAAAAAGCTAGAACATCCTACTTCTGGTGAATTTATTCTGTTGTATATTATAATATTGCGAATCTTCTTCTGTTTCAATCTACCGTCTAGAAACGCAGGACAAAACAAAACAACTCCGTCAAGCAGCTCGTTTTTGACAGAACACGCAGATGCTGCGAGTCATATACGTGCGCTCTGTTGCAGTGACTCGCAAATACTAAGCAATTTTGCGGTCGCGACCGGGAGTTGCTCATGCGTTATGTCAATCAATGCAACTTCACGGACTCCTCCTGTACCCAACACTCGAAAAAGTCTTTTTTTCCGGCGAAAAACTCTGCCACTCGTCAGACACCGTATGCCGTTATGCTTGTCTATTTCTCAATGGCATTTTTGTCGAATGGCTTGCTGACTGACTAACTGCATTACAGGCGATTGCAGGTATTAGACTGGATTCATTTGTCTTACGTAACCTTATCTGTCAACAGTCTGACCAGTACATGCGGCTCATTTTGTGTATCGAATATTGGTATCGGTTTGACTTCGAGCGGAAAATCCGATTGTAACAATAGACTGGGTAGACAAGACAAACCTCACCGGGCAGAATTGGGTGATGCTGTTGCTGCTAATGATGGTAGTTATAGGTGGCGAGTTTGACGACTGTACTAGCTGCTCCAGCGGTCGAGACATATATATGGTACGTCTGCAGCACGAGCACACGAAAAACGAGACGAGCTGCTCAATGAACAGGAAAACGAGGACAAAGACGGGAGAAACCAGCGTGAAGAATCGTCATTAGGCTGCAGATGGAATGGGCATTGGTTTTCAACGCCTTCTTCGAACCCTTCTAGCAAGCTTCTTTCGTTTTATAGCCCTACAGAACAGACGTATACACGTTCTTCCATAGACAGCCGCAGGTATAGCTACGGAATCACATGGCATCTTTTAGTTGTTCTTCTTGTCAGCATCCAGTAGACGTTGTCTGCGCACTCGCATTGGATTTTTCTGCGTGACTGGTTTCCTTCGTGACCAGACAATTTAGAGGGGGAAGATATGAACTTTCGTTAGACTTTAATACTGACTGTCGCTCATCACTCATGGCTTCTCTTCGGTTGACCGACCACCAACGTATTTTACGAACTGTTTTGCGCGGGCTTCGTGTGATAGGTCAGGGTTCTGCCGTCAGAGTCTGTGGGTCCGACTTTGTCGACTTTGGTCTCCTTCATGGCATCTTCTCTGTAGTCTGCGATTACCTTCACTTGGCGTCAGCCGTTAGTTGTATTTTCCCTCCTGCCTTTTCATACGCGTACGCGTCTCTCTCTACGTTGACCTGTCTCCGTCAACGCGTGTATGTACTTCCTTCTCTCAGTGTCTTTGTGTATCCGAGTCAATTTACTTCGCATGTACTCCTACATCTGTAAATATTCGATGTATTTACATACAACCACATGTTATGAGTGCGCCGCAAAGCTGCTGCTGATCCTGCTGTCTCAACTTTTGTATCCATTTGCCATTCGTGTCGTCGCTTTGTTAGTTGTGGCGCGCTCATTTGAAATCCAGCGTAAAGGGAAACGATCCAGGGCAACACTTCACCCATCGGTCGATCGCGTAATTCGCCCGTTTTTTTAACTCTGCTGCGCATATTGAAGCGATGCGGTTATAGGATGTCTACGTTTTTCGTCCAGTACTGCAACATCAGACCTTACAACATCCTTCAGAAGTAAGCCGTCAACTCGATGACCGCGCATCGCTTCAGCTACTGGGGTCCCGACGACGAAACAACACCTGCAGCAGCTAGCAGTAGCAATCTTCAAGCGGGGTTGCATTCGCCAGTTAGCATTTTATAGGTTTCACTGGAGGCCGGTTGACTGACTTAGTGACTGTTTTCGAATAGATGTATGGGTATTGCGGCGGGCACAAACGGTGCTGGTCTCAACCAAAGCGAGAGCTTTACATAGACCGACTCAGTACACTGAACAAAGTGGCTACGCCATTGCCATCCCAGTACCACCATTATAGCGTACCATCCATGGCAGAACAGAGTGAGTGAGTTAGCTGGGACCAGCTGGCTTCCTGGTGGGATGGATGGTTGACTGGGTAGAGTGGACCTGTCGTGGATGGCATTTAGATGAGGAGGTAATGCTGCCCGGGGTGTGGTCCTGCAGTTGGCATTGAGGCAACTGTTGCCGGCTCTTCCATCGTGGTCGCTCTGGTCGTTCCAACCGCTGCCTATTTCACAAGAGTTAGACGCCACCATCAATAGCATACTGAGTAGCCAACGTACTGAGTCTTCGTTGCGCGTGTAGGTGTGTGTCTGTATGGCCAGACAGTTTGGACAGTAGGACAAGGCATACGATCACTTTGGCGGAGTCTACTGCCTGTTCACAAACCCATCATAACGGGATAGCGGGAAACCCAGGGATTCTCGGCGGCTTGTGCTAGTCGCCCCGCCCGTCGATCTGACTGTGGCCAGCGTTCGAGCCTCCAGGTAGTGCTGGCAACGCGGAGTAGAATTACATTAAATCGCGCCAAGTCAGCCCCACCCACGGAGACAGGCGGGCAGCACAACCATCGCGTTCAACATAGACTACTAGTCATTTCCATATAGCAGATTCCCGTTCGGCGTAGACACATACACACGGGCACAGGCAGGTACACGAACAAAGAAACAGGCACACGGGCCTTCGGCGATTCCACACAGACAGGCAACAACAGAACGTCACACACACACAGACACTCATATGGAGAAATGGTCACAGCCTCATCATTTGTATCCTCGTCCGTCGGCCACGACAGGCGGGTACAGCTGAGCGAGCTCGGCATGCTGCTACTACTGCTGGTGTAGCCAGCGGAATTCTGCTGCTGTTTACTCAGAAAAGCCCCTCCCTTAGTTTTCCGACTGTCACCAGTATGAGCTAGAAGGGCCAGCGCCAAGAAGACTGAGATGGCTCTTTTCAACTCATTCTGGGCCTGTTATATGGGTTGCTGTGGGTCTTGGCACCGTTGGAGGACGCGTAGCTGACATTGCGAAAAAATCAATATGGATAAAAAAGCTAAAAAGGAGACTACAAATAAGCAGAGGGAAAAGAAGAATGAAACCAGCATGGGGCGAATAGGCCAGGAGTTGATTTACCCCGATGCTTCGCCGCTCACTGGTCCAGACGATCCTAACAAGTCGCCTTTGTCGGAAGAACAATAGCGTAGAAGGCGTTGTCGTAGTTGGATTGGTGACGAAATTTGAAAGATGCTTCGACCATGATCAGGATTAATGATGGATACCATGGTTCGCGTGGTCACAGCGACGGAAGGGTTCGATCGATGCCACAGCCCAGCAGCCCACGTCAGGCCACAGCTAAAGGCCGTTGCTATTGGGCTAAACTCGCTTGTATACTGGTCTGCTATATGACGGCTTAGCGTAAAACAATATGATTCATTCAGGCTAACTACGCAGACTTGTTTTTGAAGTCACGGCCATCGACACACTAACTTCAGCCACGACTAAGACTCGACCGTTATGAGATACGAACGTCATCCACAAATAGACTAAGCTAACAGGCCAGAGAAAACTATTCTTTATTCAGTTCTTGTGTCAAGTGAGTTCGTACGTCAAGACAATTTTATAGTATAGAGAGGTTACATAAAACCCCCATTGCCGAGCTTCCTCTTTGTGCGGCACTTTAACTCGTGATCCCCCGTGAATCAATCGAGAAAGACAAAATTGCATTCCACTACAGAAACGAGTTCAGACTATAATAGCGATTGTTTTATAAACAAACTGGATAGCACGTTAAAAAGAAGCAAAACAATTGATTATAGCATAAACAGTACGTCTTATTCTATGTTACTTGTAACGCTTCGAAACCATTTGGCGAACAATTCTCGGAAAAATGCGAAGACTAGATGCACCCTTTCTCACAAACGGGCACAGCCGCTGAAAAAAAAAGTCAAATTCATTACATCTCGATTACGTACACAAATTCCTGGGCTGTGTATGCAGTACTGCGGCTTATGTTGAGCGTATTATCAATATTAGAATACAATTTTTATCGGTCTCGGTGCCAGCCACAGAGCAAGCATCCCTATTTTGCGTCGAGGTCCATTTCTGGTGGTTTTATGATGGGTGACCTGAGTCACCGGCAGCAACAATAGGACCAAATGCAGAATGTGAAGGCCACAATGTGTAAAGCGATTTTTGTGTATTATCGTATCCTGCATTCCTTGACCCCATCAAATGCCTCATCGACTTGAATCACTGCAGACTCGCTAGTTGAAAGATGACTTCTGCGAAGTTCCCAATAGCCTTTTCATAACTCAATGAACTTAGGTTTTTAGCCACAGACTTTTAGAGACAACAGACCTTTAGACACTTTAACAGCCAGCGTTACCCAGTGGTCACCGACACACGTAGCTTTTTTCATTTCTGACAAATTCGTATGTTTATGATACTGTATAGATTGTTCTGTTTAGTGATAGGTATTGAAAAGGTATTCCTATAATAATCTACTTAGAAATTTCCTTTCTAACAATGCACGATACCAACTGTGTGTACTTACCTGCGCTTAATCAAATTAATTTACCCTGTATATTAATTGCACGTTGCACGTCGCCTTACGAGACTGATTGGCGTCAACAATTCTACGTTAATGTCTGTAATGCGGACCGCTCGAGTGCCAAGCCAATGCAGGGAACCCACCGTAGCGTGCTCGCCATGAACCTGCTGACTGCCTCGAACGGAGCAAAAGTGGCAGACATTAGTAGCGTCTTAGACGGCTGACTGCAACGGCTCAGATAACGTCAGTTAATCCAAACCCAGAAACCTGATTGAAGCGACTTCGATGTAGGTCGAATTACCACATTTTATTAAGTCGTGCTATTAATGGCATCAATCTACTGTAACTCTGGTAAAGCAGATGTCTGGGAAACAGGTATCGAAAAAGGTATAATCGTCATGCATATGGATGTTCTATGAGTACATAAACAACTTCTGGCGAATACTGTTGGGGACGTTGTTTACCTATTTAGCATATATTCGTTAAGCTAGAAAAAAACAAGCGTCATGTCTAGCGCTGTACAGGAATTGGTGACATTTGCCGGTCCGCTGTAGACATTCTGTATACGTTCCATAATGGTAGCTCGTATATTTAATGCAAGATGTTTACTGACTAGTTTAAACAGAAGCATTTCTGCTATCATGTTTGACAAAATGTGATATTTCTCTATTTGTCGGCCAAACTTTATCCTTAAAAAAGTTACTTCACTGTCAGATGCCTCGTTTAACGCAGCAACATGTACGATTCGACTTAATACACTCGTGCAAACGACAGCTATTAACACCTCTGTATAACCATTCAGATAAGAAAAGCACGTCGAACAGGAAGCCTCATGTGCCTGACGCTTTGCTGAACGCTTATTGTCTTTCGATATCGGAGCTGTAGAATTTCAGTGGATTTCGCGCGGTTGAACAAATCGTTAGACCGGCCATCTCGTCGTCATTGAGTCTAGGCAGACTTCGAAAAAATTCGGGCCACTTACCAGCCCTCAGCTGCATGCAACATGAACCGTCATATCGACGATATACCTAAAAGTGCGTTTCTGGTGGACGCATATATGGGTTTTTGGCTAGCTTCTATACCGAAGCGATGGACAAACACCAAATGGCAATAATAGTATTTAAGGAAAATCGTAGGACGATTAATTATTCTCTCGTTATTAAGAATTTTTTGCATTATTGATTTGACCTCGGTGCGCAAGGCTATCGCACAACAGTTTTAAATCATTCTGTGGGTAAAGTTCACGGTGACGGTCAACCCCATTATTTAAATACCGCCTCTGGTGGAGAATGCCTGCATACGGATAATCGACAGGTGAGTACTTTATCTGCTTCGTGTGTAGGTCACACCAAAGCGGCTGATAAAAGTAGGTTCGTAGACAATAGACATATTTGGGTGTGTACAATTAAACCGGATCGAACTCTTTACAGAAACTGAGTAAGGTGTGCTAAAGGCACGAAACGTTTTTAGTGAGATATGACGCCAGCTAAAGATATTTTGCGGCTCTTGTGAAAATCGGGGCCGAATCTCCTAGACAACGATTCTAACGATAAAATAGAGTGCGAAGTGTGAAGTTCGTAACACTGCTAACTCGCACTCAGTGTGCCTATGCGCATATGTTAATTTAATTATTGAAGTGAGGTCTAGTCTGGGGGGCCACTTCCAGCTACTTGTACGTTAGGTACAGATTCTCGCAAATGTTAAGCACGTCAAACATGACATGCCCAGCAGCTGTGTGGAACGCGCGCTGATGAATGATTATGTCGAATCAAGCCAAAGTTGGCTGATGATATGACGCACTCTACCCTAGGCATTAGGGAACTCATTTTAACGAGGGCTTCACACGGAATGGATCGCAGTAAATGCCCGTTACAATAGCAGCCGTACATTCTGTAACGCACAAGCAGCATTTCATGTTTCTAGATGCTCATGCTGCGTAAAAATAGAATTCTGTAAAAGACATGCATAATTACATCACTTAGCGTATTGTATGCTGGACTATTCTAAATGACTCATTCTAAATATCCATTTCTAAAATGAGAACTACAAAGACCCACTCTTTGTCGCTGTCTACTATGAACGATATGCTTTAGGCGGATCAGCTGACCGAGGAGCAAATCGCCGAATTCAAGGAGGCTTTCAGCCTGTTCGATAAAGACGGTGATGGCACAATTACGACCAAGGAACTAGGGACCGTCATGCGGTCCCTCGGCCAGAACCCTACTGAGGCTGAGCTTCAAGACATGATCAACGAGGTCGACGCTGACGGTGAGTTCTCGAAGTATATTACACATTGAAATAATCACTTTTCCGTACATCAACTAATCAGAAACAGTTGGGTGTTAATAAGAACTAATTGCTTGGCGAACGATGTATTCAGATTTTGTATTAATCTAATAATAAATAATGTAAAGGTTGAGTGGGTAAGGCCTGTGTTCACTCAACTTGTATGTACTTCGCTTGTAACTTTTTTTCTCTACAAAATATTTAGCATCAAAAACGAATAAGCCTAAATGCGCATAATCTATTTTACTTATGAATTACTCTCACCAGTATGATTGCCACTGCTTCATAGTATTCTATCTTTGTATAGCACGATATCGGAATTTGCCCTCTCGGCTGTACTTTGTAAGTGTTTCTCGTTGTTTGACACGTTTAGAGCCATTCTTCAGCCGTACCCGGTGAAATAATAGCACGAGTTTTGAAAGAGCAGAGGATGCAAGCAGATATTTCCTTATTCATTCACTCTTCTCCACGATTTATGACATGCTTCGCTCGCTGCCGGTGAACCATAGTGCTTTTCCCACTAAGCGCCCATGCTTCATATGAAGCCCTGACGATTTTCAAAGCTACTACCAGTAGCTAGCAATGGTAGCAAACAACTCGCATATTCTCTATCCCTCATATTTTTCTTTCTAGCTATTCATAAACAGAACCAGCTATAGGTTTCGTCGTTGAGTCATAAAACGTCGGAAGTCGCGAGTTTCATGTCCCCTATGGATCCGCGCCCACGTGATGTAGATCCGAACGCAGTTGTCTAGACAGAGAGTCCAGGGTAGTTCCGTCACTCCATTCAATAGCACCACCACCAACAACGACGGCACCTGGCTGCTCACTGCCACTCTCCAGTCTGTTTCCCCATAGTGGCCACCCCATAGCAGCTTGCCCCTATTCTAGTTCCTGAACGAATTTTTCTACGCCATACACTCCATAGAGCCCTCGCACTTCGTCGATCGGGCCTGGTTGCTGCTGTGCCTACTATGTGCGAGAGAGGTCTAGTGTAACCACACTTGACAGGCAATAATAGCCCGCTGCTTCTGAAGAAAGCTGCACTTAGAATGTAGGTGAAACATGGAAGGGGTCAGCGTCACGGAAGAGTACTAATGATAGAACAAACCCTTAAATGATTTTATATTTCCCCGTTTTTATCTGCCCCATTTAACGGATTAAACCACTGTATTTTTATAATATCAAACTCGTAATAGACGTATGTCAGCTGGGTCGGTGAAGTTTGTAGGCAAGCAAATCACGAAACTCAAGGGCCGTAAATATTGAAGAGTTGCGAGATAGACAATGTTTACTCGCTTCAAAATAAGATTTTTGTCATAGTCAGGTGGAGGTTTGCTAGAGCTAGATGCGAAAATTGGATCATAGTATACACGTCGTTTAAAATTTGACAAAAAAATCAGAAAGAGAACGGATGAGGTAAAAAACATAACTGCAATGCAATACGTTTGAGCGTATTTTTTTGTCCATATGTGTAACTTTTGCCGTTATGTTAGATCCTAAAGATGAGTATGTCGGCCACTAAGACGTAGTATTTCGAGTTGCTTCATTTTACTTTTGCCACGACGATGCAATCCAGAATATTTATTTCGTATATGGTGAGAACTCTATTATGAGTTATAATATTAACAATAGAGTTCTCACCATATACGAAATAAATATTTAAATAAATAATAAAGAAATAAATAGAAAAAAATATAAGAAATAAATAAAATACAATAAAAAAATCTTATACATCTGTCTTTAAAGTTGGATTAAAACGACCCTTGCTGGGTCGAAGATGAAGCACATTTAGGATCCGATTCTGAAACTACCAAGCAACTCATTAGTAGGTCTTTCAATTATGAAGTTCTCGTTATTTGAACCGCATTTATTCCGAATTATTTATTTGGTAGCTTTTTGCCTTCGATGAATGAGAAAAGAATATCGAACATGCCGTTGGCGTACCTATATTCAAAGCGTATATATATATATATATATACGCTTATATACGTATATATCCCTTTTTCGACAATTCCACCTTTTTCGGAATTATTGACTCCCTGATACGAATGCGTTATACAGAATAATTCTATTTAAATCGACATGTTGACCCCTCCGTTTAAACTCTTCATCGCTATTTACAACAAGTAGCTTGCCCGTTACCAACGATCGCTGACTAAGGCTAGCCTCTTTGATACGAACTTATCGCTGTGAGATCCGAGCATGTTTTTCACGAACAGATGCGCCCGTCCTTCCTCAAAAAAAGCTTATTCATGAAGCACAGAAGACATAACGCTCGAAGGTCTAAACAGCTTTGTCGTGCTGCGAATGCTGAGTAGGAAAGCTTCGGTGATAAATAATGAGACACAATCTACAGGCGCTTGTGCAAATTTAAGACGCAACTGCTATTCAAGCAATAACATTAGGGGTCGTTTTATTGCAACACAGACCTTCCTAAACACACAGCCCCGAGTAACAAATAACAACTGATGCCGCACATTGTCTGCTGGCGAAGGTCGCTATCGGCCCTGACCGTTATACTAACACTTGTATTAATATTCGATGACCAGGATAGTTCCGAAATCTGGGTATTGAAAATATAGGTGACAGTATGGCAGCAGGATCGGACAGCTATTTACACGTTTGATGGCCGTAGTGTCTAATCGCGTCGCGATCAAGGGAAAATCAAACTCGTAACAGGCGCATTGTTCGACTAAACGGACAAGAAGAACGCAGAACTTGCTAAAGCTGTCCCGGCAGCGTTGTGTCACGCAGAACATAATGCTCCTAGTAAGGGATCACAATTGGGCAGGTACTATGCTAGGCGACGCGCTGCTGATTGAAGAATTTTCACATTTATCTTACTAAGGAACGCAATTCCAAGGATCAGAAACTTCATTGAGGCGAGTTATCTGTATAGCTGCAATAACTGCATGAATTCTCTCTATTGATTTCGTCCGGGCTTTAAGCACACGAGGCTTTTTGTGACGAAACAGGAGAAAGTTAGTCACTGTCGTCAAACTGGTTAATTAGATTATTGGACAAGCTAACTAGCTCTAACGTAATTACACGATGTAAGTCTCTACCGCATTAGACTATGCTACGGTAAGGTTGCGAAACCTGAAACTCACTCACTTAATCGCCTGACGATTTTGCTTAGTCCCAAAGTTCTGAATGCCCCCGGTGTACCGCTAGTGTCATTTGAAGACATTCAGGTGTTGTAACTTTTTCGTTATTTAGAGCTTTTGCAGCGTTTGTTTTTCCATGAACGGTATCAACTCGACTGCTATACATTTTCTCTTTCCTGTATTTTTGCTGATGAACTTTTTTCAGTTAGCCAACGGTGGTCATGTTAATTTATTGAGTAACAACAATAATAATACTACAATGAGAAATGACTTGAAAGCCGTACGATAGCGTTCTTAACGTGCCGTTCGCTGACACTCCTGTATATCTACAGTCAACAGTATCACCAACAGATATTAATATTACTTGTCATGGTGGCTGGTTTAGTCTCGTACAGTGCAGCCTGATTAGAGCCAAACAGAAAGCTAAAATACTGCCTAAGAACGACGTTCATAGCAGAAGCAGGAGCGCAAATATGAAAGTTACTGGAAGATACTGATAACAACGCTAGCCGAATCGAGTGGTAACTGGTCGAAGTTAGTCGTAGTTAGCAGCGTGCTGGTTTGAGCTTACTGTCGTCATTTTGCCGGCTAACCTTCTATTCTTTCGCGTCCTTCACCTGCAGTTGCCACTGGCTCAACCAGCGTTGCTGAGTTGTCCTACTCTTCCTGACAAACAAACAATGAAGATAGTCTTCTTTTGCCTGTCCCTTCTTCTGACCTCTAGCCCCTATCCGTAAGGTCTTTCCCTTCATCGACTTCTTCTTCGTGCTAGTGCAGTCGCACGTCTTCTGCCAGTGGAGTCAGCCTGAATTCCGATACAGTTAGAACAGCAAGGGTGCCACGTAGAAGGGGCTAATAACTTTAAGCTATTTAACCTAAATGCGATGCGTCCTAACGGGTCTGTGAAGAAAAGGCCGGGCTCCATGAGCTGTACGTGGTGCTAATACTATTATGACTGCTGCTACAGTCTTCGGCTGGAATATGGCCATAGGAGGTGTGCAGCGGAGGGTGCTGGAAGTACAACTGCTGCTGGCGTAGCTCGTTTTTTTGCGGTATCAGGATCACGTGTACGTAATGGCTAACCGTTAATTTAGGCGTGTAAAGCGCCCAACCGAGGTTCAACCCGTCCAGAATGGATGTCGGCAATATCTCGCTGGCTTGCTCTCTCCTACTGCAGAGGCTGCTGTCGTAATTGCTCTAGCTCGACGATGGTTGCTGATCTTCGTTCATGCGCACACCACAGAGTCCCCCGCACCATCGCGCCCAACCCAGTGAACACGTACTGTTGGTCCGCGTGCCAGAAGCTCTAAACGCAGAAGGTAGGTTGCCCCGGAGAGCAAACACCCCGTAGTGTATGAGCGAATGGGGCGCGCAGCTTTTACTTAAAGCAGCGCCAACAGTTTGTATCGCGTCGCGGTGTCTAGTCTTAGTAGCAATGGTAGTAGGGGTTCGTTCATTGATATACAACAGGAATCGCCACTTCCAGCGTCTGCAATGGCTAGTGAAGCTTCTAAACGGTCGCACAGCTAGTATTACATGTACGTATTGCGGTCTCCGTAGCGAGGAGAGCGGTGACAACTAAAGGCCTTACTTTTACTCTATCAACACACTTGCCTTCCCTCCGACGGTTTACCATATATGTGTATAATGCACAACTTTAACAATAGAAACAGCAGCTGGAGCAGAGTACTCCTTTGGGATTTGTAGCTTGCTGGGCTGCTTCGATAACTCTTTGCATGGCTATGACTGACCTTGCTGCTAAGCCTGAACCGGTAGCACCGTCCTGAAACGCCAGTTGGAACGGCACCCGCACGTATACAAGCACAAAAAGGGTCATCAAAGCGCAAGAAGAAAAGACACAAAGGGTTAGAGCATCCACTTTTACCTCTCGCAGCAGACCTTATCTCCCCCGTTGCCATCTTTGCTACGTCTGGTGCTAAGTCTGCCAGCACTGCGCACCCCGAAACAGTGTCTACTACCGACGTTCGTGCGCAATGTGTGGGGGAGGCGCTGCCGTCACTTTAATTTAACATTTTATCCCGATTTTGCTCGGCCGCGTACAGTGTAGGGAGCCAACACTGCGTTTGTCTGTGAGAACGATGTGAAGCAGACATGAGTCCGCATCACATCAACACCAATATAAAGTCACCAACAACACAAACTCGCCCCAGCTATGGTGACGTTCAAACTGCAACAGTAGGTGCAATCTAGTAGTTCAGCTGGCCAATTTATCAGCCGTTAGTCAACCTCAAGGCTAGACAGAGCCAGTCAACCGCGTAAACAGCTACCTATCCGACCCAGTCGTTACTTGCGCGTTAGGCATTTACAACACCCCAGCAATGGCCGCCGTCTGTTACTGCTGAAACGGCCACACTAAAGCAAAACGGCAGACCGGTTAGTGTGGTAATTTTTTAAAATAGGAGAACGAGTAAGAGGTGGAGTAGTAGAATTGTGGGAGAGTGCCATTCGTGAGTTTAAATTGCAGGATGGTGTTTTTCGTCCTGCTTTGCATGTCTGCTTTAATAACTTGGCTGGCTCGCTTACCTCTTTTGAAGCTCCTGGGCGTACATCTCTCAACCAGCCAGTCATTTCTTCCATAAACTATGATAATGCTAACGTAACAACTAACTCGCTGAAGAACTTTGTTTAGTTTGCTAGTCTTTTGGGGATTGCTGACAAAGGCTCTGGGAGACGTACAGCCATTGTAAGGCGCAAAGACGGTGCACGATAAAAACATGAAGGACCAAGACATAGTGGACAAGTAGATGACAAAACCCCAACGTTTTTGACGTCCGCGCTACCGTTTGGCGCCTCGGCTAAGGCGAACAAAACAGTGCAGAAAAGTAAGATAAAAACCAATTTCTGTAGAGGAAATAGCAGCAGCGGTTACAGTAGTAGTGACAAGAAGAAAAGGAACATAATTAGAAGAGCCCATTTACGCTTATTGGCCTAAGCAATGGATTGGTGGAGCTTGGTGACAGTTGAAGGTCGCAAAGGAACATACGCCCTTGAAAAGTAGGTACGTCCAGAAAGATCCTAGTATCGGTTGGAAAAGTGGGGAGCAGGGCTAAGTGTAGACCTCTGTCTTACGTTTTGCACGGGGTCCATGTAAAGGTACAAGATCGTTGGCGGCCTTTGTGGCCACCGTTGCTGTTACTGCAGTCACCTACCCGTTTGTCTAATGTTTGTTAATGGCATTCCCACTTACTCGGTGAGCTGACGGTAGCTGGTCCAACTGTGGGTGTTGAAAGCAATGTTTTGCGTGGTTGGTTCTCCTGCTTTTCTCGTTCGCCGGCTAGAGTCATAAATTAGTATATTTGGCTGAGTGATATAAAGTGCTGCTATACAATAAGAGAAACAAACGGGAGGTGCGAAGGCATTCAGTGGCGTTGAGTACCAATGCCACGCGGTGCCTATGGGGATTAGTCCTATGTCGGCCTGAAGATACTTAGAAGACAGCTCGGTCAACTGAATTTTTACGTCATTCATAGCTGAAATGTTCAAACCACATTCGTGGTCAACCCGAACACCCATATATGGAAATTCCGCCCGGCATCTTTGGGTGGGTCAGGTGGAAAGCCGATTCGACGCGGGTACACTAATGAAAGTACGATGAGTCTATAGCATTCGCCTCCTGTGAAACCTCCTTAATATGCTTGCGTTTGCCTAATGAGTTGATTTGTTGATGTGGGTGTTGACTACCGACCTGGGTTGCTTCGGGTCGCGACGCAGTGATGTTAACTTGGATAGTGGGGTCACCAAAAGGAGAGCCCTTACAGCAGCGGAGAAGATGCAACTTACCAAAAACGGCCGAACTCATTGCATTTGCTTTGGTTTCGCACACCTCTGCTAGTTCCTGCGCATGCACGATGGGTGTGGGGTGACACTAAATTGGCAAGTATTGCCTACAATGGCGTACCACACGCGCGTGGAGTGGTCCTGTATAAAAGAATTCAGTCCAATGGAAATGCCTACCATACAGCGTAATATCTAGCAAAAAAGACAATCAAAATAGCATCACCGTACAGTTTGTATGCAGGAGTGGCGGCGGTAGGGGCACTCAGAAGACACTGCATGCAGAGTGCTTTCCATGCAGCAGAAGCAAAATGCTGTTGGCAGATGAACAAGCCGTTGTCCTTGAGTCGCCCGAAGGTCGCGCGCCGTATGCTTCATCTTACTATTCAGTAAACAGCGGAACATCCAAAGAGGAGAACGTTAAGCCGCAAAGGTGAAACATAACTTAGAGGAACAAATCGAGCCGACACGCAAACGCAGCTCGTTTTGTGTAAGGAGGCTGTCTGTCCATGCACTAACCATTCACTTCGCGTATATAACATACAAGTATGATGTGTTGTCGTCTACACTGAAATGTTGGATTGACGTGACGCATTACTCTTGTCGACTAGTAACTATCATTTAATAAGAACTCTTGCAGTCGACCTTGAAGAAGTCAGATGAAAAAAGCGCGACTGCACTCAATCGTGGCCTCTTTTGAATTCATTTAGACCATTTAGACAAGTTTTCATTGGTATCGACGAAAATTACCCCATGGTAAATGGTATCAGAATAAACATAGTCGATTGAAATGTCTGTAAAAGCGAAATCAATGAAGAAGAAGTTTTTGCCCGCTCAAGGATCTCATCGACACACGCGACAAGGCCATGGTTCAAAACCGAAAATTTCCAATTCCTACGACTATTATAGTGAATTATTGCACTGCCGCAATACTGCTTGGTAGTTTGTTTGGTTCGTGTTTCTATTGCCCATTGCATCGCCCGCCACTATGCTTCAAACGTTGCTAAAACAACTTATACGAGGTGGTCAACAAACCGACAACGCACTGATAACAGGCTTAAATGGTAGGCGCGTCAGCTGCTAATTTGGCTATTATTTACGACGACTACGCGCTCAGAGTTACGAGCGCCGATTGCAGTTTGTCTTTTTCCTTTAAGGTTCAGCCTAGTCAAGCCATTGAATGAATACTCGTATTCTGCGTGATGCTGCGTCATTCTGGTAATTGCCTTGAGGCCCATTGCAAACGTAGTTTACAACGAGAAATACTGAGCTAATGGCGTACCTGCAGTTGTAACTAGCTTAATAGATGGTGAAAAATGGAAGTAGGGAGTTAGCGACGTGAACAGTTTTTTTTTATTAACTAAAACATTATTTTGGATGCAGTAGGGTCTCAGATCTGCTTCTCTGACTGCTTCCGACCTCAATGTAGCGGTAACAGTCGCGGCAGGCCGAGTTAACGTTTCTTCTGATGCTAACGTGGATGAGAAGCAACAGAGGGTCTCCCTAAGTTTTTCATGGTGATTAAAACACAGTCTTAGCCATATGCGGAGGGATAAAGCGTGCTGCTGGTGGTCGTCTTGAACGTGTCTATCAAAGCTAATTTAATCTACTGAGTTTTTTTCCCAAAATAAATGTCGGCAAAACGATAACACTGCTGAACAGTAGAGTGAATAACCAGCAACCACTGCGGGGTGATGAAGCCCCTAGACTAGTCCGAGAACTGTCTGAATCTTATTTCCTGTGTATGGTCCAGCCGCAAGCAGTGCTATCCGATAAGTATTCCGCAATCAGTGCAAAGCTATTTAAGAGGGGTATGATTAGATTTTGTTGTTTTTGCGTCCTTCATAAGTAGTTCTTTTTGTAGTTTTTTTGTAGAAAACTTGCTGAAGCGCCTTGTCGTATTTTACTTAGAGTGTAGATATGCCATTTTTGTTTAGACAATGCTGGTAAGTTATCGGGTAGACCTGCTCAGGTAACAATTGGTATAATATAAGTACAAAATGCTGCGATTTGATTTAAAAGTAATTTACGTAGTTCCTTGCAGTACTAAATGTTTCCTCCTTCTTTTTACTGCATTTGCGTTTCAGGTAACGGCACTATTGACTTTCCAGAGTTTCTCACGATGATGGCGCGTAAAATGAAGGACACCGACTCCGAGGAGGAGATCCGGGAAGCTTTTAGGGTTTTTGATAAAGACGGAAATGGGTAAGTTTTAATATCACCCTATGACACCTGAGTGTACAGCTCAACCGACCAAGCCATTCGCGGATAGCTCTCGATATGCTGCTCTAATAACCTTCCTATCGAGACCTCCTAGTCGTTGGCCCATCCCGGCTTGGGTGCTACCCTCCTCTATTTCTGTGCTTTGAAAAGAGCAGTATATGTGAGTGGGTGCACCGTTGTGAACTACGGGTTATGTCGAAAAGTCACTCAAATGCTGTGCAAAGCCTTACTTTGGTCTTGACTTGTGACTGTCAACTAAGGTCCCTGTAAATACCAGTTAAAGGCGCTCCAAAGTGCTTTCCGTTCCTTTTTCTTAAAAGAGAAGCAAAAGACAGCTTTTTGCTACTCGACTGCCACTACTTAAAGTGCGTCTTTAATACTAAACGTATACAGACATATGTGTGATCCAGGTGATGCTTCATACACTGAAAAGGATAAGTCGTGCTTAGAAAGAACATTTATTTTCGCTGCTAATATTACAAAAGTCACATTGATTTGTTGACCGGTAATACTAATTATCTAAAAGGCTATCTTATGCTCGACGCTTATTTTATGTGCATCCAGGCTTAAAATTTTTGACAAAATCTCAAAGATTCAAGATGGCTGACGATAGGCGAGAGTTCGCAATTTCTTTTCTCGGACATTTAATGGTTTATTTCACCCCATTAGCGTAAGGTGCATGTTTCAAGCTCAAATGCCGTCCATAAGCTGCTTCGATAACTTGTTGAACCCAGTAGAAGGCGAAGTCAATAGTAGATGTTGCAAATGTGTTCTTTTTGTCACCTGAAACATTCACCGTTGGGGCTCCGATTCGACATAAAGCTTTGTTCACCACACAACGAAATTGTAAAGGAATTAATTCGCCTTCCAAACTAACGGTAGGTGAAGTGAATGGAAAAAGAAAATTCGAAAGAAAAACATGATTACTGTTTGACTAACCAAGTGCAAGACACTTACATTGTAATCTCGTATCTGTTATTTCTGTTGCTATCCTTACATACTTCCATACTGCATAATATTTTTTTTATGTCATTCGGCCGTAATCCTGAAGTATCCTTACCCCCTAAAGGTGACCTTGCTCTTTTCGTCAAAGTTGAATAAGCCTTTGGCGACGATGCTACATCGATAGCAAGATGATTATATTGACATGTCAGTAGCGACTCTTTTCTGCTACCACCACTGTTATTTCTCGCACTGTTGCTATATTTATGCGATGATGACGACGCTTGGCTGTAGTCACTACAAAAGGCGTGTACCGGTCAGCCTTTCACGGGCTGGTGCGGTTTTTCCTGTATTTAGTTGACTGGTTAGTGGATAAGTGTAGCCCAGTGTAGCAGTTTTAACAGAGATAGTCCCGGTAAGTAGTGTCGCTTGTTGTATCATGAAAATAATTCGGCTGCATTGCATCACTGCGCGGTTCGTCACCTTCTACAGAGACATCAGCGGCTAATGGGCGGATCGTTGTTGTCTGCTACTAATATTACGTCGGCTGCTATAGCCACTATTTATGTGTGGCGATGTCCAGAGGACCGCTGCAAGGTGCATCCATTCTGCTAGTACTAGTAGTAGTGGGTCCGGCCGTGCTATAGTGCAATCGAGTCGGGGCTAGATCATGATGATAAAAATAAAATGTGGACGAATGTGTTGTCGAAGCCGGCATAAGTTTTGCTGATTTCCTTAATAAACTAGAGGCTATACGGACCAAAACTCAATCGTGGCTGCAGCAATGATCGGCCTTGACCGTATCAAAGTGGTGCTGCGGCGATATTGATGTCGTTCGGCTGGCTTAAACACCTAACATCCGTTCGTGTCGTTGTTTCCATAACTAGTGCTGACGTAGCCAGCTTCGTCTAGACCCACATTTGTTCCTTGCTTTCTCACACACAGTGTGAAGTTATCGTTGGCGGTCCTTTGGCGTTTCTGGGCTAAAGGAGGAGTCACTGACTTTTAGTACGATGAGGGGTGGCTTAGCAGCGAGCACGTTGCCGTGTCAAGTGGTTGTTAAGCCAGCACACGACGCCCACATGATTCGAAGGCAGGGTAATTTAATACAATAATAATTGTAAAAATAACTGCACTTTAAAGGGCATGTGTGACCGCTGACACAATTGTCTTGGTGGAGAACTTGTTTTATTTCTCAGAACTGTATAATGTTGAACGCGGCGGTGGCAGCTGAGCAACGTTAAGGTATTCACGTAACTCTTATTTTGTTGTCGTGGGAGAGTCCCCTCTCACCGAGCTTCACTTATGAGTTGACTAATCGTCCAGACTGAAAGGGATGACCAGTATGCTTGAGTATACGTTGGCACATAACAAGCAGCTACGAATGAAGACAGAACAGAATCGACAGTGGAAACAAAAATAAATGGCTTCATTACAGCGCACCGCTAACTGGAGTCGTCGGATTTTTCAAGCGAACAAGAAGCGTTCCTCGTTCTTTTTGTACGATCCACCGTAGCATTAATGCGAAGTTGAAACCAGAGCCAAGTTTTGTGCCATGCGCTGGAGCAGAAATGCATTTTGCACCCTCGAGGGTGCGGCTCTTCTCCGTTGTTACAATTTAGGAGACCGATTTCGATTCTTAGCAATTTTTATTTTTTTCTTGCTTTCTTCTATATCGAGTTTACTTTCAACTCGTGTGGACAGGCGGTTACAGTCAGCTAGCTGCCCACGCGAATGCAGCGTTTTTAAGGTTTCATCGTTACTATTACCGTTCTAGGCAAAGTGAATAGACCCGGGTTTATGAGGGGCTGGCAGAAGCAGATGTACAGAAATGACAACAGACTTTTCGATAGTGGACGAAGCATTAGAGACAGCGAGGCTTATCAAATTTCCTTCCTATTTCTAAAGTAGTACGACATACAGCAGAAGCGTTAACACGGCGGTCGGGGCAGTGGTCACTTCTCTTTTTACTCTCACATCTGCTTCTAAGCTGAAATCCAAAGCACGCTACCGGCGAGCTGGTCAACAAAACTGGCTAAACGAAGTAAAACAAAAGGCCATACGGCTAGGGCGCATAGACCGCTTAAGTTGGGATCGATAGGACGGATTGCATGACTTAGACGCTATTAGGTAGATAGCGGCATTCATTGGATATAACGCTTTGCGTCGACTCAACGGATTCACGGTCGTTGTCATGATCCAAGAAGAAACCCAGATTCCGTTTAAATATCTAATATTGCCGCATTTTCCTAAAATATTTTCCGGATATCGACATCGTACTATCTTTATATGTGGGTAGTCGGAAAAACTACCGTGTGTGAGTTTGCCTTGGTTTGTAATGCGACTTGGTTAGAGGAAGGTGGCAATTAAGTCCTATGGTGCGATGCTTCTCCTGCTTATTTTCTCGCTCACATATATATATATATATATATATATATATATATATATATATATATATATATATATATCACTTTCTCTATCAAAGAGAGAGGAAAGGAAATCTAGTTATAACCATTCATATTTTAGAAGGTTGTGGCTGTGATGATAATGTCACTGATGACCTTCAACGTCATGATTGTGTTAATCAATCGTGGTAGCAGGCAACCCATTTTTTATAGTGCGAGACTCATTGTTCGTTGAAAAGAAAAGCAAGTTGTCTCTTTCTTTTCCAATGCTAGCACCGTTCTAGCTAGTAAACCCAGTTAGCAGCTGGACTTCATTCATCGGCTCGTCCTTTTGTTGTGGATCCACTGCGGTTGACTGTGAAGGCGTTGTTGTCATGCTACTATTCTGTCATTGACGTTGTGGCAACGCTAATCGTCGATATTATTCTCGACGCGGGATATGTTCTGTGGATTGGTGCTTGATTGCGTTGCTCAACCGTTCCCGCGGCGGTGGCTAATGTTGCTGCGGCTGTTGCCGTGAATCCACTGCTACTTTCGCGTTACTGCTATCGTCAAATGCAAATAAGATGATACATTTTAATGTCATAAATTACTATCATTGTTTAGAAGAGCATAAAGCTGGCCCTTATCGGTCCTGCTGCTAAGCCTGATAGTGTCGCTGTCATAGACACTGCTAGTTCTTCGTTACTATATCGTTGTCATCGTATCTTTCCAGTCCGACGAGTTGATATGGAGATTACCACCCATTGTTCATATGAGGCTTGTTGTTCATTTCTGGTTGCCTGTTTGGCGCGGAAGGCGCCTTTGCGACTGATAACGATCGATTTATATGAATTGAATAGCTGCGACCCTTAGGTCCTTAGCGGTGACGTCGAAATAGGTCGGCCGAGGCGGTGATAAAGGCGGCATCAGTTGCAGCGCGACCTTGCATATTTTGCAACAAATAGCGGCCTATGCAGAACTCAGGCCACTGCTTGCTCTCGCCGGCTCTTCAGCGTTGTAAACGTCGTATCGTCCTTATAGCAGCAGTAGTAGTAATATTCACTTATGAGCTACGGAAGTGTACTTAAAACAATGAATAGATGTTAAAAGCAAGTTGTTTGAGAACAGCTGGGTAGTAGCTAAGCCTCAAGCAAATAAAGATGACGCCAGGTTGTCCTGATACGTCTTGCCAACTTATATGGATGACGAAGAAAGGAGTATGAAGAGCCTGGAACGGGCCTGTTTACGTTGAAAGTACTGTTAAACGCATTAGCCTATATGCTATACGTATGTACGGTGGTATTAGCACATCCTGCATCATGTGTAGATTAGTATGTTTTCCTTACCGTGTGAAGGTCTAAGGAATAGCCGCGGAGATGTAGACTACAGGTTAGGTTAGTGTAGACGTCGAAGATGATCATTGGAGATGATTGCTATCGTAATTTCGTCTTTTTGTTCCGCCTCCAATTGCGGTGGTGGCTAGAGCTCGTATCAGAGGATCGCGTGCATCAGATCGGACAAAATAAAAGGGGATTTGTTGTTGTGTTGTGGATTATTGCTATAAATACCTAATACTATTATTATCCTGTGTATCAGTTGACGCAGAGGGGGCAGAAATGATTTATGGTATATTTCCATGAGTACGATTAGCGCGATAGATGGATGCACAGGTATAAATGCGTTTTCCTTGCTTAAAAAATCTTTGAAAAATACTACAGCGAAGCCATGGCTGATTGAAAGTATAACTGATCAATCTAAGGTATCGCGGAAAGTGATACGAGCCGGAAGGTACCGTGCTCGGTGGTCACGGACTGAAATTATTCTATTTTATATTTTTTAAAACAATTTGCAAAAAAGAATATTTTAGTAGTGCTTTAAATACAGAAGAACAATTTCTATGAAAATGTTTCGTCTTGTTGCAGATATATTCCGTTACGGGAAATCCACCATATTAGTACATTCAAGTGTAAATCTTGGAACTTTACTTATTTTGCTTTTATTTTGTGCGTAGTATTGGTCTATTTTTCAAGAAAATTTAAATAGTCCTATTACGCACGGGCAGCATTAGGACAAGGGCTGTTTCATATAGGCCGAGTATGGAGCTTAGCCCCGAACTGGACTTAGCTTCGCGGAGACCACTACTTGTTCATTTTTAATCTCCTCGTTAACGATCAGTCTGAACGAAGGCGACCCTATACGTAACATTATTATAGTTTCTAATTTTGATTTTGTCCTCTACGTATGTGTCTGGCCTACCTCTTGAAATTATTTCTATAACAGACATGTTCCATTATCACTACACTGACTGAATAAGAATTAGTGATACATACAATTATTAGCTGTACATGTAAAGTGCTACAGTTGTATTTGGCAAGGTTAAAAAATAGAAACGAGAAATCTCCAATTGGTGTTTTCCAGGATTTACGATTGAGGTGGGAACGACATAAGCTACACATATCGGCTGGCACTAACTGCACCTATTTTGATCTGCAGTAATGCGTATTTGCACCAGCAGTCATGCTAGTAACACCAACTAATGTTAGTTGTCATTTTTGGGTTCTTTTTTTGTTTTCCAGTGATCTTTTGAACAATAATGTGACATTGTTTCAATAGCTTCTCATTTGCCACCGCATAGCTCGATCTGCCTCTAGGGCAGTCAAATACGATTGCTGCTGCTGTTGAGGCCTTATCAGTGCTGTGGCACCTATATCTTGAACGGAATTGGCGGCTTGTGTGTCTAAACTGCTCAGTTGTTATTTTGGCACGTTTATAGGCGTAACTCGTGTTATGACCCGGGCACTTTTTTTAGCTAACTTCCGTTATCAAATGCGTATGCAGTCAAACAACTCGTTGTTCTATGCCCATTCAACTACCGATAGTATGACCGCAAACATTTGGCAAACCGTTCTGAAGCGCTGAAGGACAAAAGAATAATGATGATGATAATGCGGTCTTAAATGCAGATACTACTAATTTGTAACTAGTAAGATTTTAACATTAGTATTTAGGCGCTACATATATTCTAAATAGGGTGAATCTCTTCGGTTAATGATTTGTGTACAATATAATTATTATTGAAAACTGTTTCCCGTCCGATTCTATTCCGGCCGATAAGGTGAGGTGATTGCCGTAATTGAACTCCGTAGTGTAGGTGAAATCATAACCAAATATCTAGGAGGATATCATAACCAAATATCTAGGATAAATATTTAGGAGGGCGAAGGTTAAACAAATATTTTTTTCCGTTTGTGGACTGAGCAGGCATTCTCAGTGTTTGCTCCGATGAAAGCCACTGATACCAGCGTGATACTTCATATAAAAATTAAACATTTTCTATTATTCTGATCGAATGTCTCCATTTACAATGGACCGGAGCATTTAAAATTTAGCTTTAATTTTTTAAATTAAACCTCCTACAATTATATTTACAATATGCGGACTTGCATTTCCTAACGATAAAAATACACTATAAAATCTTCTTTATTTCACATTTTATTTTGCGATTGCTTTAAGTAGATTCGACTCGAATGGAAGAGGAGACTGTATGCTTAGAACCGGCGTCATCGCTGGTGTTGATCAGACGCACCAAAACAACGCTTACAAACTATATAAATTCATTAATTCAAACACAAGTAGCAAGGGAAGATTAGCATTAATAATGTTGTCATTAATCATTATTATTATTAAAAAAATCGTGGCGACTCCGCAATGGCGAGCTTCTTACGGATGTAACATTTTGTGCTTGTCCAATAAAGGGATGAGAAGATGTTTGTTTCGCTCACTGCTTTCATTCTTCCGGTTCGAGATCGATGTGACGATTCGCTTTCAGAATGAGATGCTAATCTATAGTTAAACGATAGAAACGATGTGATGAGTCAGATATAGTGCCTGTCGGCGTGAGTGATGTTGCCGGGAACACCAATCTGATCTATTGGGGTGATCTAATGGTGCGCAAGCGAATTTTCGACAGAAGATACAACGTCGCAGCCACCGTTGCAGGCGGGGTCCGTAAGAGAGTTATTGACACCCGTGGCTTTTGAAGGCCGAACGATGAGATTACTTAAGCAGTAGACGTAGGTAGAACCATCATTTGTTTATGATACTCGTACATGCAAGGGTACACGATTCGGTCACACAGAAAATGCATAGTCTACCTTCTCAATTAACCTAAAGACCAAGGAACTTGGAGCAGAGGACTTCAGGTTATAGGCGCGACAGGGACCGCCAAGGACCGACATAAAAACTGATCTGATTCGCCCAACGGCGAAGAACGGGTTGATCCACGAAATACGTATACAACCAGCAAATAATAGAAAAGTTGAAAGAGTGGCACTGGACATAGCCCGGTTTCAGTGTTGTCCCTACATCCAAAGACAAAGCCGATGTTGCGGTCGAAGATAGTAATAGAAGCCACATCTGAGCATTGATGTGGCCAGGCTATAGCTTGCCATAGTGCGCAAGTCTTCCGTCTGCCGAACATGCGCAGAATGCTTGTTTCACCCTTTTCGCCTCGGTTCCTTTTGACCGCAACTGATGAACTTCAATTTTCTATTAAAACTAATATTTTTACGCAATTTGGCTCTGAGTGCTGTTGAGATAAGGGGTGATGCGGTGGTCACGCCAGTTCAGTAACAAAATGTTCAGTTGAACATTGTAAAATAATATTTCTGTTATAATATGTCTGCTCGGTTCAGCTGCCGTTCCTGTAAGGGGCTTTGGCTTCAGGAGCTCCCGCTGTTCCCGACAATAATCTGGAGCTTAACGTATAGTTGCTGGAATAGTTGTTCGTACGGAGCCTTTTACCAAAAGTTCGTACGTTCCGCTTAATTTTAGAGTATTACTATTAAGATTAACATCCTATGACGACAGTAACGGAAAATTGATGATCTGCTTGATGAAAGCAAGCTACAGCTCTGCCAGAGCTTTTAACTGTTTTTGGTTATCACTGCGAAAAACATTACTTTGCCAATGAATCGGGAAACGTCTTCTTTTCAGCTTTTACTATATATCGTCTTAATACGATTTTGTTTGTGTTAGCTAGGCGCAGGCTCTAAAGGTGATTCCTCTTTTGGCAGTTTATTTCACATCTTTGTCCTAATCACTTACATAGGTAATAATTAATAAACCCTTTGGGTAATAATTAATAAACCCTTTGTGATATATGAACACCTATGCGTAATGGCTATATAATAATAACTTAGCCTGCTTTACTGTTATCATTAAGTTTTGGAAAAGAATTAAAGTCAAAAGGGCCACGCGATAAATAGGTACAGCACCAACTTGTTCATATAAGATTACGGGCTTTTTCGGGTACTTATTATTACAAATGCTCATACAAATGATGATTATTTGCAAATGTTTTTGTTTTTTAGCTTCATTTCGGCTGCAGAGCTGAGGCACGTAATGACCAACCTTGGCGAAAAGCTCACGGACGAGGAAGTGGACGAGATGATCCGCGAGGCGGATATCGACGGCGACGGACAGGTCAACTACGAGGGTACGTTAATAGCCCACCGGAATGTATTCGTACATGATAACCGAGTGATCGAGGCATCTACGGTCTTTCTCAAGTCCGTAGCATTTTACACTAATACCCAACTGTTATTGAATTCATGTTAGGCAACGTGTCCCATGTGTTGGTAAAGTACACCGTAAACGTTCTATTCTAGTTTTAAAAAGTACGAGGTAACGTGCCCGAACCATCGTAGATCGAATTTCCCTAGTAATTATTGCCGGCGGATTCTCCGATCTGCTGACTCCATATTCCATATCTGAGACTCCGTATTCCAGAATGATTCGTGAGGCCATCAATCCGGCTTCATATTCTCGAAGTGATATTTATCCTCAAATATCTTTTAGTATTTAACTATTCAACTACGGTATGACTACGTGTTGTTGACTAGTTAGAGATTGACAGTCGGGCATTTGGTCGAGGGACCTCGACACGGAATTATATATAGTACCATTTAACTTTAATGCTCTCCGTCGAAGTACATCAATTCTACCGGATTGAATCAGCTTTACCAAAAACGTAATAAACCCGCAAGGGTCTAATAAGTTTCTAAGTAGATCCGATCTATATCTAAGTAAGATCGTTGAGAATTTATGAAACGACGATGGCAAAAACTCTGCCTCTGCCCAACAGTAGTTTGAAACGCTTCTAGTCGAGGTCTTCTGCCTTTGGCAATTCACTTTAACACTTCCAGCAACCGATTGGCCACGAGGATGCTGATTGACGAGCAGCCTTTGTTTTGTCACAGTGCCTATTGTTACTACGCTTACTTTTGCCGTTGCCGCTGCAGCTGGTGATGTTTAACTGTCGTTGCTGCTGGTGCTGCTGGTATTCAAGACACCGATGTTTCTGCTATTTCGATTGACGACCGTATTTTGGTGAAGGGTGGTAGGGCCTTCTATTTTTCTCGCCAGCTTTTCGACGAACTTTTGTTTCGTTGCAATGCAACGAAACAAAAGTTTGTTGGCGGGAGGGGCAAGTTTGGCTTTACACTACAGCAAAAGAGCTCTCTACGCTGCTACGTATGCCATATTACGCCACACATTTGTTAGATACCCGTTTGGTTGGACTATTCCATCTCCCGCATCTGGCCTATTCCTACGTCTTTGTAAAGAAAAATAGGTGACCAAATTGCTTGGCTTGTTCATAGCTTGTGATCGACGCGCGTTTGGTGAACGGGGACCTGCCACTTGCTGACTCCTGGATGTTGTTGTCTAGTGTCGTAATGGATCCATTGCCGCCACCGTCGTTACGTATTCTGTGGTCGTCGCCGTTTCTCCAGCAAATCGGCCATTCTTTTCCCTGGTTCGCTTGCCGATTGTGTCATCTATCACTAGTTGTTCACCTCAACGTCAGTATCACTGTACAAGTGGGAAAGAACAATAGATAACGCTTTCGTCCTAGTGAATGCGAAAACTGAGCAGCGATAGCGATTTCGGTTAGCACCGCATCAGTCGCTCCTAAACTACTCAGATTATACCACCGCAACGGACGCAGCTGCCGAACTTGCTTCACTAATGTACTTTACTGTAACCGATCAGTCTGGGCCTATTGGAAACTGTTACACCTACCGATGGGCTGGCGGGTCAACTCAATTCAGCACAGAGGCCGCTGTAACCTCCTAAAACACTCGCTCCTTGAAATAAGCCACCATCATGCGAGTAAATGCGCGTACAGGCTACATATGGTGTGCCCGGCTTCATCGCCATTTGACATTGAAACTGTAATACATGCCGCGAATCCGGTAACTCAATGGCACCGACGTACGAGGTCCCTGGCAAGAGACAGTTCGGAGCCAGGCAAACAGCCCTTCAGCGAGGTAGTGATTCTGCAAGTAGAAGACAAACCTCTTCAGTAGAAGTTAGAACTTACATACGCATGTGTGCTTGTGGGCTTGACGACGTCTGAAATGGATATCCTAGCCACTATCAGAATGCAGTTGTAAGCAAGGAGCGCTGGTCTTTCGCTTACTGCTACTATTGGCGAACAATCATCTATGGGAGACACATGTTGTGAGAAAGCTAGTAGTGGTACGTGACCCTTTTTACCCATAGCCAGCGTAAAATGTCGCGATACCGATTATAACAGGAGTCATTTACGGGATCATTAACAGGACCCAAAAGGAGTTTGAGGGATCCGAGGTGACCGAAGGCCTCCATCAGTACAGCGATCTCAGCAAAGGTTGCCGAGGCGAAGTTCAGCCTAAGTTAAAGGGAGGCGCCAACAGAGCGTGTTGTGGGCTGCGCTTCACGAGATTCTGGGTGGGATAGGTGGCACTTGGGTAAACACTGCTGTGTGCAATTATAAATGTGACAAATTACACTTGTGGCCGCAGTGGCCTTGCGGTTCACTATATACTGATACACCCTTGCCATACGCGGCAGAATCGAGACAAAATGGAGGGTCTGATGGGTCGACAAACCTTGAGCGAAAATACGGGCATGTAGAAAGCGTTTCGAAAAGACTTCGCATGAAGTACGCTGCAGAGACGGTAAAATTACAGGTATTTCTTAGTCGCGTGCATGGGTGACAACCGGTTAATTATTTGAAATTCGTTTTTCCCCAAATCAGCTGGTCGATAAAGCCAGCACCCAGAGCCATACATGGAAACCCTCTCAAATCGATGCGATCCATGGTTTATCGACCAGTTAGTGGCTTGGATAGTACTACTGTGTTAAGAGGGTCCACAATAAATATTCTAACCTTTGCGTTCATAGGCGTACGAAATAATATTTATGCATACAAACATGATCGCTTTTAGCATACAAACGTTACTGTACTAATGATTAGTATGTATTACTTTATTATTATTATTAAGTATTATGTATTAATTAGAATTCGACTACGAGCAAGTAGCGTAATTACCTCGTTCATTCACTGTAGAACAGCCATAATTGATCATAATAGTAAACACTATTTAATTCAGCTTACTAGGAAAAACTATTGTTACTCCTGTTATCTTGTGTCCCCTTCAGACTAACGTGGTATTCCTCTATTTTTTTTATCATCAACATTTACAGAGTTCGTCACGATGATGACATCAAAATGAAGGGCTCACTATTGCGCGGGAAAAGCAGCCCAACAAAGAAACCTAGAGTGCGAAAGCGAGAACGTTAAACACGATGATATGCTAATGATAATACATACGACTAGAGGACAGAAAGACAGACAGACAGACTGAGCAGACGAACGGGCAAGTTGAAGAAAAGCCGAGTTGAACTGGCTAACCGTTGGGTACTCATTCATATTCGATAGTTACAGACAACAACATGAAAAACGACAGCAACAATCCGCAACAAACACACGGAGATTGCACACAATGAGGGTAAACTGAACATGGTGCAGCGGAAGTTGGATGGCAGCGGTACACAGTGCTGCTACTGCTGCTGCTGCAAATGCTAACACTCAATAATGATAATAATAATTATAATTATAGAAATATGATTATGTTGTCCAAAAGAGAAACAAACAACACAAACAAAGCTATTAAAAATCTGAATAAAAGCTAAGAAGAAATCAAGTAGCAGTCGACATGGGGAGTGGCAAACGATAAGAGTCCACAGAAAACTGAAGCGGCCGAAAGAAAACACGAGGCAAAAGGCAATGTATTCATTAAGACGAGGGGCAAGCGGAAGGAGAAGAGGTGGCAACAAGAAAATGAAGTGAACTGAAACAGGAGAATTCAGACAGATAGAAAGTGCGCAAGTAAACGGGATAGTGACGAGCAAAAGGTATCAAGGTGATGAAGATGACGAATGTCGGCTGTTGAAGATGGTAAAATGAAATGGAAGCTACATCCTCGCCCAGAAACACAAACAATACTAATGTCAAACGGTGTCAACTCTATCTAGTTTAACAAACAAGTCATCATTTTTCATCAATCCAAATTTAACACAGATGCTTCACATACACTTACACACACATACACAGGTGCACGCGCATACACACAGATACATACACAGAAAACAGTAACAATGGCAACGATAACAGCAAAAACAATCAAAACAGACTATTACCACAGAGATATGATTGCGATAATGCTACTGATATGACCCCCAGGAAAAGAGGGCAAGGCGGAAAAGAAATTCGAAAAAACGAATGCAAAAAATACGAGGGGAAGCGGATACAAATCACAAAAAATGATGATCGTTGACTGAAGCAAAAAAACAAAGCAGGACATTGCAAGGGTTGGTCAGCTGGTGTATAATCGACGGAATAGATTCTTTAAAATTGAAGACGTCGTTTATTGTGATTAAATAATTTACGTCTTATTTGTCGCCTTTACTACAACAACAACAAAACGGGCTGGAGAGTGGCTCGCTCCAGAAGCGGAATCGCAAAAACAGCAAACTAACAACAACAACAACAAACACCAACGAAGTTGGGAAAAATCCGTCTCGTATAAATCATCCATTAATATTTACTATAACCATCGTAGGAGTCAATTATGATTGTTATTATAGCTGATTTAATGAATAGCGAAAAAGCAACGGAAGAAGCAGTAAAAGGAGGCAAGTGAGCACCAAAGTCACGAGGGTGAAGAGGAGTTGACATACGGAAAGAAAAAAGCGGACGATTAGAGGATGTAGGTTCCGATTATGATAAGGTGATGCTAATTAATGATATTATCACTACAGTACATTGTCATAATTATGAACAAGAGACCAAATTTTTCTCAAAATGATGATTGCAATAACAATTATAATATGATAGTAATAATAATTATGACGCCAATGTCATCAAAACAACAGCAAGAGGTAAAACCCCTATACAATAGCAATGCTGAAATGGCAAATGACGAAAACCAAAAACCCCATAGTGATAATGATAAAATAAATCCTTGTTGTTGCCTGTAACAGCGATAATCCAACATCTGTCACATTTTTTTTTTGTAAGTTAGGAGAAAAATGATGAAAATTGCAGTCGGCTGAAAATTGTTGTTGCGCGTACGTGGACGGGCGCAGTACGATCATGTGTGCTCGCGATGATTCGTCGTTAACGAAAAAAGTTCATATAGGAAAGTAAACACAAAACGCTGAATCATACTTTCAACACAAATAAACAAAACCACTAAACGATACAATTCCGCGAAGAAGATATCTCGACATTTGTTAGATAAATAATCGATGATAGATAGGCAAAAAACCGACAAGGAGATGGAAATCAATGGCCATCTTCTTTTCATTCCACTTGAAGCCGGCCAATTTTCGGCCTACAGCTCTTCTTGCAAAATAGTGCAACAATATGGAACTCATCGTGAAACATGGATTTCCCGTTTCATACTATACTAGTACTACGACAGCATAGCGTTTACGAATGACAACAATGTTGGTAAATATTGTAGTATGAGAAAAACAGGTGTCGTGTAGTTAAGCGATTGTGATTAATAACAGTGGTTGAATATGACGAAAAAGCAAACAGAAACCGAAGTCAGGAAGAGTAATTAATGTCGCCCCCATTGCGTATGCGTGCGAGCAATTTATACATTATTATTATAATTCTGACAATGACAGCGTCGTTACACCGAGTCTAATCATTCCATCCCATTTGGCTTTACTACTATCGTATCATGACTGTTATTATTGTTATTATTATTACAGTTTCGATATGCGGTTACCGCGTGTTATTATACATGCTACATACTATAAACATACAACAATGACAAAATATATTTGAATATTTGAAATAAATGAAATCTCTCTGTCACTGTGCACAGTCAAGTCACTCTCTACTGCCTGATTCTGACTCAATTAGCCTAATCTATGTTTTGTTCTCCTGCGTGCCTGTCCCCGTAATGAGTTGGACGTCTGATGCCTGAATGGCCGTATAATTGTTGATTGGTCTTCAGGGTTCGTTCCTTCTCTAAGCGGGGTCTCCTTGCGCAATACCACCCGATTACAAACAGAAATAAAGAACAATGAAGAAATAAAGATGAACGAAATGGAAAGATGAACTACTACTACTACTACAGTACCAACTCTAATAATAATAATACTATAACATGTCGATACCGGCAACACGCATGAACAGACATCAACCTGCAGCAGCAACAATGACAACAGCAACGTCTGCTGAATGAGCAGCAGCAACAGCAACAGCTTAAAAAGATGGCGCGCAACGTCGTAGTTGAAATCAAAGCAGACGAAAAAACAAAACAGACTTGAGCGCGGATGATGGTGGTGATGATGATCATCGTCATAATACAATGCTTTCTTGCCAAGTAGTCAATACCATACCGCTACTACTAGGAGAAGTACTGCACCGCTACAACCTTTATTATGAGTACATCTCTAATGGAACTTCTTCTTTTTGTATGACTATGGCTAGCGTCATTTAGAAGATAAGTACGAGAGTGCTGATGATAGGAGAAATGATGTTAGGAATAACTGTCAAGACCGATTAATGCAAAACTCGCCAGTGTTCTGCGACGACAACGTGTCGAAGAGGAAGGCAACATCATCTGGCAGGGGAACCCTAGGCAGCCGACAACAAATACGAAGAACTCAACCTGTATACGAGCAAAATTCCAGTGTCACCCGTGATATACGTGATTACGCTAGCTCAAATTGGCTATGTCACTTGTCACAACATTAGTAGCCAGTAGGAGTGATATGACAAAAACAACAAGAACTGCATGAACGAAACGTGTAAATTGCCAGCTCACTCTATTCTGTTCATTTACTTATATGTATATGTTTATCGTTGTTTAATAGATAGGTATATAAACATTTATTAATACATAATATATACGCAGTAACGTTTTCGGACCTCTTTAGGTGATTCTGCTTCTAGCTGGATAAACAATACAGAGCAATCTAGGGAAGATGGCGTTGCGGCGCGAAGGAAGTGGGTAAGGGTGACGAAAAATAGGGATTTAATATAAGTTTAAAGTTTATTTTCGGATTTTTGTTTTGGAGCTGTGAACAAATGGCCCTTTACGGTGCGTCGTTATTTTCATTTAATTTTTTCAGCCGAGGGAAGATCATTTTAACAGAACTATTGATGCTTCAATATTTAACGGAAGAATGACTGCTGAAAATATAATTCTATACCTATACGCGACCTAGAAGACACCTGTGCTCCGGAAGCTCTTCAGAAATAACTTAATACCAACCCGTTAGTGCTTGATTCACATCGATGGGCGACTGTTAAGCCAAATCTCTCTCCTTTGCAATTATTTATGAATGAACAGTAACATAAAAATTGTCTGTGGATTTATGTTCAAGTAAATCTTGTACAGTGCTAATAAAGAAACGGTAACGATTACCTAAGCAAGCCACACAGTGAACACTAATAAGCGTGACAGTGGGCTTAATTTAGAAAATGCTAGATAGATGGCTAGCTGACAAAGTATTACCTAGCATAATGAATACTCTAATGATAAAGGATTCGGCCAAAAAACGTAAAAGCGAGGCAATGTTAAAAATGAAAATAGCACTTCTATTTGGACACGGTAGAGCAGCTTTGCCAAAGACATCAAAAACTGGTGATAAAGGGATATGGAAACTGAATAGGGTCGCCTAAGAGGGACCCCTGCCTCTGGGCCAGCGTCGTAAGTCATTCTAGATAAAGAAAGAAAAGACACCATACAGCAAAAAAATACAAGAAAAACTAAAAAATGATAGACGATGAAGAATCAAAAGTCAGCAAAAGAAGACAAAAATTGTTCACAATAACAACAATAGCAACACCAACAACAACGACAACAACGACAGCGACAAACTGTAATGTATAAACATGATCGATCATTCCTTACAAACAGCTTATGAACAGTAAACAACTTGAAAAAACACAAAAGCATCATTACAAAAACGAACAACAACCTTACTATGAAACAACAACGCTTACTACCAATAAATTGTCCATCATTCTAATCGGCAAAAAACTGCAGTGTATTTTCTTATTCTATAGATAACTAGCATTAAGGATATACAATTATCCAAAAAAAACTCTTATTCTAAGGTAAACTGCCAGAACAGAGCGAGCGACAAGTGTATGTTGAAGCACACTCATTACGTCTCACATCTGTGAGGAAAGACAGCACAATTAACTGGTGCGACTATTGTCTTCGTACGATCGAGCGCTTGACCGATCTTAACCATCGTATGACGGCAGCAGCGCCATGTCTCTTGCAAACCGTGCGTCAGATATTTAAAAGGACGAGTTTCTAGTGATTTTTACCCTCTACATATGTTACCTAACACATTAGCTGAACTTATGTGCACTTATATTATTCACTTATCTTATTATTATGCTACAAGGGGATCTAGTATAACTTGGATGGACAAAGTTAATCTGATATGGTACCCATTAGCCTTACTACTATTAAGATGTACATTTTTGTTCCTTGAGTGTTGCGTTTGAGGATTACTTTTAATTTTCTACGGGCACAGTTGGACCGTATTTATGACAAACACGTTACATGAAGGAAACAAACAGTCGAACTACAAAGCCGCAGGCTCCTAGTGTGATCCAATTTCGCTACCATGTTATATAACGATGAGTGTTTGTTTTCTAACTTATTGTGCGACAGGCAGAAGACCTAAACACTTCTTTGAGTCGGCGCATGATGTGAAAAACGTCATATATATATAAGGTGCGACATCCTAATTTGGACTACTTTCGGCTAGTTCTTTGCCGTAGCGGGCATGCGTCCATCTGTTGTTCTTGATGCCAGAGGAAAGCAATGCGCTACTTTTAAAATTTGAGCGAAGATTATGTATTATTTAATCCTCTCGCACTAGATGAACATCACTTCGATAGTAAACGTCACAATAAGACGGACTCGAGAATTGATCAATCTAAAGGTGTATTTTTGGCAATGTTTTTGTAAGGAAGTTAACGAAGAAATTTGGTATGAATAGAACTATCATGTCGCTGATTGTTCGCGAAGAACATCAGATAGATGCTCTTTGATATTTTCAAACGGTTTTTGCCCTATGAAAACATCATTGATGTACTATAAAGACATCGGCAAACATTTTCAATCTGCTGACAAATGATGTGATATGCAAAAGTGGCATATCGTCATTTAGCGATGGCAGACGTGATAGCTTGTTGTAATTGGATTTCAGCGTGTTTACTATTTACATTTCGTACTAATATCTCATACTGTATGCAGTCGGCAGCTTCTGTCTCACCATTTAACACGACTGTCGCCGATGCTGAACAGCTAAGCGGTGGTGTTCCAAGTATTTTCTTCAAAAAATGCGCCAAAAAAAATGAAACCAAAAGAACCTCTTTGCTGTTGTTCTTTTCACTGGTAACCCAAATGTGTCGATAGAGAAATCGGCAATCGTCTTCAAACCGCTGACAATGTGACACAGTTCCGAATATCAGTACTTCATAGTACCCCCGCTGGCAGCGATAACTGCCACCGCCACTCCTTGGGGCATGATTCCGTCGGAGTTTTTCGCTGCTTCAGCTATGGATGGATCCTGCTGCCATAAATTAGTGATTTTTCACAGAGACCTGAAACATTTCTTATTTCCTATATTTCTCCAATCAGTAATTTTACGATTTTTTAGACGTCCTCTATGGAATTGAGGCCTGCCGAACTGGCAGCCTATGGTATTATCTGAACATTATTGGCAGTGGGTAGCCTAGAGACACTCTGATCTCTGTGACAAGGCTCTTTATCGTGCGTCATCAGGGTATGATATTTACCGTTTCCGCAGAATCTTGTTGTCGATAACGTCAGCATTCCTGCTGCCCTAGTATTATCTGCACGATGTGTATTATCCCAATGCCTTTACCGAGATTTATATACCAAATGATGACAGTTTTCAGAAAATCGTTCGTCAACTCGTCTTAAGGCATGATAGGTGTTTTTTTTGGATAACTTCAAAGTGAGATTCATCTAAGAAACAGTTTTTTTTTCCCAATTCTCGATGGTCCAGTTTTTTTACGCGCTATGAGGACGAGCATGTTTTATTCGAACATTCAACTGATTAATTAATGAGTTCGTGATTAAATACACGGTTGTCTCGCACACTAACAAACATGGAACATGCAGTTTCGCCTTGTATGCATTTTTTGACGAAATACTCTGCTAGTTAGTGTTTTGTGCTTCTTAGTGACGTGTTTTCTATCTAATTTCAACACTTCTATACAACACGTATAAAAACACTTATCAATGTTATATCGTTTGTGAGCGATTTGAGAGTGTTCGCCGTTGCCGTTATCGACATATGGGGTACCACTGTAGAGTAGAACAGTGTCGCTTCGATACGGTGAAACCCGTTTGGAAATATCTCGCTTTAGTGCTGCACTTAGCGTTAGAAGTTTAAACTATTTGATTGAGCTGAACTGAGTCCGCTTGATGGCCCTCATCATAAGGATCCACTCAAACCGAAACTTCTTTCTTCAAGTTCTTGCCAAGAGTAAAAAAAATTTCAACGACATTTTTGGTGTAATTTTGGCTAAAATGGTCACTCTTGACAAGCTCGTTTACGAAAGGTAACCTCCGCTCACTTTAGTTACAAATTCGATTAAAGACCCTACTTAATTCATTATTTCAAAATATGCCTTCTTTTATCCCGAAAGAACTTTTCAATAGTAACCGTGCATCAAGCTATACCGGCGAATCTAGCGGAGTATCACTCAAACGCACTGTACAAAGAGCACAAGTCTCAAAAGAGCTAGCTGTTAGATCTCATAAAACCGATAGCTAATGGCTTTTATTTTCTCAGTCTCATCTACATGCTCCTTGGAATGAGTTTTCCGCTAGTAGCACCAGTTTTAGATAAGCAAAATTGTTGCGAAAATCTGCGTCAAGTTGACTGACCTTGTGTTTATAATGACCTTATTTACATAAATTCAAGATCAATCCTTGAATCAATTAAGAAAATTGTTGAGGTCGTAGAGCTCAACGATGGATGTATTTTTTATAATAGCGCTATGGAGGGTCAGCATTTATCTTACTGCTAAAAACCAAAATGTTAAAAAAAAAAAGGATTTTGCGAATACCATCTCGTGATGTATGTGATTGTATGATAAACGTTACCTTAATTAAATAAGTGAGAACATAGACTCGAAAGGAGTCTGCTTTTTTTATTGCAGCTGGGTTGATCAAAACAACTAACAGTAACAATAGCTCAAATAATGGATAACTTCAATCCATGACTTTCAATGACGATTCATTGTTTAGCAAAAATCAAAAAGCCTCAAAATCGTCTACATGCCTGGGACACCAAGAGTATCTGCGTGTAGCCACAGGAAGGTCAGTAAAGTGTGCGAGATGTCGCTACAAACCTCAGTTATATAAGCTAATGTAATCAAATTTTCCCAATGCAATTACGAATTTCAGAAGTGGTTTATTTTAAATTAGGTTATCCATTGATATCATTAATTATCAAAATCAGCGTTAACCATAACACAAGTTTGATACCGACGAAATGGAATGAGACTTCTTTTTTAATAATGTTATATATTTCCGAGGCTGTTTTCGCTGTTGAATATGGTCCGGCCGATGAAGCCATCTAATTCGGTACATTTTGACATTGTTGAATGCACCTATTATAAATGCGAGAGCCGGAGATCGTCGGATCATCTAAAGAGCCCATTGCTTGATCACTGCAGCTGCCCGACCTAGCAAGTTCTGCTATATATATACAACTGAAAAGCGTACTTCTTCAAATATCTGGGTCAGTATAAATCGGCCGAAAATATTCGATATCTCTGAAAAACTTATACGGTCCTTCCTGGTTACTACTGACACTTGCATTACAATTAATTTGTCCTTTATCAAGTACCTGTCGAGACATTAAAGGGAAATCTAGCTCAAATATTGAATCCGAAAAACTCTGTCGAAAAATTCAATTCTTCGTTAAAAAGGTGGTAAGGTGTTTCGTCTCCCACATAATAAACCTTTTGCCATTTCATCCATCCCATTGGCGTTTACATAGGACCAGATTAAAAAAGGAAAAATTTAGCTTTACGTAGATCCTCCTATACCTTAGGTCATAAGAGAAAGTGTCTAAGTAATTTCATCTTAGTGGGAAAAATCAACTGCGATAAATTAAACCTTTTCATTACCTTCTTTGTAACTACTGGCTATTTTAAATCAACTGATCTAAATCAACTAAAATAACTATTTAATGAAAGTCTATACTTCTTTTTTCAGCATATACGTCCTCCACCTTTTAATCGAAATATTATTATTTTTCGGATCACCTACTTTCGGAGAAATTATATCTGTCAATTATTTTTTTCCTGCTAATTTATAGCGGTGGATCAAACATTGACAAGGTCCAAGGTTGTTTACCCTTTTAACCCACGACTTTCGCCTTGTCATTGTAGAATCGCAAAAAGCAGATGAGTCAGGGAGAGGATGTCTTGTGAGACAGACCTTTGTCAAAAGGTCCAAAAGAAATCACGCAAGTTCTTGGTTTAGCAGTTCTGTCTGGACAGCTTTGTCACAGTTTGTTCTTCCTGGAAGTTAACATTATTACCCATAACTAGCATGCCAACAAGGCTACTCTTGAAAAAACATTGTAGAATTGCAAAGGTTACTGGTCTAACACTATGATATTTAACATAATAATCGTATAAGTAATTAACTAAATACTACTTTTAATCTATTCAATGTGTAATAACAACAAAGTTTTTCAAACAAACGTATAAATTCATAGCTTCGAACACAGTGAATACGAATCAGCAGAAAGCATATGTTGATTGGCTAACATCAATCGGTGCCACTAAAAACTAATAACCTATTAACAGTAGATGAAGCAGGCGGCTAGAGATTGGGAGGAATTAAATATGATATGAACCATGTTGTGAGACAGTGGAAGCATGATTATCAGAAATACAATTACTTAACATGACAATTATTTAATGACCGATTCATCAATAAGGACTCACAACCTATACAAACAATTCGAATCCGATTCATCTCGAGAAAGTCGAACACTTTCTGCTTTTGAAAATTCATTCCCTGAGCGATAAAAGACATGTTGTCCCTATAGAGTATCTGGAATTCTTGTACATTGAACTAAAGTTTAATGCGTATCTATTTAAATGAGGGTCGAGTGACGATAACAGCAAGCGCAAAAAAACATTTCTATCTCATCACAATTACGTACGTTACGAAGTGCTAGTGGATTGTACTCGCCGTATCTACATATGATGACTATCCTGATAAGGCTAATCTTCTTCAATCCAGCATTAAGATTAACTTGGCAGCATCAGTAATTTGACTCTTTGTAGTATTTCTTACCTTTGACGATTTCATTGGCCATCCCATTCATCCACCGATTTTATATTTATAAAAATTTCCCGATAACAATTACGTGTAGGCGCCTTGTTTGCCACTATTGCTACTTGTGTTTGCAAAGGATCTATTTTATTAAATATGCTTCCGAGCGCGTTCTAGTGTACCGAAAACTACACTACCAGAGCTGATATGGAGTGCACTCACGAATGACTTTGTTACTCGAAAATGAGGTCGTTCGTATATTTCGTTTGCAACTGGTGCCGACGATACCTCTTGTCGCTTTGGAGATCCCTCAGGAATGCAAAGGAAATGATAGCTTTTTCAGACTCAGCATATCGCATTTTGTCTGTGAGTTGGAGCATAAGCCCCCTCGTTTAAAGCAACGGGGCTTGTAACGGCTATTTTCGATACACTGCTTGCAAAGATTATTATCCGTCCAAGATTAAACTGTTCTATATTCTGCTTGTGTACGCATACAAAACGGATTTAAATCCGATTAGCGACCCTTTAGATCCGGACACCAGCTCATTCATGGAATCATCAGGAAATATGAGGATTTCGGTAAGATTAAAGTTTATTTTTTAGGCTGTCTCCATTGCGCAGTCCGAGATAAAAACTCGATGTGCACGTATGTGCTATAGTAGTATATATAATTACATCGCATCAGTATGCATAGTTGATCATATCAAACCCTGAACAGCTGCGTACAGCCATCTGGGAAGAACCGAACTGAATAATAAAATAATGTGAACTTATTTGAAAGTGTTGTTCACTACAATAAACAGGTTAATGCTGCTTCAGCGGGTAATTGAGTGCATCAATAATAGCTTTGTCGTTACTGAACGTTACAAAATGAGTTTATATATCACATCATATAGCAATTAGCGAAAGGAGAAACATTGGTAGGTTAAGGAGTTGAAAGCCAGCCTCTAGCCGAGTGTAAAATTTTGACTTCTGTTTTGATTAAATCATAGTACAGCAGCTGGTTTTTTAACTGTTTAAACTTGTTAAAAAAAAAAAAACTGTTAAAAAGTCGCGAAAACGCTAATGCCACCTGAAAATAGGATAGTGCGGGACATCCTCTATCACTAAAGAGACGTACGTCTCGACCCCCAAAAGAATGAAGCCTTAGAACTGGTTTGGCATTACCTCAGTCAGTCAAAACGTTCATTCTTCCTCGTCGGCATCCGTCACAATGACCTGCTATCGCCAGCCTGAATACCTTCGAGGCTGCTGCTTAGCATTGCGCCGGGTATCCTGCTTCTCGCTACCCATCATCCCTTAATGACTATTCCCCTATTCGTCACCTAGAGACTCGCCCGGTAGGGGTCCAGCAACCCTTACCCTTTACGGCGTTGAGAGCTCCCACCTCATTCGTTGGTCGGGTACATATAGCAGCTGTGTGTACACCTGTGATGACCAGAGATGGCAACATAGAAGTAGCGTATAATGATTCTTCTTTGTGATTTCACTACTAACCCAGTGATAGTATTTGATATGGCAATGATACCTAACTAGTGTGCAAAGTTAATGCAGTTAGTTATACAGTAGCTTTAAATAGGACACAATCATTTTTTGAAACCTTCACGTTTTGTTCTGAGATATTTTGATATAACTGTTGTATCTTCCATTGTCCCAGCGTGCAATTACGTGTAGACACAAGATAATCAACGAAATAGAAAATTCCGACGTTCGTATCCCATTTTGCGAATTACCGTACTTCTTCAAGATTATCAAATATATATTTGTTGACGCGGTGGTCATGGTTCGGTTATCCTATTGCTCAAATATTCATGGTCGTAACTAATAGTTAAAAATTTCCAATTTTCTTTATAAAAATATTTAAAAAAACTAAAATATACTTCGTTATATATACACTTCAATGAGACGCTGCTATTTACTTTTTGAATGTTTCTTTATGTTGAATGACGCAACCAAGAGCAATTAAAATGCCAAATTTTCGCGGAACGTACATTCTAACACCACTGAGTTTTTATTTTTCGAAAATATTAAAAATCATGTATAGCGTATGCCAAAAGGCGTTTTCTACAACAGAAGGGCTGGAGAAAGGTCAACCAGCGTATTTTCGGATTTTTCCAACAAAAAAATTACGCCATGCTTATGTTCACCAGTGTACCTGGTTTAGATCATGTGGCAGAGTAGCGAAAAGGAATCTGAGTGATATGATGTTTACAATATAATTCATATATACTATTATATATATATATATATATATATATATATATATATATATATATATATGAAGCATCAAACATGCATGATATATGCATTAAAATACGACCTTCAGTGACTGCCAATATATATAAATATAATTATATATACTGGCATTATACTATTCATATATATGTGTTGTGCATGTTTGATACAATAACGTAGGTTATGACAGTTTCAATGGAGTTACCTATTCAACCAGCGCTGTCTAAAATTTTACGAAATAAAAACACAAATGAATATTGGTCACTCGACCTGGTGGCGGCTGAAGCAATACTGAAATTGTTATCTTAGTTCAATGGAGATTATGCATCTACCTGTGAAACTTCTTTTGGTGATCTAAGTTATAGCAATGGGGCTGACCGCACGTATTTAACGCAGTAATTAAGTCCAAAAGGCCCCAAAGCTGAAAAGCTATGAAGCGGTCCAGGCCCAGGGTCACCTACAGACCAAAAACCAGTAGCGTTCGCATTTTTGATTCAAGTTAATTTCATTGGATAAATGCAGCACAGATTTGATCAACAGGCTAGAAGTAGCTATTAAACATGTGTCTTTCTTCATAAATGCTTCTCTATTAGCTCTACCCTGTTCTTACAGTTGTTTTTCTTTTGTATGTGCGATCACGAAACAATTTCTGTGAATTACAACACTTTATGCTAATTTGCCAATAAATGCATAACATACGCGCGCACAGTTGAATATGAATATTTTCCCTGTTTTGTAAATATGTTCTTTTTAGAAGAAAACTATAAGTCAGAAATAACAACTTACAGTTGCTAAAAATCATTTCAATAAAAGATGAGCAAAAAAACCTCTGAAGTCCTTTTCTTTTATGAATTGTTTTAACCATTATCAGTGTTTTCCAAATAATGCAAGAAGATGAGCAGAAGAATCTCTGAAGTCCTTTTCTTTTATGAATCTTTTAACCATTGCCAGTGTTTTCCAAATAATGAAATTGTCTTCATTTCCTAGTGTTATCTATAGCCGCTATCATCAGCGAAAATCAAAGCATCAAGATGCACCATACAGTTCTTACAAATTTAACATTCGATTTTCAAAAACACGTCCTCGAGATGACAAGCCACGTGTTCTTTGTCTTTCAATGCCATCTAAAACCATGAAAATAAGTCACTTTTTTCGATTATTGTTATTCTTAAATTATATGCGAATCCAAGCACATCCACAGACCCGAAACAATGGGTGTAACTGAGCTATATTTTATTTTGCGCTAAACACCGATCCTCCCGCTAGGCGTCATTTTCGCTGCGTTACACGTTTCTGCGCTTTCCACGCACTGGTCCGTCAGTTAGCACCTTGTCATCCGCAGAATAACTTCGATGAATGAGGAGAAAAAGTCCAAAGCGATGTCAGTGTACAGCGTTACGGCCTAGTGGTGGCTGGCCAGTGGATCAAGAGTCCGTTCTCAGGCGCCTGTGATTTTCTTAGTAGCAGCAGTAGCAGCGTGGCCCTCTCTGGGTGGGTGCCCGCCCACCCGCCTGTCTGTATGTCTGTCTGTGTATCCAACTCTCCGGGTCTTTCTATCTGTCTGCGGTGTGCCTGCCACCGTACCGTTAGCATCAGCCATCCTGAACGACCGGTTGCAGCTGAGCGACGGAGGAATTCTGTTTATTGCAGCAGTGCCGTGCCGTACTTACATCTTCGTGTTTTTCTCAGTGCAGTGGTGCCGCCTGCTTTTGGTGTCCTGCACAATCTCCATGACCGCTATCGACTGCGACGAACATTCTGCAGCAGAAGCATTAGTCAAAACCGTGAGTGAGTGGGAATCGAAAGTAGAACAGCACTACCAAGGGGTAGTGGCAATTAAACAGCAGAAATAGCAGCGCTAGCAATTATCAGCAGCAGGAACAGTATCAGTGAGGTGAAAAAATCTGAGTGGGCCTATGCGCTAGTCACCCGGCAGGCAGAGCTGCGTTACCAGAGGCCTGTCTGTCGATGAGCCAATATTGTTGACGTGGTTGTTGTTGTTGTTGTTGTTGTTGTTGTCGTCGTCGTCGTCGTCGTCGTCGTGGTCGTTATTGTTGGTCTTGCTGCTGGCACGGCCGCTTGATACCTGGCGGAGGGTTCCTGCTTCAGCGCGGTTAGGTCGGGAGGCAGCAGTTGACAGAACGCTGGCAGGAAAGTGGGTGAATCCGTGGCACTGTCTGCCGTGTGCGAGCAGCTAGGATTAGGCATCACAGCGTCGGATCGCAAATGGACAGTAAGTCGGAGTTAAAACTATCGAATAAAGAAGAACTCTTGTCAAGGGGAAACACATCGAGCCATACGTGGAGCATGTATTGCCTGTCTGAATCTGCGTTTTTGCCACGTTACCAAGTTGCCAAGCCGGTTAACGTAGAAACGCCACAGCTAGTTGCCCAGACTAAACAGGATGCGGTGCGTTTTGATAGCTAGCAGCTAGAGCTAAAGGAGAATCAAGAATAGTAGTTGTGGTGATAGCAGCAGCTGCCGGTATCAACAGCCATCTGCGGGGATATACAAACATAGAACAAATAGAAATACTGGGCTGTTCGTTTTGTCTCACGCTTTAGTAGTTGTAATAAGTTTGATTTGATCGGCGATCAATGTAGCGAATCATCGGGAAAACTGGAGCTGGCTACCGTTGCCTGCCTTGAAAGGAGTGGCTACCAATATACTCACACAAACATTAACTAATTAACCGGAATGCCTGGTCGTTATGGGGCGAACGGGCATCTTCCAGTTTTGTTGTTGGTTTTTGCGCAATAATGGCAATGGCAGCAGTAGCTGTAAGACACGAAATATTATGCTACTGTCCGTACTTCCATGTTCGTGTGCGGCGAAGCTTTACGCTGAAAAAGAAGCCAATAGAAAGATATAAGCAACAGGACCGTACAAGCAGTAGAAATTACATAATAATGATCTGGTTTTTGACTTTATGGGGTTAGCAAAACGCCAAACGTTTATCTAATAGAGCGGGTACAATCATTAACTTGAATGTTCCGGCTTTCATTAACACAGTTATTTAAATACTTGAATGAATAACGTGCCTAGCAGAAGTGCGTGTTCACCACAATTAAGATCATTCATAGAGAAATGAGCAGACTGACATCGCTCGCAATCTTCCGGGATTTTTTCCCCTTTTTTTTATCAGTATATTTATTACATTATTATGCAAAGGAAAACACGTTTGCCGAACTTTTTACGGCAAATAATTTCCCGCATTTCCTCTAACTGTCTCTCCCTCGTATATCTCACCCCCTCCAGCTCCCACCTCGAGACTCCCGACTCCCCCCTTACCCTTGCGTTCTGCTTGTTGACTGACTTTGCCCCAGTGGCTCACACGCACGAACAACGCAAACCCTCGCTAACCTGGTTAAGCAGAAAAGTGTTCTAGAAGATGGTTCAACGGAAGCCGGCCAATTGCACTTGACCCTAACTGTTACCTACCTGCTGTTGGCCTTCTAACTGGCTGGATGTATCGCCAGCAGCAGTAGCTGCCTCGTTGTTGTTGCTAAAGCCAGTCCGATGGCAGAATTTATGTAGAGCTTTAGCTCTAGTTAATGGCTTTTTCTTTGATGCAAGGGGTAACTTCAAACAGTAACTTCACTAACGATAGTCGCCCGGTTTGTCAAATCTCCCCGTAGCTTTCTGCTGCTGCTGAGGCGACGGGTTTGTCTGCGTCGACACTGAATCTGCTTCGGTTTCCTAACTGTAGTTGACTGGTGACAAAGGATTCACACGCTGTGGTTTCTCTTTTCCTTAATTCTATCTGTGTTCACTGCAGCAGTTGTTCCGGTGGTAACTGATACTTTAGTCGTGTAAATTTGGCCCCGAGCGCCATCCCAACTATTGAACGAAGATAATCCTTGTTATGGGTACGGGCCGCTCTCCAGCAATAACGGCTCTGCTGCTTGTTTCCGTTTTAGTCTCATCGATGATCGCTGCTACAACAATATCATCTGTAGGAATGTTTCTAGTATTGTTATCAGAATGATTATTGCTAATATACGTGGTGCCGCCGGCCTCGATCAGAGCGGGGTTACGATCGGCGCGGTGATATCTGGCTTGAATCATAGTATCGTTTTAGGTGAGAGTAACTCGGATGGTTGTGATCGCAGTGAGGTATAACTAGATTGAAAATGACCATATCCTTGCCACCATGCTATTGTTTTTTACATTTTTCTCTGATCATGGCCGTCATCGACCTATGCAGCTAAGAAACGAGACACCGGTTGACTAGACAAAAAGTACACCAAATACCATTTTCTTGGAAATTGCACTGTTACTCTCGATGACACATCCTCAGCCGCCTAGCAAATGTCAAAACAAAACTGCGCTGCGCTTTTTCTATTCGCGTATGATCGGGGCAGATGACAAAAGGCTTCTCTTCAAGTATAAAGGCAAAAGTGGAAGGTGTCAAAGATCGAGAGAAACGCGATTTCGTCAGTGACGTTATTGGCTGCGCTCGTAGGAACAAAGACGAATGACTGACAAAACAGTCAATTACACTTTTATAGAAACATGTATAAGCAGTATGTATCATTTTCTGCTACTTGTATTTCTATTAGCTTAACGGTCTTATTGCCTACTATACTTTTCTGTTGGCTTCTTTTTCAGCGTAAAGCCCTGCATAAGTCGGGGCTAAAACCATCGAATAAAGAAGAACTCTTGTCGACGGACAACACATCGGGCCGTACGTGAGATATGTACTACCTGTCTGAATTTGCGTTTTGGCCACGTTACCAATATGTCAAGCCGATTAACGTAGAAGTGCCACAGCTGGTTGGCGAGACTAAAGAGAACGCGGTGCGTTTCGATGGATAGCAGCTACATAGACAGCGGTAACAGCAACTGCCGGCATAAACAGCCATTTGCGGGAATATACAAATATAGAACAAATAATAGAAATACTGGGCTGTCCGTTTCGTCTCATGCTTTAGTAAAGTCACGTTTGATTTAATCGGCGATCACTGCAGCAAATCATCGTGAACGCTGGAGCTGGTGATCATTGCCTGTGTTGAAAGCGGTGGTTACCGATGTACTCAAACAAATATTAGCTTATTAACCGGGGTGGGTGGGACGCCTGGTCGTTATGGGACGAACTGGCATCTTCCAGTTTTGTTGTTTGTCTTTTACGCAATAATAGCAATGGCAACGGTAGCTGTAAGACAGACGAAATATTACGCTACTGTTCCTGTTTTCATATTCGTGTGTGTTGATATTCTATGATGAAAAAAAAGCTAACAGGAAAGTGTAATAAGCAATAAGACCGTTAAGCTAACAAGAGTACAAGTGGTAGAAAATGTTACATAGTGTTTATGCATATTTCTATAAAACTATCGTCGACTGTTTCGTCCATTATTCGTTCTTATTCCTACAAGCGCCGCCAACGATGTCGCTACCGGTGTTTCCCTCGATCCTTGGTGCTTCCCACGTTTGCGTACTGCTGCCTTTATACCTGAAGAGAAGCCTTTTGTCTGCTACCCCGATACACACGAATAGAGGAAGCGCAGCGCGGTTTTGTTTGGACATTCATTGGAGAGCTGAATATGTGTCGTCGAAAGTAACAGTGCAGTTTCCAAAAAAATGGTGTTTAGGGTCTAGTCATGCGGTGCCTCGTTTATTGAATATCTATACAGCTGGATAAGTCGATGACGGTCATGATCAGAGAAAAATAATGTGAAAAAAAATAGGATGGTGGCAAGGAGATGGTCATTTTCAATCTAGTTATACTTCGTTGCGATCACAGCCGTCGGAGTCACTCATACCAAAACGATAGTAAGGTTCAACCCAGATCCAGGCCCGCGGCACGACCTACATTAGCAGTAATCATTATGATAACAATACTAGAAACATTCCTACAGATGATATTATTGTAGCAGTGATCATCGATGAGACTAAAGCGGAAACAAGCAGCCGAGCCGTTATTGCTGGAGAGCGGCCCGCACCCGTAACAAGGATTACCTCCGTTCAATAGTTGGGACGGCGCTCGGGGCAAAATGTTATACGACTAATGTATCATTTACCACCGGAACAACTGCTATGGTGAACATAGATAGAATTAAGGAAAAGAGAAACCACAGCGTGCGAATCATTTGTCACCAGTCAACTACAGTTAGGGAACCGGAGCAGGTTCAGTGTCGATGCAGACAAAACCGGTGGCCTCAGCAGCAGCAGCAGCAGAAAGCTACGGGGAGATTCGACATACTGCGCCACTCTCGTTAGCGACGTTTGTGCACACCTGTTTCAAGTTACTGCCTGAAGTTGCCCCTTGCATCAAAGAAAAAGCCCATCAGCCACAGCTAAAGATGTACACAAATTCTGCCATCGGACTAACTTTAGAGAAAACAACGAGGTAGCTACTGTTGCTGGTGATACCCAGACAAAATCCGGAGTAGTGCGGCCTAATTTCAAAGAGCTATCGTGTCCAGCCATTTAGAAGGCGAACAGCAATCAGGTAGAACACTTTTTTGCCTAAGCAGGTGAGTGAAGGTTTGCGTTGTTCGCGCATGTGGGATAAAGTCAGTTAACAAGCAGAACGCAAGGCTGGGGGGCCTGGAGTCTCGAGGTGGGAGCTGGAGGGCGTGAGAAATACGAGGGAGAGAGAGCTAGAGGAAATGTGGGAAATTATTTGCCATAAAAAGTCCCGAACTGTCGGCAAACGTGCTTTCCTTTGCATAAACAATAACAAAGATACTGATATAAAAAAGGGAAAAAATCCCAGAAAATTGCTAGCGATGAATGATCTTAATTTTGATAAACACCCACGATATTCAAGGACTTCAATAACTGTGTTAATGAAATCCCGGACGTTAAAATTAGTGATTATGCCCGCTTTATTGGCTAAACATTTGGCATTTTGCTAGCTCTATAGAGCGAATAGAAAAGGACAGGTTCGGGGAAGCACGTGCATCGATGACTATTTATTCACGCTAAGCCTATTTCAAGTGACAATACCAGATCTAATTGACAATAATTATGATAGGAATTTGTGTACGTAGCATTAATGAAAAACTTAAATGCCTACTTTCGATATTTGTGTCGTGAAAAGCTTAAATGCCTACTTTCGATATTTGTGTCGTTAGTGTCTATGTAGAAATAGGTGAGCCCAATTTTAAACTGTACGAGGCTACTTTCGATATTTGTGTCGTTAGAGTCTATGTAGAAATAGATGAGCCCAATTTTAGACTGTACGAAGCACTAAAATTATGTTGAGGGCTAACCTTTTTTAGAGGATCGGTACTAGACTAGAGCAGATTCGATAGACAAGTCTAAATTTTCGAACGACGATGTATCTGCGTAGCCATTGAAATAGCCATTTTTGTTTTAGATTGAAACCGGGCCCCGTCTTACTCGGCAACTGTAAACCTTCGGTTCGGATGTTTCGATGATGCTCTGAAGACTTATAATCCCGTGAATTTTTTATTTTTTTTGGAAGGATTTGTTAGCATGTCTTATCAGTTTGGTGTTCACTATAATAGAGAAAAGCTTATTGATAACCATTTGTTACTGTGACACGCTTTAACCTACGATGAACATTATGGACATTGCTGCTGTCAGATATCATGTACTTATAAGCAAACATCACTTGTAATACTCCGAGACGTAGTACGGATACACGCGAGAGTACAGATATACGCGATTACGCGCGCTCAATGCATGGGCGCAACGCATCCGAACTAAAGACTTGCAGCTGCCGAGTAAAGGGGAGGGCTTGAACTAATAAAAAACGGTTTTAATGGCTACGCAAAATTTGGATATGTCTGTCGAATTTGCTGTAGTTTACAGTGTGTAGAGAATCACTAGAAAGATCAGCCTGACGGCATAACCCATCTAGTTTCTTGTTAAAGAAGCCGTCTGATCAGAGTATATGTAGTTGTGCATTTTGTTACGCACCTATGAAAACCATACGAAAAAACCGAAGCAAACTTTTCAGTGGCTAAAAGTTGAGGCTCTTCCAATACGTTCCCCGTAAAACGCTAAATTGACGCTAAGCGCTGGTGAACTCGGTGTGTTACATGGGACGGGCTCGCTGCGGAAAAGTCTACCTGTGCAAATATTAAGTGCGATCCTTTCTCACCGCCTTCACCTATCACACTTACCGTGTGTGGCGTTGCTGGTAACTTTTCTATATAACAGGCTGTTTGGAACGCCATCTTAAAAGCAGGACTCCCAGAGGTCAGTCAGTGAAGTAACACAGAAAAGCAGAAAATCAAAAGCGTCATGAACAATACTTGGTCTATCGTCATGGATTACTAAGTTTCCAAGGTGGGTCACCTACGATGAAGCAGGTCGGTTAGTGATTCTTTTATTCGACCAATACGTAAACAAACCGATGCGGATAAAAATTAGAACGTTTTTTCTTCATTACGAATGTATATAAAGAATATATAGAAAGTGTTAGCTAGTGCAAAGTGAATATACAATGTGGGTAGATAGAATATGGAAGCACGTGGCTCTTCAAAAATCAATCCTTAGAATATGAAAGCACGTGGCTCTTCAAAAATCAATTCTTATCGTTTGCATTATTGTTGAGGTACAAACATCCTATTATGAATGGGACCTTCAATGCTACTTTTTTTTATAGTGCGTGTCTTCAGGTAGTCATATCTGCTGTTGCATTTTTATTCCGGTGCATTGAGCGTCCCATTGTGCTATACAGTCATGGCTATCACCGAGGATTACCTGTTTCATGAGGCAAATTTAATTAACCTGCGATAAAACTGTTTTTTGCATTGAAACACTTTAATTGTATGGACATTCGTTTCATTAAAATTCCTAGATACGCAACTCTTTTTCTGAGCTGTTGGTGTTCCAACAGGAACATTGTTGGCGATTATGGCGCAGGACAAAGACAACCTTGCTGTAGGACAAGCGATACGCTTGCGGTTTTGCTCTACTTCGCATTATCAACTGACCACCCTTTAATATGAATCATGCGCGTGTCATTAGCCCGTGGCACATTGTTGGTGTGGCTTGCTAGAAAGTTATAGTGTTTAGTTTCTAAACGGAACCATTCCACTCGCTCGTTGTCTTCGAGGATAAGTCGTCGTTTACTATTACCTCTATAGGGCCAGCTTACACGAGCTTGCTTTGCTGAGGCCTTTAAGTATTACGCACCGTTGTAACATTTCTCAAAGCAAGCGGGAACAACGAGAGGTGTCGGCTAGCGTTTTTAGTGATTGGGGGGTCATGGGTTTTTTGTGGAGTTCGGACCCTACTGTCTGCTATCGCTTACGCAACGGATGGGGGCACGAGGGGCTGTCGTCTAATGATCCGTACAGGAGAAGCTGATGCCCTTCTAAATTTAGCTGTAGCTCTAATGATATTAACATTCGTAGCTGTTGTTACTACCAGAAGTGCCCCCGATTAATGGTGCAATTGCTTTGCCGTTTTTTGTGGATGAGATAAAATAAGAAAAACAAGTGTGCATCTTTTAGTTCAATCACACGTTAAATACTGTTATTTTCAGCATTTGATGCTTGTATTTATGAAATGAATGGATCCCCGTTTCCCTGTCGGTATTTAAATTAGGTTACGATTTTGTATGATGTTTTTTCCCGTTCGTCGTTGTTTTCTAAAGTATACTGTAGATCTATCAGATAGCCAAGCTATATGCGGATAAATCTACATTTAGTTGCATCTACCCTTAGATTTCGAATGATATGAAATCGTTGCGATACTATATCATTTAGTACGACACCGGCATGTCTAATCTGTGTATTCACGTGGATTCAACGAAGGGGTGCATTGCCTTCAAACATTGTATCGTGCAATAGTCAATAAGATGACAATGGGGAACTGTAGGTTCTCTCATGCTCTGTCAGGACGGGTACGAGTTCGTTCCGTTCTCGCTGACAACCTGCAACATTTGTCCAACTAGTCTGATCGAAAATTACATTTTCCGTACGAAGTACACCAAGCGTATGCCGTAATATCCTGAACGAAAGTTTTGTGTTTTACAAAAAGACCTCTGTCTGAATATTTGCTTGTATTGTAGTTTGTAGATTGTTTTTTAATATGTTTGCTAACCTTTCTGTCTCTGAAGGCCATATCAGATGGACAGGCTTATGTTGGAATTAATATAGAAGCAAAGCGGTTGCGTCGTTTGAAACTAGAGCGCGGATATGCCAAGGTCACATCTTCATTCGCTATTGTAGTTGATTATATTAAGCTTTAAGGCTATGTACAATATGATCAGATCGTGTACATATAGGAAGCGTTCTATTTAGCAAAATAAGCATACAGTAAACACCGCGTGTCAAATGCGTATGCACCTGCAGCTAAGCTGAAACGTATTTTATGTACTATTTATTATTCTATACAAACTTGGTGAGCCAATGAGCAATCAACCCAGAACTATGTGATAATGTAGTTCTTGCTGTTTTAGAACAAGGAAATACACTTGTATCGGGTTATTGATTAAACCATTGATGACGGGCCTCATGGACATTAGCCACTCCGTGGTATCCGCCCCGGTTGATACATAGACATAAGAGGCGATCTCCGTCTAGTTCTATAGAAGCCAGAAGACATTTTTCCAAGTATCACCGAAGTGATACAGGTGTCCATTAAACCCATTATACATAATTAAAAATAGAACGATACATTTGGGTATAGTAAGTAGCAATTCTGCAAACGATATAAGAAACATTTTTCAGTAGGCAAGCAGTAAAGATGACGGCGGGCTTCAAGTGACGAATGAATTATCTGGTATACTTAAGTTATTAATCAATGAATGAAACGCAATCGAAAACGATTATGATCGCGCTGTAAACGTATATGAGTAGAGAACTATACTAAGTTTATTTCACACGATTGTTTCTTTAGCGGTCTACCATGGCCTAATTGATCTGTGTCTAGGTTCATAAATAAGAAACAACAATATTTAGTAACAAAAGCGAAAAAGGGTCACCGGTGTAACTCTCAACCGCTTTATAAAAGCTTGCCATCTGTAACTTGTTTTCGGCTAAGGCCGAAGTTTTTACTAGCAGAAAGTTGGAAATGCTGCAGGTAAAAGCATTCTCAGTTCCATCCCCTAATCGAATTACTCCAATTTGTCGTTGTATTACATTATGTGTGTGAAACAAATTGAAACATATATTTACTGACTAAAAAAATATACTCCGAAAACAATTAAGTAGAGTAAAATATTAGAATAGCTCGTTGCTTAGTACCGGGAGAGACAATTTCGTTGCTTTGATGCATCGCAAGCCTACTCTGATCAATCCAACCGTAATTGTTCGACTTATCATAGAAATAGGGTATTATCTCGAGACGCTGTTTATAAACTGCTATCACCTTATCTACATTTCGGCAGGTTCAATTAGTACTCTAAAGTAAACGACTTCATTTCAGATGAAGCGTCGTGAACCACAGTCTCACACAGGGGATACATATGTCTATGGGTTTACTTATGCTTATTTTTTATTGTGTAACTATGTAATCTGCCTCTTAACGAGCCGTGGTGAACTTGATCAGCAGTGCCGTCCGTCGACGTGTGAGTCCGGAAGCTTAAATACGCGCGTCCAGCTATTATGTCAAAAGCTCAGAAATGTGCATTTGAGTGCAGTACTGTTGGGATTACTGTCAATCCTAAAATTTACGTTCAAATTAAAGGGCTGAATAACTGCGACATTTCTAAGCATATGAAAATCTTCTGCACCGTAAGAGCGATAATTGTCTATCGTTAAAATGTGCGCTGTTTACAATCGTGAAAGGATTTCTTTCGAAAGGTTGTAGACAATAATGTAGCATGTACGACGTAATAGTTAAAAAAATTCTAGATATATTTGTATCGTATTTAAAGTACGTTTATTATTATTACGGTTATTATTCAATGCAAGTCATTTGCAGATTAACGAATAATTTGAAGATGTCTAATTAGTGGTATAGGTCTCAAATGGAAACTGTAATCGGGGTGGATAGATATATTCAATAAATACAATTGATTTTAATACATGTTGAACCATTTGTTTGAACAACTTAGTTAAACAGCTTTATCGACAACAGTATTCTGAGGAAATGGATATAGATAGTTGTAGAAATGTATGAATAGAATTTTGATACAAAAGAGGACCGTCAGTAAACAACACAACGAACTGTGCTGATTGTAACATAATTTAGTATTTAGATGTTATTAGATTATTTAGCTGTTAACAGAGAGGCATAGTGTTGTCGGTGTCGGTAGGCCAAATGTTAGGGGTTACTTAAAAGGGTACTTTAGTAAGGGCAAAAATGACACCTGTACAGTTAAGCCCGTAATGCTGCACTGATAAACAGAACGTGTCTATTTATCATGAACAAAAGTAAGCCGCAATAATTTATAAGGTTTGTATGCTATAATATCCCAATGCATTCGATCACGTGAATTGGCAAAAGTACTAGATATGAGCCTCGGACAGCTTTCAGATAAAGGTAACTTGAAGGCATGCCTATAGGTATGCTTGCCGGTTAGAAGAGATTGGATTAAATAAATAAGAAAGTTACTATTTAATTGTACTCGTGAAATGCTTAAGCGTGGTTGTGGAACGGTAAGGTTCGAGTGGTAAAGAGCATCAAATGGTTCGGTCATGAGGCAGTGGTAACGTATTTACCAACTAAACTTAATAGATAATACAAGTTAATATCTGTTAATAGATACACACGGCGGATTTCGACCACGTGCCCATAATATAAAGGTCCTGCCTAAGAGTAGATTTGTGCTGTGCGACCGTTAGCATATTCAAGTGTTTTTACTACAGACACTATTTCTATGCATGCGTCAGTATCTTCTCCCTGGTTATCAAGGGCACTTATGTGCACAATGAAGTTCATTAGAACTTCCCTTATTGACCGAAAGTGCATGAGTAAATACGCACGCGGTGCCGGCATGTAAATTTACAACGAAGCAGTGCCTTAAACTCGTACGTGCACAAAAATAGTCGCTGTTTGTTTGAAAGATAGATATGTAAATAAGCGTCAACCCGAGGTCGTCTTGAGACCCGAAAAACCCAGTCCATGCAAACCTATAAACTAAAATACATTTGTCATATTTGCAATACTGATAACAAGACAAACAATAGTTTGTTACAATTCCTAGTACAAACACCCAATACTTGTTTTGTGAAAGAGGTCGCTATCAGAGCGAATAAAATGGCTTTATTTATCTGGCAGTATCACGAAGTTAAGTTGGAGCCAGCCGTTACGAAGTTGATACCGCCTCTGCTAGAACTACTAGTTTGGGCGGGAGAAAATGTCTGTATCAAATCGATCAGGGTTAAGCTGGGAAAGTTGGTAAGTTTCCGTGCGCCATTGGATCGTTATAGTGGCATGCTAACGTGTCGATAGACCTCAGCGCGATGTTTACCACGTAAGGGGACCATTTGTTGTCGAGTCGTTGCTTCTAACCGTGAACATTCCGTACACAGATTCGCATTAAACTGTGCTTTTTACGAGACACCCTTTGACTAGCATTCGACATTTTGTTAAAGAAGGTCTGGTTATCATTCTACTAAAATCCGTGCTTATTATTGCCTCATACAATTACTAGCCGTAAAATGAACGATTGTTCGGTCGAACCCATCGATTTCAATGGCTATATACTGACATATCTGGTATACTGTACTTGGTTTGACATAATTAGTCAAATCTCAAAAGTTCTCTCATGATATGTTTTCTTAGTGTGGATAATATACCCTAATTTTTGGTTTCGTACTTAGTTGAAGCTGTTGTACTTCTCACTGAATTTGTATTGAATACCATTCACTTGAATATAATTATTAACTAATTAATTCATTGTTTCAAGATCAAATTTTATAAACCTTTCACTATTTTGTTATATTAGTCCAGTAGTGCCTCACGTTAGTTAAAAATAAGTTTATCGAAATATCAAAAAAGGTTGTTTCGTGCAGACCCGAGATAGCCTTTGGGTTAACCCTTTAATTGGTAATCATTAGTGGATAAAGTGTAGGAATTGAAAAACTGATGATGATAAATTGACACAGCCTTAAAAAAAACCGAAGCGATTACCTCTTAACAGCTTCTCATGATACGATTATACATGTTTAAACCAAAGTTGATATGTTTTTCACAGTTCAGTTATGTTGATCCATTATTGCTCCGTTCGAGCTTATCTAAATGCTACGTACCTCCCTCTCAGGGGACGCAACAAGCGGTAAGTAGCTAGTCAATGCGGTGCCAAGTAATCTTATTGGCTTGCAAATGGACAGCAAGTGTTCGTCCTGTCGAGCCAGAGCCGCAATAAATTTCTACTGCATTAGGACCGGGAACGTATGCAGGCAACTCTCCTGTATGTGGTTTAGAATATGACCTATTGTGTGCATACTTGTAATTCGTTTGAAAACAGTACTCGAAGATATGGATACATGTGGATATGTTCAAACAATCTCATTACTTGGGTGTAGAGTCTGTCAAAATACATTTGCTCTAAAATCTATGCAAAAAGCTTAAGATAGCATCTAGGTGAGAATTCACCATTGTTCCAGCCCCAAAGGAAGCGGTAAAGATCATACAGGTTGTCTTTGAGTTTTGAAACACTGTAGTCTAACACAGAAATTTGGTTGGACTTTCAAAGGAATTTATAAATCGATTGAAATTTCCTATTATTTAAGCATGTTGCTTTCCTATCCGTGCTAAAGTTTCAGTTTCGGCGAACGAATATAACAAACGAGAAGGGAATATAGGACTTTAAGATTTGAGACATCGTAACGTATACCTAATTTGTTACGTCTTCTTCATTGAAGACATTACTAACAACTAACAAAAAATTATACATGTCAATCTCGATCGCTTAGTATATAGCGAATACATTACAAAAGCGTTTGGATTTGTTCAATTTTTTTACAGGGCCATGTTCCAATTATCTATGCTTTACTGCGTCTCCAAAAAATGAGAGGGTGGTTGACAACAACAGTTTTCACGCTTCTACAAATCCAAGATCCGTTCAATAGATTTCATATATTAAATAGTTTGAGATCTTAGATGTTCTCTGAGTGTGCACCTCTTCTCTGAGTTCGATGGAAGTAATTTATCATAAAAGCAATATAATGTAAAAGAAATCGCCAATCGAGGCCCGAATCTCTAATCCGCCCGATATATAGCAGAAATTTACGAAGCAGTTTAGTTTTTTAGTACACTCAAGTCAATCGTAGTGCGGCACCATTCGAGACTACATATTGAATATTGTCCACTACACTAATTAATACTCGAAGACGGAACTTCTACTCAGGTCTTTGCTTTAATATATGAATGCAACGGAACTAAGGAATAGGCTGAGAAAAATAAGTTTTTTTTTAATATAGAAACATGCAGATCTTTCTGTCAAAAGTACAATGTTTGCTAATTGGTTCTGGTTTATAAAATACATCTGCCTTTTTTCTATTTCCATAGAGGGCCATCCAGATTCGAAATACGAATTTTCGGCCGAAAGGACATACTGATTTTGTTGTTGAAGAATAGCAGAAATCTAGGCCAGCTAAACCGAATATTTGTGATCAATTTGACTGCTAAAAGTGGAAAACTCCAGCGTTGGAAAAAACTCAGTTTGCCTATTTGTTTATTAGTGTGCAGCGCGTATAGTTGTGTACGTAAACCTTTTCCCATCCTTTTGTTGCCTTTGTCTTGCCTCCTTTGTGTATCTGTAAGCCCCATCTACTCCTTTGTGCATTCACGAGTAGCCATTACGCCGTAACAGTAAGACATAGACATGTAATAATCAATAATAATGTGCAAAAACACATAACCACCTATTTCCAATATATAATGCTTCCATTCGTTATTCAACCCTAGTGTTAACATGATTTCCCTCGTGTGTCCAAAGCTGATTTCAGGCGAAAGCAGCAATGCGACGAACTCTGGCCTTCAGTCTAATGTGGCGACTGGTGCGTCTATACTCGCATTTGATTATCTGTGCAATTTTGCTCGGGTAAGTTATTCCCTATTAAGTTCTTTTTATTTCCCCACGTTACTCTTAGATGAGTAAATTCTAAACCAGTACGAGAAATAATGTACTGATAGGATTCACGTTGCCGATGTTGTTATGTTAACCAAGTTCGTTTTTTGTAGCCTATATCTGTACAACAACATAATAAGTTTTATTCGGAAGCAGCAGGTGATAGTAGTTAGGAATCGTAGTGGAGTCGATAATCCCGGAAGAAAACCGTGTTCGTGAGTTGGGAACAAGTGAATTCGAGTAACACACGGCGAGTCATCACACGGAGACTTCGATGTGAGACGCATTACCCAGCGTTGATGCCATATTATTAGTGCTGATGGGTTTTCTCTACGCAAATTTGTTTTCACAGAGCCCTCGTGTCTGTGTGTTATACCCTGTCGTGGGTGGAGTATCGCGTGGGCCTTTAGGCTATCCACTGCGCAGCCCGTCACCTTTCTTTTCCCATCGTCCACCGGACCAACTAAGGAAATATCCCAAAGATTTCTCATGTAGAAAGACAACCTTCGGCAGAGAAGGGCTGATAATAAACGGGTGTTCTGTGGACAGATAGCTCTAATGGTTCTTTCAGACTACCGTATAGAATAAGGAGAACTGGTACTAGTGAAAAGTGGGTGGAACTGATTTGGAGGAGTGGCCCTGGGTCAACGCAGTGGTTTATACAGGCCTAGTTGCGTTCGCTTCATAAACGTTATCGCTGTGGCAGCCAACACCGACGAACTAGTGTGAAGGCCTACGTGTGTCGAAAAAGTTCGAAGACTGGATGATGTCTTAGTTACTGTCTTGGAACAGGTTGGGCCTGAAATGCACGGTATGGACTCGCAAGTGTGTCAAAGCATATATTAAATGCCGCACTTACCCATTGCAGTGGATGACGACATTTGACTTTAAGCTTTATACAGAAGCCTACTTTTTCCTGGTTATTAAACGTTTCTGCATATGGGGTAATCCAATAATGCAATACCGTGTCGATATCAAGATGAGCTTGTTATTCTAGCTACACAGTGGTGATATCGGTTTTCGATTTCGCCCAGTTCCTTATCAAACGAAACGAGTATCGGATACTGAATTTCATGTCGCTTGTAATAGCCTTGAAGAGCGGACTCGTTAATATAGAACAGGTTATAGCATATAGTCTTCTACAGAAAAGAATTCAACAGATATTTATGACGATATTTTTATGAACGTTTCTGAAATTAAATGTAAATAAAATAAAATAAAACGGAAAGCGGATAAATTTAGATACATTACTTAGTTAGTCATTATAAATAGATATCGAACTGTCCGCATAAAGGAGGTCGCTATGCCTGTAATATGGCGTTTGTAAACTCTACGTACGATCTCCAGTTTCTAGCAGTCTAACTATTAAACGTGCAAGTTCTGTCGTGGAGTTCAGCTGACTTGGGCTAAGGGGTAGTGGGGTCATCCATAATCTAGTATTAGAATTATTAGATTTTGCCATTGCATCAAGTTTATCTTCTACATAAAACGAGAGTTTCACCGTGTTGAAGCCAGCAATAGACGTCAGATAGACAGGCAGTCTCATGTAACCCATTCTACTTGATTAACGTGATTTCATTATATTAGCGCAACAAATCATGTTGAAACGTTTTCGGCTAGCTTATTAGACGTTGTTGGCTGGTATATTTTTATATTGTGTGGGTAATTTATATAGACTCCTTTGTGCCCGAGCAGTGAAATGCTAATTCTCGCGTCTGATATACTCTCAGCAAATAGATTACTATACGTGGGGAAAAACTATTTTAAAGCGCTGATGTTGTCGAGAACAGTACGAAGGCATTTTTGACCTTGCGACTTATCCGTTCATGAACTACGTGCTATATGTTGGCAATGCAAATCTTGTAGAAGTAACCTTCAATCTATAAATGGTCTATTTTGGCATGACCTAATTACTAACATTAACTAACCAGAACATTTCAGAAGTACTGAGCATTTGTTAAACATCCACAAGAAAAGAACACAATCACTTGGCGACAATCTACAGGTCTCTAGCTACATTTTGTGACCACGCGTGGGTGATTGAATTGTTCTTTTCATTAGAAACTCCTCCATGTCGAATCAAAAAAATCTCGATGACGAAAATGTTACCGGAACTCGCAAAAAGTGTTTGCCAGAAGCGCAAACTTTAACATAATGTTACCACAGTTCAATAAGCTTTAAAAGTGTTGATACTTTACACAGTAATAAACTTCTAATTAATAAAAACTAAACCTAACTTATACCGGAAAGCAACGCTATTGGGTGTGAGAAGTTGAGTCAAGTTGAGAACTTATGCCGACATCCATCTTTGTTTTCACCATATTGCTCCGTGGACCAATGCCTTGGATCATTTTACGAGTATACAGCCATTTCCGGGTAGATATATACATATAATATATGTGGGTGTTAGATAATACAATAGACGAATTTGAGGCTCATTCGTGTAGCTGTTTTTTTTTGGAAAATTATGACGCTAGAAGGTACAGCTTGGGCCAGTTAGACTAAGCAGCTCATATGCAGCTAGCCAAGATATATAGCCAATAGTCGAAATTTTGCAGTGTTACTTTTGAAAACAGTACATTTCCTATGTTTGACTCCGTTTAACCATTAGTTTCCAAATATTGCTTCTTTTTTAGGCAATATGTGCTTCACAGTATAAGCAAAAATGATTGGATTTTTTGCCTTTGGACTAACACAGCAGAAAGCTCAATATGGCACGCAAATCAAAAAAAAAAAAGTTCAATTTTTGTAAAATATCTGTACAACTGTTTTATGCGTGAATGTCCTGTAACAACAAAGCTCTGACTTTTCTAATAACGCTTGTTAAATCTCTAACTGTAATATCGTTTGTAGGTATATAACTGCGAAAATAACGTAATAATTCTGGGCAAACAGATTTCTAAAATAGAGGATGCAGAGATCAAAGCGCGAGCGAAGTAGACATCGTAGTTTGTTTACAATATATATGTAGATAATAATGCAAAAATTAAAATTTCTTTGCCCACTCTGCAAATGGTTTTAAAAATGGCTGAGCAAAGCAAGCTTGTCTTGGAAACTAAAGTATTACTTTTCTAACAGTTGTTTGTCGCTAGTCAAATCGTAAAGTGGTAACTTAATCGAAGATAATGAATTTGTTACTGGCGATTATGAAGAGCCTATAAACTTTTATCATGCAACATTTACTAGTTCTATCGTATATTCTAGCACTTCATTTCATGAAGTGACTTTTGTTTTGAATTAAAAGACTAAGATGCTACATTAATTAGCAATACAATCATAATTAAAATGGACATATCGTTTACCTCTGGTGGAAAATGACAGGCTTCTTAGGGTGATATCTACGTCGCGGCCTTTTACTTACCTTACTTTTTGTTGTTGAGTTGACGATATCAGCTCAACATATTTAGTATGTGCACAGATATATTCAATTAGGTTAATAATTCTCACAAATATTCAAATTCAGAAAAATTTAATGAGGTAACAAATGTTGAAACCTAGAGGGATGTCAAAATAGTTCATCTCTCATGGTAGACGCTCTGGTCCGTGCAATATGTCAATGAGTAACTCAAATATATAAATTATTCGAGAAAGTTTTAAAAATATGATAATACAGTTCATAATATGCGTCCATTAGTACTCCAATAGTACGTCGCATTAGATATGTGCGATTATATCAATTCTAACGCTGAATTTCTATTTCTGCCTGCGTCTGGCTTACCTTTTACAGAGTATGTCTATTGGTTTTGTTCCGTGGTATAGGCCCGCCAGGCCCCGCGGAGCAGGGTACAGTGGATCTCGACGCCGAACTACGGAACCTCGAGCTACAAGTAAAGAAAAATCGTCAAGAATTGGCTTCGCTGAAACGCAGCCTAGAAGAAGCGGAACAGAAAGCCAGAGTTCCTGTCGCTGCATCCGGAGCAGACGTTGCGGGGATCGGGAAATCCGACACGCTACACGATACCAGCACAATGTTTTGCATGAAAAGTGTCCCCCCGCGTGCTAAATGTGACTATGACATACGGAGCATCATTCAGACGGTATCATTCACCAATGAGGACGGCGGAGTTTGGAAGCAAGGCTGGCCCATTGAATATGACTCGACACAGTGGGATGCCACCAACAAACTTAAGGTGTTCATTGTGCCCCATTCGCACAACGATCCCGGATGGATAAAAACGTTTGAAAAGTATTATACCGAGAACACAAAAAATATCCTCACATACGCTGTCGCTAAACTAAGCCAACACCGTGACATGACTTTTATTTGGGCTGAGATTTCTTTTTTTGCGCGATGGTTCGAAGAACAGCCCGAACCGATTCGGAAGAATGTCACCCGGCTGGTGAAAGAGGGCCGCCTCGAGTTCGTTACCGGCGGCTGGGTGATGAACGATGAAGCTAACACTCATTACTACGCCATGCTGGAACAGCTCGTACTTGGCCACGAATGGTTGCAACGAAATCTACCGGCGGCACCGAAGCCGAAAAATGGCTGGGCCATTGACCCGTTCGGGCTATCGCCAACGATGGCGTTTCTTCTGAAGGGACTCGGCTTGAAGAATATGGTCATACAGCGAGTGCACTATTTTCTCAAAAAATATCTTGCAAGAGCTAGGGCTTTAGAATTTCAGTGGCGCCAGTCCTGGGACACGCAAGGTGATACAGATATGTTTTGCCACATGATGCCTTTCTATAGTTACGATGTCCCGCACACATGCGGCCCTGACCCAGCTGTTTGTTGCCAGTTTGATTTTATGCGATTAAAACCAAGCCGGTCAAGCTGTCCGTGGAAAATGCCCCCGATCAAGATAACCGAGAGGAATGTGGCTTCTCGAGCTGCGCTGTTGCTCGACCAGTATCGCAAGAAAGCACAGCTGTACCAGACAAGTTCAGTGCTCATACCGCTTGGTGATGACTTCCGTTTTGACCGTAGTACTGAATGGGACAGCCAGTATACGAATTACAAGAGAATTATGGATTTCATTAATAAGAACGAGTCATTGAATGCCAACGTGCAGTTTGGCACACTTCAGGACTATTTCCAGTCAATTGAGAACGATATGCGTTCATCAGCCGTTACGATACCTACGCTGACGGGCGACTTCTTCACTTACGCAGACAAGAATGATGAGTACTGGTCTGGCTATTATACATCGAGACCATTTTACAAGTTTTTAGATAGGCGCGTCGAGTCGACGTTGAGGACAGCTGAAATTGTGCACAGTCTGGCCAAAGCAAACGGTATGAACTGTCGGGTGACGAAAATGCTGGACCAAGCGAGAAGAGGCCTCTCGCTCTTTCAACACCATGACGGTATTACGGGCACGGCGAAAACACACGTAATGCAAGACTATGGCATGAAACTCAACCAGGCATTAACAAACTCAATGAATATCATCCGCATATCTGCTGAATATTTGCTCGGCAACACTGATTCATGTGAGAACAACATTGTCATTAACTTGAATGGAACGGTTGAGGGCTACTCGTCGAGGGTATTGCTTGATTTTCGCCAGGCCTCCTATATCGTGTCGGTTGTAAATGCGTTAACCGCCCTTCGGCGAGAGGTAGTCACGATTTACACGGTATCACCCGACGTGACGGTTAAAGGCGCGGTGTCTCAACTTTCGCCCGCATTCGATGGCTGCAAGCTGCGCGACGATCTCTTCGAGTTAAGCTTCCAGGTTGAACTACGACCCCTCGAGGTTAAAGCGTTCACGGTATCACGCGGTGGCCACGAAACGGCTCCGTCGAGAGCGGACGTCATATTTTACAAGAGCTCGTGCGAGAACAGCGGCGGGGGCGTCTTTCAGGTAAGCTCGTCTGATGAGCAGAACTTCAAAGTCGAGACTAGCGGTTTGTCAGCGAGCTTCTCGAAGTACACCGGTCTGCTGACCCGACTGACGCAGACTACCGCACAGGCGTCCGTCGAAATCTCGTTCTGGCGATTTTCCACGCACAGCAACCCGAAACGAGATAAATCCGGCGCGTATCTGTTCATGCCAGAGAAAGACGCCCCCACATCACTACGTTTCGTTCCGACAACTGTTGTCGCAGTAAAAGGCGCCCTCGTCAGTGAGGTACTCACTATTACCTCAGATATCAAGGTGCATTTCCGCATCAAGGAGTCACCAGGCATCGATGGGCAAACTATTGAGATACACAATATTGTCGACATCACTCGAACGAACAATTTCGAGTTGCTGATGCATGTCTCTACTTCGATCGAATCGAAATCATTCTTCACCGATCTCAATGGTTTCAGTTACGTCGAACGACGCTACCAGCATCAATTACCTATTCAGGCCAACGTGTACCCGCTGTCGGCCATGGCCTACATACAGGACAGCTTCGCGCGGCTCAGCCTTGCATCAGCACAGCCCCTCGGCGTGTCCGACCTTGGCGAACAAGGCTCGTTGTATGTGTTCCTTGACAGGCGGCTCAGTCAGGACGATAACCGAGGACTAGCTCAGCCGGTACAAGACAACATTCCCGCGTTGAGCTCGTTCCGGCTCGTGCTCGAATCGCAAAGCGACATCGATCCTCGGCCTTCATTGTTGGCCTTGCTCACGTACCATTCATTGTCGTCGCCTGCTCTTCCTCTATTAGTTCACGGCACTAAAAAGGAGTCATATTCAACCTCATCGACCCTTCAGCCTTGCGGCCTACACCTTGTCAACGTTCGCTTCATGGACACCGGGACCGGCGAAGAACCTCAGTTCCTCATTACGTTACACAACGAAGGTTATTCGTGCAGTGAGCTAGTGCCTATCGGTATGTGCCAGATTACATCGGCTGGCATGGACTTAACAACGCTCTTTGGACGGACATTCGGTGATAGCGCGCAGTTCACATCACTCAGCGATCTGTACCCCGGTGATGTGTTCCACGTCACCGAGAACATTCATGTGCCGGCTAACCACATTCGGGCGGTAAAAATGGCTCGACTCATCCCATGATTCTAGTGAGCAACCAATCAAGCAGTCCTATTATTCGTCGTTGTAGAGTTAGCTAGCTAAGAAACATAGAGAAGCCCTTCTTTTAAAATATTATAGGTAAAAAACGACAGATGAGTGAAAGATTTATATAGATACTACATACATATTATGCTAATGTACTGACTAATGGAGGCTTTCAGACATGCTATATATATGCGTGTGCGAGGCTTCCGGATAGACAAGACCATGAATGAGGAGATATATCGTGTTTAATTTACTAGCATTGATATTTCGATAGTAGAAGTAGTAATACGAATTATAGTACTTATAAAATGTAAGAGATAAAAGTATAGAGCAAGCGAGAAGGAGAGAAAGTGCGTCTAATACAGGAGAATATAACGACGACAAGCACTGTTCTGGGTGGCTGATGAAATAAAGACGGCCCAATTGTATTAGGTTGATAGGAAACTTATTTCGACCACGTTTAGTTTTTGTTACCCATATATTTAATTTAGCCGTTTGGCTTGCAAATTGATTGGTGGGCCTCTTCTATGAAGTGTTCGTTTTGCACTTTGGCCGAGCACGTCAATAGCGATCGTCTGCTCAGTAGTCAGATGTCCTATGATCGCAACCGCAAATTCTTTATTACAGAATTATATATTGCTGAAAAATAAGGCACTTAAGACAGCCAAGATTGTGCAGTGGATTGAAGGTAAACTTTGAAGTGCCATCTGATGGCATTTGTCAAGATTGGTTTTAACAATCTCCAGCTGAAGGTTTATTTCTATAAAAAACCGAACTCTGAATGGCCGCAAGAAGCGAATGACGACAAATTGCAAATACTTCTGTAGAATGAGAATTCGACCAAGTCATCTTACAAATGCTCTGTATGGGTAAAAAAACAAACTATTACAAATTACCTGCATACACGAACTAACCTATCAAACGTATTTAAACGTAGATACTATATGAACTTAGTGGCTTTGCCATTTGCTTAAGCACATACATATCATTACTTGCAAGCTAGGAAAAAAGCCATTCCTGTAAAATATCGGCACCGCAAAGTGATCTCTAATGACGAACTTTGCCGCAAGAGAGAATAGCAAAACCACAGATAATTCTCGATATAAACAACACCTAAGATTCAATAGGGTCTAAAAGGAACTACCTATATAAGCGTATAGTAAAGCTGCATAAACACAATTAAATGATGATCGCTGACTGTGATTCGACTCGGCTCCTCAAGTTGAGTCATAAAACTAATGATATGAAGGCTCTTGAGACACAAGGCCACATGGGACTAGCGAAAATTCTGATAAACCTAAGACTGACAGTCCTTCAACGAAAATACTTTTACGCCCTACTTATTAAATTGCAACTGTTAGAATTAGTGCAGCACGGCCCATTTAAAGCAGGAAACAGAAAAACAAAATGATTTCATAAATGGGTTCCATAGTTGAGAGATACATCCTTTACCCAAATAAATAAACGAAGAACACGGAAAAAGCTAATCAATTTTAGAAGGCGACACTGATATATTTTAAATTTTAGCGCCACTAAAAATGACTTAATTAAAAAAAAACGAAAATACTTATCTAACTAACGTAATAATGCTAACAACCAAGAAATAACTAATTAAATGCAGTTTGCAACTGCATACGCCGAACTGGTAATGAGCGATTGTTATAAAGTGAAAATATAAACAAGCAAATGTATACATGTTCTCTTGTTACGTGAGTCTGAATGGATGGACAAATGACCTGAAAGTGTGGATCCATCTAAGAAATTTTGTGTGGTTAATTATTCGAAAGTGTATATTTTGATAATGATTGTCAAAACGGTTCTAAGTAGCCAGTGTCCACTCTTACCAGACTCCAGCTGATTTGTTTCCGTCACGATATTTCCGATGCAATTTATGCAACGTTTAGCATTGTACGCGGACTAAGCCCAGCTAAAGCAACACCCGTAACAACAATAATAACAGCGACAAATAAATAATTTCTTATCACCGTGGTCACAATCTACTAAGTAAACATTGACATAAACATCTTTGACCGTAACGAGAAGATAAAGCGTTTGTATTCGTATACTTGTGGGATGCGAGAGGGTATTAGAAGAAGAAACAATAGAGAAAAGATAATCATATTATTACAATATTATAGCTTGAAGTAGTCCTAGATGTGATATATATACATATATATATATATATATATATATATATATATATACACAGCCGGTTATCAATCAAATAGGCTCAACAATTCGAACCGAGTTTCAGGCCCATCGCACGACACTACAGCGACATATTTTCAAACGGTTTTTTGGCGACTGTTCATATAGTTATAAAGAAATCGGCAAATATTTTCGAATTTTTGACAAAGCATGTGGGATCGTTGCAAGCAATAGTATTTCATGGTACTGCCCCTTACAGACAGAATTGCTGCCACTCTCTGAAACGTGTTTCTGATGGAGTTTTTCGCTGCCGCAAATATGAGTGGATCATGATGCCAAACGTCAGTAATTTTTTTTACAAAGATCTGAAATATTTCATATTCTCTGTCCTTTCCAAACCAGTTGTTATAATTTTTTAGACATCTATTTTTGGATTGAGATCTGGTGAAACAGCAGGTCATGGCAGCACCTCTAGTGTCATTGCCAACTAGTAGCTTTACCATGCATGAAGATATAGTCACCGGTGGAACTATTGTACTGGAGGCACCGTCTTGCTCTCGATAACTTCAGCATATTCTTTGTGCATTATTATCCCCTGTGCGAAATGTGTCATCCCAGTGCCTTTGATACACATAATAAACCACATCAAAACTTCCAACAGATGTTGAATTTTCGACATAATGCGGTTTTTAGAAAATCGTTTGCCAAAACGTCTGAATGAATGATGAGTTTTTTCCCGAGAGTTTCAAAATGAAATTCCTTTGAGAAACAGGCTTCTCTCAGTTTTCAGCGGTCCAGTTTCCAAATGAAGACGGGTTCGCTTCATGCGAACATGCGATCTATGTTTCTTGGCAGGTCTATTGCCCTTGAGTCGGCGGCAAAACCTAACTTTCAGAAGAACTGGTCTACAATCTTTTAAACCGCTCTAGAGACGAATAAGAGACGAATTTAACTTTTCTTGGAGCTCGTAAATAACCACCTAGCCTTTCTACATTCCTTCGTGGTAGTTTCGTTCTTCGATCTTAAAGACACGTTGTGATCTAGGTTCGAATCCAAGCATAGGTACATTTCGTTTCGTGCTGGGAGCCAGCTGTCTGATGGAATTTCTAACGGCGATGCCAGACGTAAAATTTGAAACAAAGGCCCTTGTGCTTCGTGGCACCTTTTAATTCTTTTTACTGATTTCACGCGACGACAGCAGAAGGGTGCTTTAGCTTATCAGCAACGTTAGCGACCGTGTACTGGAAAACATGAAACGTCTCAGCAGTTTAACGTTGTGAACATGTTTCGACAAAAACACTCCAGCCAGTCTTCGCACTTAGTTTTTCCAGCGTCGACAACGGAAGACGAAAGTACCTCGTTTTAGTGCTGAGCGATAGACCTTGAAATCTTGTAAAAACCATCTGATTAAATACCGACCGAATATATCTAAATATATGTACATATATGTAATACAATAGAATGTGAAAGTCTATCCACCTACATTTACAGCTAGTGCGACCGATGAGTATTGCATTTGTACCAATATGATACGATACGATAAGGAAGGAGCTCTTGAAATTAAGGGCAATCCATTGCAATGATTATTTTTAAGGTAAACGTGATTTCTCGCTGTCACGAGCCCTTTATCCCAATACAGTACGTAGATCTACGAAGTTAGCTAGTTGAACGATTGGAACATGTGTACAATGGACATAGTATGGTTTTCACTTGACGAGTCATGGCATTATGAGCCTAATACGTAGGCACACGTCTGTCGTATTGTACAATGCGGGTAAATAACTTATAGAATATAGACTTATGGCAAAAAGACTAGCAGGAGAAGAACAGAAATCTAACAATTTGCGGGGCGTCTTGTCTAGGATGTTTTGATTTACAAGTTATACGACTATTACATTATATAATTACAATTGCTCGTTATCCTGTGTACGCCGTTGATAGTGTTGCATTAAGATATTCTGCGCATACTTGACGTTTTATGAAGTGACAACTCGAAAGTAACGTTGATGTAGTGAATTTACGAACATCGCCACACAGTTGTGACAAAGGCTCCTCCTCCGGAAGCTCCGTGTTAACTAGGTTCACGTCCCACCCTTGCTAAATCAAGCAAAGGTTGTATTCAGCCAGAAGTAAACAAACAGGAGGAAATGACGAGCATCAATACGATAAGGTTGGCTACAGAGCTGCTTTTTGCATAGGAGTGGCAGATGTATATATCGAGAAACGGATAGAGGGACACGTTATGAGAACCTTTTCTACCTATAGAATCTGTCACATAAACTGAAAATATCAACAAATTGTATCTGGACCATAAACCAGAACTTAAGTTCATTCCTTTTTTAGCATAACCGTATACTATGTTCACTAGGTATTCATGCTAGACGAACTGCCTGTCGATGACTAGTTTATACCGTTTTGATCCGAAATTGTTTTGAAAACATGTAATCATCTCTAAACGTATAGCTATTGTTCTCAGTCACCCATATCTTTATCAAGCTTTTCAAAAATAACTTGTCTGAGCTCATGATTGAAGCATGCTTATTTTAAATGAGCAACTTGTTTCATCTTAACTTCAAGCATTCAGTGATTTGCTGCTACACCTAAAAGGATGGAACAAATGCTTCTATCGAAGTTCTTTTTCTGGGAGACTACAGAAATTTTAGCCGCTGGGTCGAGCCATCGATGAATTAGAGACGTAGGTTTATAGTAGACCATCCATGTTCATGACACAAATATGTTACGTCCATGATGCTCTCTCACCACATAACGGTCAAATTTGATGAAAGGACGATCGATCTGGAGAGTGCCCGAAGTTCATTTATATCAGCTTCTCCTACTTAGGCGATAAGTGCGCTTTTGTATTACCGATCCTATCAACTTAAATAGACAACTTCAAGTACCACTATGTACAGCGAAATTATCCTATGAAATCCGTTAGCAACAGTACAAGAACAAGAAGACTGTCGGTAGATGCTTGTTTGGTGGACAGAAATCAAAAAACGAACTCGATGGGATGCAAGTTACAAAGGTGCATAAAGCTTTGGCAGTAAATGTCGTCAGCATAAAATGTATGAGAATGACCTGTCAGTCGGTGGTGATTATCAAGATCACATAGGAACGTGTGTCGGAAGTACGCGCGTGAAAGCCTTTTGCCATAGAAAATAATCAACATGGCGCCCGTTTGTTGCCTCTGAACCCAGGTAAACATTTCCAATGGGCAGCCTAGGGAATAAATATACGCCTATCAGGTTAACAAATGTTATTATTTTTTAAAGCATGTTTCGTTACCTATTAATAAACCAATCAGTACACTGGATTTTAGACGGACTTAACGAATGGCTCGAGTGAATTGGATCTAACGTTGCCTTAGCTCTGGTCGTTGATTGCATGAACATTTAATTCGTTCAATGAAACATGAGAAAGAGATTCACATTAGCTACGTTAGCTGTCCTGCTACTAGAACACCTTCAGACGTTCGTCGAAACACGATCTTACCTTCACATCCATAAGTATGAATCATAAGACGAAATGCTACCTTTTTCGTCTTCAGCTACTATTGCTATTGTTGTTGTTGTTGTTGTTGTTATTATCCGTATGGGTAACATATGGGCTCGAAAACATTAATTATTTTCACCTGTTGATTAGGTCAATAACAGTCGTTAATTATAAATTGCCTGTTCGTCAATTAGGATAGCAACAAAATCAGCGTCGGTAATTAGCTCACTACTGTATTTAACTTCCCTTGTACATGAGTACAAGTATATGTTTGTTTTAACTTTATCGATTCGTCCTTGTTGGCAGAGAATCTCTAATAATATTTCAACTGTCATGGTTTTTAGGATTAGTCATAATTTTTTTTATTTGCAGCCTTTCAGCTGTTTTTGTGCTGTAACACTACGGCTGAGAGCGCGTCATTTTACGCATCCTTAATGAGAGAAGCCTTTGTATAGGTAATTATTTTTGAACGAAAGTGAGCAAAATATAATTGGGGGTTGTTTGTGAGCGAAAGCCACACAATGACGTTTTTGCAGCCCACTTCGTGGCGAGCCCAACCAAAAATAATACATAGTATATTGACAGCCCTTAATAACAACTGGGTGTTAAGGGCAGAAATGCAGAGTGGGTGTAACCAAGACACTTGCAATACACTCGTACATGAATATATATTGTACGAGTTCCGGTGAGAATTTAATATTACTCTTATTATTACCACAATTATCGTAATTACCATATTTGTGATGAAGGTATATATATATAAACATATATAGCAGATAGAAATGTGACGTTATAAAACATTGACAAAAGTGAACCGAATCTTAATTAGCATGTACCCTTCAATACAAGCTTTTGATGTTGTTTCCGAACGGTAAAAAGATCGGGAGCTAGGTGAGCAAGTGCAGCTGCGGTGACCATTGGTCGCTCGTATGACGTCGATTAGTTCTACTTACGCCTACATATGTCTGACCAAATCACCTTAGCTCGGAAATAGTGAACATTAACGGAAAGGGCGAAGGCGCCAAATAACTGATTATTACTGGTAATTAGCGGGATATAGTAATATGCAATGTTGAAAAATGATGAGATTTATGGAACTAACGCAACTGTGTACGGATTTAGTCGCTTAAGGCATTCAAAAAGTAACACAGCCCACCTTCTGTGATTCTTATTAAAAAAACCCGTACACCTTTTTTATAAATCGTTTCAACTACAATAGATATCATATTAGACTGGAACGACTGTGTCACTTACAGCATCGTTTTAACCAATGGACATGTTGGCGCTTCTCAAAAGCTCATTCTTGACGAATTCAATAACTTCTCATCTCCTAAATGGAAATTAATAGGACGCTGTAATTAAAGTGACATTTTATTTGCTTTCTCATGCAGTAACCGGTATATTTTCTGGTCCGTTTTCCATTTCTATCGCTAATATAGGTGGAAATGCTAATCACCAATTTCGAATAGGTGCGATAGCTTGCCCTTCTATACTCCTAGTTGAAAAAAGCCCGGAGAACTAATTCAAACAACGCCAACGATATCTAACGGTTAATATGATTAAGTAAAAAACAAACGTCAAATTTGAGATTTGCTTGATTCGTCGAGGTTTTAGAGCTCAAGGGTTCAGTGGCGTGACTTGTAGCTCCACGCGTCTTAAAGCCATACACTCGCCGAAAGACCAAGTCGAAGTGAATCAATGTCAACAACTCTATATTGCGTCTCCTATTTAATGTGTATAGAAGAAACATGAGAGGCGATTATGTTTCGTGATTGTGATGACGACTATGGTGACCAAAATGAAGAATCAGCATGAAGATGATGTATTATAGTAAAGTAATTACAATATACGTATGAAAAAAGGCAAAAGTTGAGAAATCATCATACGTGCACCATTCATCATTGACTGATAGACGCATTCTTGTTGAAGTTGACTATATATCCTAGGGAAAACATCTGCGTGTCTTCCCCCAAGGGTTTCCTTCACTTCGACAAAGATCACTGTTTCTATCAGTCACCCGTCATACAATCATTACGATTATTACGTGATCATCATTAAAGAAAGACGGAAATAGTAAATATTAAACGACATACAAAGTGACAGTCATAAGCGTTCATACGTATGCATACATATAAATCATAGTTTATTTGTTGTGATATTTTGTAAAAAATATGAGGTAATGATGATCACGACGAAGAATAGTAGCGATATGATGGAGCCAGGATGCAAAAAAAAACTGCATATAAGCCTGGTCGATTGGATCTGGATGACAGTAAATTATAGAAGCGTTCCGCAAAAAATGTTTAAGATGCACAGATACCCCAGAGTGATGATATTACAGAATAAGCACTATATAGCATATACAGAAATAACAACGAGATTTAAATTATTTAAAACAAACATTTAAATTAATTTCAAAAAAATTATATAATTTTTTGTGTTTTTATTTTTCTATTTTAGTTATGTGAGAGCAAATAGTAGATCCATGTTGATAACGATGATTTTTTCTGTAACAGTTAATAATAACGACCAAACGATCCACAAGAGAAAGGTAATTAAAAAGCTAGGTTGTCTAGTTATGCAAAGAACGTTATGATATTTTAACAAAACGGCTATGATTATATTATGATTGTGATGATTGCCCGAAACGGAGCAGCGCTGAAGGTCATTGTTTGGTAATAAATTTGTTGAAAATAAAAGGTAAAGTCATTTTAGTATTGTGTAGTTAAAAAGGACATCGCATAATCATGTTTTGTACTTATCGACACCTAATCTTAGATATCGTTCTAAACGAGAGCCTCATAACTACAGAAGAGAAGTTTGAAGTAGAAACTTTTGAAGTAGCGCATCACATAGTACATAGATTACGGGTTGTAGGTCCTAATCAGGCCAGGACTCCATCTGTTATCACATTGATCAACATTTAATTTGTGAACAATAAGCTTGATCAAAGTATATATGTCACCATGAAGTTTAATTTAGCGACCACCAACTTTGCGGAACTGAATAAAAAACGATCCGCCTAAATTGGTGCCATTAGGCTGATGAAAATGGACGAGGTTTCATGTTTGTATTTCGACCTCAATTATATTTTAGTATGCCAAGGATCAGCGTGAAAGTGCTTACAGGTAAGAACCATAATTCCTTACTTACTATACTAGAGAACGTTATTGCTTTTTTAAGTAATGCAAAGAGCAATTTTTTTGCCATTTGCCAAATTTATTTCAAATAGTTCAATTATTTGAGTACAAGAAATTAACGCCTAACGATTATTTACCTTTTGATAGTACGCACTTATTAAAGTAATTCACATCAAGTAAGAAAAATAGAAAAGCGCCGAATCATGAATAATTCAAAAGAAAAGCATTTCAAGCAATATTCGATTCGCCTTATTGCAAGGTTGTTATATTTTTTCAATAAACCCACTCTACACCACAAACGAAATGGCTAAAATTAAGCTCGGTCAGAACAAAGGCGGCCTTTTTCACTCTACTAAACGCAACTTTGGTTATTTTTCAACTATAATGGTAGGTTCGGATGTTTAATACTGCCAATCGTTTGCCACAAGCATTGCTAAATGGGGTTGCCAAGGGATGTTCAAATACGATGGGAAAAAAGTCGCTTAGAGTAAAGATGATATGCATATATTTACAAAACTTTTGGGTGTAATAAACATTACTTTTAAACGTTTTTTAAAATGTAAATAATTAGTTTTTATTTAATAATAAATCTGGTTGTTAAATAAAAATGGTTGTTGTGACTGAGATCAAACTGGTGAACTCCACTGTGACCGTACATCGTTTTGGATATTGGATGTACGACGCCTGGATAACGGCTTCTGCAATAAATTGTGTTAGATTCGAAAATTTAGAAATTGTTGGCAACTATATCTGGTCCTAAATAACTCATCATTTTTGAGCGTTTTCCAACCAACAGGAAAGTAAATTTACTCTCACTGGGTTTCAATAAAGACACAAAATAACGAAGGGCAATAAAAAATAAATAACTCGTGAAAAACAACACTCATTTTCTTAATTCTATATGATTTCCTTCCAACCAGGATTTCATGGAAAAATCAAGCAGGATCTTCAGCTTGGTTTTGCAGTTCGACGCTGAGCATTAACTAGATTCTATGTCAGGGGTAATTGATGAAAATTCTCGCTTAAGGTCAACTGTGATATAGGTATATAGGTACCGTATAAGGTAAACGCTTCATAATTAAATTATCAATCTCTCGAAACGTTTGCTTGTCGCAGACGCCTACCCCTAGCTTACTCGCTACTGACGTACACAATAGGTGACAAAAAGAAGTTTTGAGAAAATTATAAGCGATAAAAATTCGAAACAAAAACACTCAGACCGTATATAGAATAATGTATCATATTTTAATAACTTTATTTATCAACGCTGAACATATTCACAGTGACTCTGCCAGCTGGATTTTGTACATAAGCATTAAACTATCTTACAAATGGGGTCTTTTATATATTGTCGCGGTTGTTGTTATCTCTATGCATTGGTTGCCGTATTTCTGATGTGTGTTGTGCACATTATTCAGCGTGCCACACCATTTCTATGGCCTTTTGATGACTTTTGCTTGCTTTCCTTCTGTTTTTGTTGTCTATTCACTCTCGTCCGTTCTCAATCTGAACGTCTGCTTATCATTGTGAATCATTATGTTGATGTTAAATGACATCTAACAAACTATTCGCTACTATTGTAACAGTTTTTGGTGTAGTAGTCTTTAAGGCTCAATTTTTGTCTTTTATTCCTTGTGAGATTCCCTTTTGTTGTTAGGTTCACTTCCTTTCCTGTTTTTTAACCGTTCGTTGTAACAATAACCGCGCCAAACATATCTGTTTCCCGTACAACAAGCATTCTCACACACACACACACCCATTCTTGATGCATCGACCTAACATCAAGTGCCCACAACTTCCGCGACTGTGAAGCGTGTATCGCTCTTATCCGCAGTCCTACCTGCTAGTCTAGACCCACTCTTCCATGAAATATATGTCCCCTTCAAGTGTTTGTTTTTGATACATGTTTCATCACCATTTTTACCCAGATTTTTTTTCGCACAAACGTTTACGCGTTCCTTCGCTCATATCATGATCGGCAGCCGTAGGTTTATTTATTATTATTACTGTAATAACTATTGTCTTTTTATTAATATTATTATGTACGTTTTTACCTACTATCCACTAACGGTCGATTCGCTTTACAATGCTCTATCTATGTGTAGTTAGCTCGTGCTTCATTCATTGTCACTTATTCGTCCATAGGTTTCGCCCTAGTTTTGCCGTTTACCACATTCTGTCAAAATTATTTCGTCTGCTATTCTTATTATCACTAACACCATCATCGTTATTATTGTTCTTGAATGATTTCGCCATATAAATCTTATTATTGTCATCATTATTCTTTAATAGTTATTAGTATTATTATTATTTTTATTGTCTTCATACTCAAAGCTTTGCTGCCGTCTTTCATTATCCACTCTATCATCATCTTTCGCAGAATAAGAAATATTTAATTTGGTCATTTTGTCTGCTCGTCATTACCAATAGATCTATTTAGTAGCCAAATATTAACATCTGAAAATTATCCGATACCATTAGGGCCTGCTTTTTTCTTATTTGTTTTTACTTTCTAAACTTTCTTTTTACATCAACGCCATTTACTTATTTTCGTTTACATTGGGGCCACATTTTTCACATAATTTCACAAATTTTCAAGTACCAGTACAATAATTTCGGCGGTCTTGCCAATGTCTAGAGATGGTCATAGTTAATTGGTAAATACGGGCCTATGCCCTTGCTTCATCATCCCCAAAAGACAAATCGTATTTATATGTCTGGCGGCCTGGACGTTCCTGTTACGATTACAGAATATATATAACCTAAATATTCTCATTATTCATATATAATAATAATAATAATAATAATATCAGTAATGATTCATTACTTATCTGCATTGTCGTCGTTAGCACTATCTAGAGACAGCAACCGCCATCTACCTAAAAGGACATTCCTCTACAACGCTACAATAGATATAATATATATATATAATAATCGTAACTCATAGTTAGTTAATAAATCCTCTGTCATCGTCTTCTGCGCTTAATGGGAAAATGGCCGAAGAAAAATCCAAAAGCGGAACTTCCGGAACGGGAAGGGGCATCAGTGGCGCTTTCGGTAGTGCTGGACGCTTCTCCCATATTCTGCGCGCATCCACACAGACATAATTAGATCGATGTGTTCCTGTTTTACATGAACACATTTATCAGTCATTTATTTTCTGTTGTTGAAAAGTGCCTTCTTAATGGTCGACACCCGCCCTCAGGCAAAAAATGGCCAAAAACGCCCGTGTCTCTTGATTTTTAAAAAGGAAAAATTGCTAGTCTCTTCCCTGTGTCTCATAAAGACGAACAGCGTGATACACACACGCCTTTTTTCATTCTTGAACATTCCCTTATACGCGACATGTTCTCCGAGCCATAGATTACGGTACTTTACAGGGGTTCAGTTTTTCTTCGGCGCCATCCATTCATTTCGACGTCATCCTACCGGAGTTGAGATGAGGCTCCGAAACGGTACTAGAAACCGCTAGCACAACGCCAGTGAAAGCTGCTTTCATGAACTCTTCCTTTGTTAGCAGAATGGCCTTACACTTTGCTCTAGGTCCTGTCTATGTTTAAAGACGTATAGGGTCCAGAATGTGATGCTGGTAGCAATTGTAACGCAGTAATGGTTGCAACTCCTTGTTTATGAACAATTTTACAGAAACAAAAGTTCTGTCTTTTTTTAAACGCGGGACTATAACGGCAATGTACTATAACACAGGTGTCAGGGACAAACCATCCGATAAAGCGTAGAAGTTAAACAGTGTTTTAAAATCGACCAGAAACGGGACAGAGAGACTGCGCGCTCAAAGAAACGAAAAGACACGACATATCAAACCGGCCTGGCATCATAATTGAAGACACGTTGTGCTCAATAATCAAGAACTCCTAACGGACCTAAAGGAGACTTCGTAAACGAGCAAAAATAAACGGATGATATATTCGATTGTCAAGCTGTGCCTTCACTTAGTTAACCCCATATACGGGATCAACATCCGGCAAGCACCGCGTCAAGCTTGCGTCTCTCTTGGGCGCACAGTTTTAGTTTACAGCTTCGTCTTCGTCACTGCGATGGCCAAAAATTTATCACCCGTCGATGTGATACCGATATTAACCGATAATAACTCAGCGATGAACGAGTAAACGGATCCTTTGAAGTCGACTCAATCGCACATATGTTCCCCCATTTTACGCCAACAACCAGCTTCGGTCTTCGCCTTAACCAAAACAATAACAGCAACAAGTCGAAAATTGTGTAGGGCTGAGTGAGTCCATTTCGAAGAGTGGAGCTAAGACATAACTTTCTGTTATAACCTCGTAAAGCACCTCCATTCTTGTTAACATCAATCTCGAACTGCAATACAGTTACGAAATACAGTTTGTAACGCCTCGCATGCTTTCCGCGTATCGTTTAAGGCAGCATGCTCCTAAATATGTCTGTGTGATCCTCTATTTCTCTCCCGCCGTCTCCTGTCCCTCACTCCTTTTCTACTATTATCATTTATAACATATATTTTATATATATATATATATATCCTCTTTCTTATTGTCTATCTTTTCCCAGCTTCCCGTGTGCGCTTCAATGCATCCTGACCACTCTGAAGCGGCTGAGCGCTCGGGCAAGACCGTCACGATCCATAGCGTCCTGGGTGAACCATTTGCTCTGCTGGTCTGCCGTAGACGCTGGCGATGTTACTGACGGCGTGTCTTCACTATCGTTCTTTTCTTTGCACTTTTCAGCACTGCTAGCTGCACTTTTCGGCTCAAGATAGAAACTACTCGACGCGCCGCGACCAGACGCCGCACTGAAACATCACGTTGAAAGGAAAAAACGTTGATGTAGTTAAACCTAACGGAACTTCCGAAAACACCGATGCTATAAGGGTGAGATAGTATTCAGAAATATCAACATGGATCACGAACTGAATAGAAATCACGATAAAAGAAAACAAGATATCAATGCTTAGGGGAATTTAACATACCATTTTGATATGTATGCTTCGACGATGGCTACCGGGCAGCGTTCCTTGTTAAGGACGTTTTCCTGAATGACCTTGTCATTGACTTTCAAAATCTTCTTCGATGTTCCATCTACCTCTTGAGTTTCTACAACAACCTGCAATAGCATAGTAAAAACAATAGTAATTAACTACAAAAAGTCATTGATCATAGACCAACAAGAAATGTTGTGTGCTACTGTTGTGTATAGCCTTAGTGACCTAACGTAAGCTAGAAACTTCTTTTTGGTGTATTCAACGAACCTTTTCCAGCTTGAGCTCTTCGTGTGCGTCGGGATCGGACATCTGTGCATGTTTGGCAATGACAAACGCGACGGTATTGAAAAGAAGGTCGGGTGAGGCCATACCAAGTTGGTTCGTACGCCAAAATAAATCCTCCGAAATCAACTTCGACGGATCCTGTAAAAAAGAAACACATCAATGCAAATCATATGGTTAGAAAAAATTATATTCATAAAACACACATTAAAAATTAACGACTTTTTGTTCAAAACTAATATATTACTCACACTTCTTTTTGGCAAGTAGCACTGAAGTTTAACGGAGTTTATTTATCCTTTATGGAACCGCAAAAGATGTGAATCAATAGATGGTTCAACAAAACAGATAACCAAAAAAACATGCTGAACTGAGCTGAATATTATCTCGAACTCCATCACTTTTAACAATATTTCCAACCACAAAAAATCGTGTTGTTTCAATGTTACATCACCGTTAAGATACATCAAACTGTCTAGATTACCGCCCAAAAGCAACTAAAAGCAAAAAAGATTGCGATAGTTGAATGATTTTCCCTTGCTCACCACTTTCTCTGGCTCAACAGAAGACGTGAGTGTGACGAGGTAGTCGTTAAAGGCACAGAATGCACCGTCATTGAAGATGTTTGCCTTATGCTTCACCCGCTCGAGGTGAAGTTGGAGACCCAAGAAAAGGCGTTCGAGACGCAAAATATCTTCGGTATTGGCGTCGTCCTGCGTGTCTTTGCCGATTGCGCACAGCGCCTGGTTCATCTCTTCAGCACTTAGTTTGGAAAATTCATCGCTCGACAATTTCAATTCATCACATTCACTACCTTCAATGCTTGTTTTCCGCTGTTTTGTCCACTCCGACCAGCGTTGAAGGGCCTCATCGACAAGCTCTTGGCCCTCGTCTTTAAACCGTTTCTTGTTCTCTTTATCGCCCTCGCACTCGCCATTCTTCTGGGCCTGTCTATCGTCGTCATTGTCATCTCGTGGTCGCTTCTTGCCACCACTTGACCCGTCGTTGTAGTTGTTTAGACCGCCATTGAGCTTTGGTTCCTTAAGAAGGCGTTCGGCGAGCTCCTTTGCCAATGAATGTAACTCGGATTCAAATTCAACTAACTTTTCGCCCTCCAAGCCGCCCCGTAGCTGGTCGATATCCAGAAGAACTCCTTTGAGTACCGGTTTTCCTGTAATTTCATTTTTAGTTAAGGCTTAATAACGAATCCACAAATACATGTCGACGTAAGCAAGCCAGACAGCAATATTCATCGATAAGATTACATATCTCGAAGGACGAAATAGAGCAGAATCGAATAGAAAGCACATGAAAAGTGTATCAAAATTGGAAATAAAATAGAACCGTCGTAATAAAAACTGAAGTTTTAGCAAGTTTACCGCAATAAATGTATGTTATACTCCTGTGCGTTTGCGCTCTCTTTTTCAACCCTATCTATATAGAAACGTTAAATTCCGCTAAATTACTATGCTTTATTTATATTCCTCAATGATTACGCTCTAGAAACGTACCTTTATAATTACGCTTTATGAGTATTCCTCTAAGAATAGCAAAAACTCACTTTTTCCTGTTACGACCTCATCGATTCGGTCACTGTCACGTTGGTCCTCATCCTCTGACGGTTTACACTGGACAGATTTATTGCGCATCTCTTTCGGCGGGGGTGGTCGCACAACAATAGGCGTATTGTTCAGTTGCACTACTCCGGGCGGTAACTGCACCACTCCAGCGACCTGTCCGCTAGCCTGCGTTACCACTTGACCCGTTTGCGTGACGGTCACTTGTTGACCTCCACTTTGGGCGATTGACATTTGTGCGCTACTCGGAAAGACTCGAGTCACCGGAGTGGACACTTTGCTTACAACCTGATTCACCTGTGGCAGTTGGGCAAGTTGAGATACAGCTGCGGCAGCTGCCGCCGCCTGCTGACTCGATAGGCGCTTGTTAATTTGATTTGTTGCGGCTTGCGTGACGACCTGAGCAGCCGCTGACTGGGCTTGCACTTGCGCCAAATTGACAGTTTGAGTCAATACGACCTTGTTACCTGGAAACGTCGATGTTATGTACACCAGATTAAATGAACTGAGCTGCCTGGATCAAGTCCGTCTTATGCAGTAAGCTTAGTAAAGCTTATTTAGCTGAATTTAAGAACGATTTCCAAATGCAACCAATCCAAGTTCTTCACTTGTTATTATGTGTTATGGCCTGCTATAACGATAGACACCTGAAATGCTAGGCCCTGTTGAAGCACAAGGACACAGGGCTCTACATATCGAAAACGTTTTCATTCTTTTGTCACACCCGATCTCCTTCTACTGCAAAAAAAACACTCATGACTATCTACTCCAGTTCCACACAAATGAGGTTTATTACTTCGCGTGCGTCCTTGAAGAAAAAAAAATCGAATAACATAGCAAAACTTACGTAGCAAAGTTTGCTGAGCTTGTTGGTGCTGCAACACCTGCTGAGCCTGATGTTGCTGTTGTTGTTGTTGTTGCTGTTGTTGTTGTTGTTGTTGTTGGGCAGCCAATTGTTGGACCGCTTGATTCTGATGTTGCTGGGCAGCTGCGGCTGCTGCTGCTGCAGCGGCGGCTGCCTGCTGCTGTTTGTTCTTAAATAAATTTTGGAAGGACAACGCGCAGTTATAGCAACAAAAGTTGCGAACTGACGCGTCGCTCATGGTCAAGTGAAATTGCGGCCGGGCTAGCTTTCCACACTGGTCGCATCTGAAGGCAACGCCGTTTCGTTGTTTGTAACACGAGGGTGAAGTTGAAACAGGTCAATAACAAGACAAAAACAACAACGTTGTCCTAAAGTTAGTGATGAGCAATGAAAGATGATAATGTTCCGAGGCTGTGCACAATAACAAACAAAACATTATGTATATGACCTTTAACTGATAGAGACATTGCTGGATACTTCTGTCTTGCTTGTTATTTTTGGTTAAATCAATCTATAATGTGAATTGAAGTGTTTTTTGGTACATTGATAGTAAGTATTAAGACCCTACTAATTTTGAGAAGCCCATAAAATCCGTCTATTACAGCGATTTCTTTCATTTTCAGAGCATAAACCAACGCGACAAAATGCTGGCCTTACAAACGAATCGGTAGCATATCCTCAAAATGTTTTTATCGTTTTTAAATTAAAATAGTGTAGATTCTTCTCAATTAAGCGTTTTAGTGCCACGAATCGATGAAGCAGCACGAAGTCACGAAACTGATATGAAGCCACTAAATCTAGATAAAATTTAGTATAATAGATGTAGATATTTATCTACATCTATTATACTAAAGCTAATCTACTAAATATTTTGAGTTCTAAACCCGGACATGCATTAGCTTTCAGACGATTGAATCTTGTGCGAACCGAAACGTGTCTACACCTCCTCATATGTACCTAAATTTACAAAGCAAACACGTTACACTGCTTCAAGCTCAATTATAACTGGATCTACAAGTCCAGTTAATACTTACTTGACAAAACCTTGCTGAGTTTTGGCTGCGGCCTGTTGCTGCTGCTGCTGTTGTTGTTGTTGTTGTTGTTGCTGCTGTTGCTGCTGTTGTTGCTTTTGTTGCTGCTGCTGCTGTTGAGCCGCTGCAACAGCTGCGGCAGCTGCTGCCGCCTGTTGTTGGGCGGCCACGGCCTGTTGTTGCTGTTGAAGTAATTGTTGCACCTGATGCTGTTGGACAGCCGAAACCTTATTTTGCAGTAGGCTCTGTGCGCGATGCGTTTGACTTGCGGCTTGTTGTGCTGCTAACTGGGCCTGGACAACGGGAACTGGCTGGTGAGTTTGTCTCGCCACCTGCGAAGTTTTTGCTTTATGCAAATTTAAACAGTATATCGAGCAGAACAATTGGACGACGTCACCGGCGGTATAACGCTCGATCATATCGAAATTATACTTTTTTACTTTGCACCAGCAACAAGGGACAATTTTTCGGTGACTTAGTACGAATAGATTTAGACAAGTCTTTGTGCAGAACTTCTTTCGTGGACCCTTGACGCCCAACTGTAGTGTAATACTTTCGCCTGGTCGGGTGCGAAAACAGTGGCAGTTTTCACAGTATCCGCCGTCCAGCTTATGATTATACCGAAATCGAGCAACGCACGGGTCGCTGCAAGCGCACGCTAGCTCCTTGTCATCGATACCATATTTCAATTGTAGCTGTTTTGGCTGGCACCGATTTGAGCAAATTTTACATTTTTCTGATGGATCAACTGGCCTTGCGGGCGTAAGGCTCTCGTAATGTTTAACGCATTCCCTCGAGCAGAAGTCTTTGAAAGCGCACTTGTCACCAACCTGTGCCACGATAGGTTCGACTTTCTCTCGGGTCAAGTCTTTCTGACAATATGCACACACTTTCAGACCTTTCTTGAACTCTTCGAGGCACTTTCCGGTACAGAACTGACGGATGTCCGCACCAAACCGAACGCAGTATTTGCCCAACGATGTTTCTTGTACGACAACGTTACAATTGGCACACTGAGCACCGATTTGTAGTTGATACTTTCGCAAGCAAGGTACGCCACAGAATTCAAGCGTCTCCCACAGTAGCAGGTCAGGATCACCTGAGGTCAGGTGTTTAATACACACAAAACATACTCGTCTTGGAGCGTGTTTTCGTTCTGTCAATTCGAAGCACTTTGCTGAACAGAGAGGCTGTTGTGCACCGAGATGAGAGCACAGGAAACCACTCTGGTCGATCTCCTCGTGGCATGCCTCACACTTGTCTTTCTTTTTCGGCTGTTTGTCCTTGAATGCCTTAAAGCAATCCTCATTGCAGAGCTGAACTTGTTCGCCTTTGTAGAACACTTTAAATTTTAGTTTCTTTTTCAATGCCCCGCATTGCATGCACACTTTCTTTTTATCCTTCTTGGCATCTCCATTAAGCCCCTTGCCGGAGTCCTGTGTCGACTCATCTAGGTCTTCGTTGGCCATTGCACGGCCTATTGTTCTAGCAGATACTAAAAATACCACAGCACTCTTCCGCTACCAGACGGGCCGTGCCGTCTTCCAGCGCTGCGCTGGCTCGTCGTATTCGGGTCTCCCGTCACAGTCTCGGTATCGGTCCAACTGTTTTCTTCTCAAAGCGTTCTAGAAGAAAAAGTTCGCATGACAAATAAAACAAGAAATTAGTACTAGGCTAAACGTAAAGAACTCGTAGTTTTTTGCTATATCTTTTCCGCGTGTCATATCTGCTTTTCATTCCTGATCTTTGACATTTTTTGGTAAGATTTTAACAATGTAGATGTGTTAGGCTGGCGCATACTTCTGTCTGCTTTCCATCTAATAAAAAATAGCATTTTATCCCTGTTTTAACAACGAACTCAGTGATTTTGTATTTGCTATGATTTTTACGATTGTCTACAATTTCTCAATTAATTTTGTCCGTTCCACAAGAAATATTTAGGTCTGGTGTGAAAAAAAACTTGCTTTGTCAGTTATTGAGACCCTCTACATTGTCAAATTTACCGTCAAAAATTAATTTGTCGTGACTCGAAAAAACTGAACTACGTTCGCCGAGCCGTCAGCACCAGTTTTAGAGAATATAGCCGATGCAAACTCGTACATCACGTAATATCTTGCAAAGCGGCTTTAACAGCTTTTGTAACGTGTAGCATGATTAAAAAAATCATTTGATCTTATTAATACGGCCTTTACTTTGCATGGACTCGTTTACTTGATACAATTGGGCCGTATACAGGTCTCTGTCAGTTGTCTTGCTTTTCTCAGACAGCTTCCAGCGAATAGGATTCTTACACTCTGTGTTCGCCTACTGGGTTAAGCACATGTCGCAGTTAAAGTCGCCTTTCGCATATTACGACTCTCAACGGTTACTGCAGCACCCATGAGCAAATAAATAATTTGCGCCATCATTTCCCATAGGTTTGTCAATGATATAGTCAATAGGGCATATGGCACCCGCACTTAAAAAAATCCAATTATTCGCAAATTAAGAAAGATACTCTCATTGTCTTTCGGGTATCAACATATCCACTAGTTTATTTTCATCGGCTAGGGATTGCTAACCAGTTATCGCCTATACCTGCCTGCTGCTGCATCACACAAAGGTGTGCCGGTGGTTCGGAGAGCTGCATACTTGCGGCGTTATACTCACTACGATAAAGCTAAAGCTTACTTCGGCATATGGGCTTTTATGTTTCGTGTTACCACTGGTCAACTATGAGCAGATGAAGAGCAACCACTTAAGATCGTAGAACCTAAAAGACAGGCTCCCCTTCAGTCACGGTCTGACGTCACACTTCCAATTTAACGATTCGTGATTTTAGATCTTGATAGAATCTCTTTTCAAACAGAAATTACGGTAACAATGCGACGGCTCAAAGAGGAATTTGATTACCAGAAGGACATATATATATATATACATATATACGGGTTGTAAATGCTCACAGGTAATTTTTAGAAATCCTTTGAACAAACTGTCCGTAGTTATGATATTTGTATGTATAGATTCTCTCAAACTCTCAAACAGGTACAAAAAATTCTACGAGTTCAGATGTTGGACAGCCGGTAGGGCAGGTATTAAGTCTGGATGCAAAAATTGCAAAGAGGCGTAAAAAATCATAAAATAATTAACCGGTAGAGGTTACCTGGGTGACGATACATACTCCCCTTAAAAACGGCTGCTACTTTCTGCATAAAAGCCTTAGATCACCAGAGAGATGTCTCTTTGAGCTATTTTTACAAATTTTTTAGCTTATTCAATCTAAACAATATTGTAGATCCCAATTTCTCATGTAGATTTTCCTCATTTTCTTCAGAAGCCTTGTGGAGATTAGCACCAATGTGGACCGCCGATTGCGGTCGATCGAAAAATTCTATAGACTCAATAAAGCTGTCTTGGGTGCAAAAATATTGAATAACAGTTAATGGTTGCTCGTTTTTTGAAGACCAACCTCCTACTTGCAATGTGTTTGTGGTTCAGAAAAAATGCGCTTTCTTTAAGTTTCAGTTGTAACAATGCCCGCATACCTAGTACGATAACAATTTTACCTATTAGATTATATATGTAATACAGTACTGGTCGATGAGCTCAAGAAACATCGCGCTACAGGTCTCACTATTTATCCCATCCACCCCAATATATACATACGGTAATGCCAACTTAAATAAAATAAGTAATATTTCATCCACTCGGAAAGACAGGAGGATTTCACTTTACAAGGCGCTATTACACATAATTGTAAATCTTACGCAATACATTCGATATCCGGATATCTATTTTTATGTTCCTTGAAAAATTAAAAGCACTAAATCAAATGCTACAACGTACAATGAACAGAATTAAAAGATGCGATATGGCACGTGCAAAATGGACAGATCAAAATAGATCAGTGTTAGATTTAGAAGTTCTATTTTTTCTTCCTTTTAATTAATTACTTATTCAGTTTACTTATTTAAATAAATCACACCATTAAGAGAGTGGTTTATGCATCGTAACTGGAAAGTTCACTTAAAACGAAAAAATTCCTATGCGTACATTGATTCCGCTCCAGAAATAAAAACTGAACAGTTGTTACTGGAAAATTTAATTGAAAAAATCATTAATTGAAAATCTTAATTGAAGTATGTCAGCGGCATTACGGAAGCAGATACGACGTAGGCCACTTTCCTTCGTTTTGTACGTTACGAGCGTCGTTACACACTTTCGTTCCATATCTGTGTGCATACGTGAGAGCAACATGTGACAGGAAGCAGCAGTCATATGAGAAATGCCTTGGCCAATCTGTTCACTTACAGTGTGATCAATTGATTGACTTCGATGGGAAACCTCTCACCTTTCGTTGAAAAACACCTGCTTCTATTGTACACACTTCAACAGTAGCAGCGGACATTCAATTTTTTTTTATCTGAATGCTTCGTGCTGATACGTTGATTCGCGTCGATTTGCATACGCATACGTTAAATATCAAGACCAGACGATAGTGATAACTGGTCACGACGTTCAAACCTACCAGTTTCATACATAAATCTTACTAAGAATTTTCCGATCAGCCCGATGTAATTATACCACTGTCGCCGGCATTATAATTATACAATTGAACTCAATTACCTTGGGCCACATCGGTGTTTAGGTGCGATATTTAACGACCGCATCTGCTTCATATTTGGGCTCAAATACGCTCCTTTATCGTACGTCTCATAAACAACTTATGTATGGGACTGAATATATTTATAAATGTTAATATATCCTTATACAGGTATGCCCTGGAATTCACCATTTCCGAGACAGAAAACAGCAAATTTGGGAAATTCCTTTTAATGTATGGGCATATATTGACGCAACTTCAGAGATTTAAGCTAATAAACAGCTACACTTTGATTCTACAAATGCTATTTGCGAGGTGATATATTAATACGCTTGGTACTTATTCTCAGTCAGGTTATCCTAAAGGTAGTTCATGAAAAGAAACAACTTTGAATTGAATTCAGAGCAGTTTATGCTGTACTCAGAAGGCAGATTCTGATCCTTCAAACGCATCTATTATGAATGGTGCAGTAGCAACGTGCTTGACAACTAAAATTAGAGATACGTAAGGTGATCTATGTTAGAAATCGGACGTAGACACATGTACTTTGGTTCTGCAATTCAGCCATCTGAAACAAAATTAAGCGGCAGTACCACACATCTCCAAACACTTTTTCGTCTAAGCTTATCCATCATTAAGAAAACAGAAATGTGCTTCAAAATCATACTTAGTTTATTCTTAGTTACGTCGAACGTTCCCAAACCATTATTTAAGCAAAATTACCTCCGTTCCTGCTAGCCAAGTTCGTACCTCTTTAATAACAATATCATACGTAATCTCAAGAACAAAAAGTTTTTTCGCCCTCTTTTTTCTTGGTTTCCTTCCGTCGTGCCAACGCACGCTACAAAATTCACCATAATATATATCCTTTAATCACATGAAGGCTGCGTGGTTAGCTTAACTTGGCACGCCCCTCTAAGGCCTTTTTTGCAGTTGGAGTCGTATCATGGTTAAGAACGGCGTAGCATAACGTTTGCGACCAATCTGCTATAACGATTGCGAGCACAACCGTCAGTGGTTCAGTTATCATCGTTGCGTAATACAACAGCTACAGACGATGGCCCTCTAGTGGAAATGTTTACTCCTGACTTGCCGTGGCCTGCGTGCGCATCGTGTGAGTGCCATGACCTTGTAACTGGTGTGTACGGAAAAACTTGATATATAGACTACTGATATTCTTCTGGGTCCACACCTCACCCCTTCATTATAGATATCGCAGATCTTGATGTGTTTTTCTCCCTTGATATATTTTTGTGCTTTTTTTAGTGTTCGACTTTTGGGAAACAGAGTTTTGAAAAAAAAACTGATCAAACGTTAAGAAGAATTGTTCTATCACCTTACTCTAGGAAGTTCTTTTGTGTCGAGAAATACAGTGATATGATGTAGGAAAAAATTACTTGAGAAATATTATCATTTTTGAACGATTATAAAGATTGGATTTAGGACCAGCTTTTTGCAGCTGGATAGTGCCTTGTTATGGTTTAGCAGATATGGAGAAATAGCAGATATGGATACCTTCTTTTGCTATAGTTTGAATTTCATGGGCCTTCACGATTGGTTCAATGCTTCCGTACCAAAGGCACCTACTAAAAATAAACGGGCTGATTCCGAAAAAAAATTTTATATTGTCCTAAAATTAGTAAATACGTCAACATATTTCAATGTACTGTATTTTCCTTTATGATAATGCCAATTTTAGGACGATCGCCTAAGAGCAGTAATCATAAAATCCACATATGTTAATCAGTTACATCGACTCGATAGTCACGAGGACGTTATACAGATTTTTGCAAAACATTGTCTTTCCTCTCCCGTCTTTCATCTTTTTCTGTCAAAGACGTAACGGTATCCTACAACTACTCGTTTAACCAGGCCTACTCTGCTGTAGCTGCTAGTGTTCACTGCGATGTGCGAATGGCATGGAAGCAGGGGTGCGCTATGGCGGTAGCTTAGCCGCTCAGCTCGACTCAGCTTCCGGCTGTTGATGGTGGCGATGTTCTCCAGGCCAACTGCGGTATGAGGCCTTCTGGCTACGGCAGGATTGTAAGCAAACGGTATCCGTCGCCAAGACTGCTGTTATGCAATGGCCACGCAAGCGGGGGCTGTGCGGTGCACCTTTTACCAAACGAACTTCCACTAGCCTCGGGCTGACTATATGCCGGTTCAACTAGTACTATTACAAACACACAGGCAGACAAACGGACGCATAGCCATCTTTCACGAGCAACAGTAACATGAGCAGTGACAATATTTCCTGTAGCTGAGATGGTAGTGGCAAAAATTTCGGAAACTGCACGCATATAACAAAAAGCTGATGGATGCTTCCCCTTACATTTTTCATACACGCAAACGATGCGGTGTGCTCTGCTATGTTAAGCCGCGCCCCGTCAAGGGCAAATAAGAAACTTCACCATAATATAATAGGCACTACGATAACTTACACATACAAATATACAAATATATTTCTGGCAAATGAAGCGTACTCATTGCTTGACCTTATAAAGAGATGCCAAGTATAAAGCAACTATGCAAAGTAAAACTAAATCGCTAAGTTGGCATCATGTCACGTCATACAGAGTGGTTGCTTTTCGCGACCAACTAATGGCGTTCAAATCGCATCGAATGAGCCTCCCCCGGTCCTGCATTATAAGTTCTTGTGGTCCAGGAACGAAAAAAGAACAGACCAGTCACCCTCCCTCTATCGCGGCGTTACAACATCTACCATCAAGACCACCGCTACCGGCAGGAAAGCTCCTCCTCGAATGCGAGCAGTCACACGAACTAAAATGGAAAGAGGGTAGCCGTCACCGGCGGGCAGACAGGACAGTCGGACAAACTGACATTACCCGGGACCATAACGCTCCGAACACCTGATCCGTTCCCGGGTCCCGAACATTGTCTGGCGCATTTCCAACCTTGCCTGTAAATGTTCTTCGAGCAAGAACAGCAACTACGACAACAACAACAACAACAGTGATATCGACAGCAGCAGCTGTAGCGGTGCCAAACCAACCCAATCGGCAGCAGACGTGTCAGCGGCACGGCAGCGTGGCAATCCAGGCCACCCAGAAAATCCCTCCGAGCCGATTATGAAGCGCCCGTAACTCAACGCAACGAAAAACAAGACAAACAGCAAAGGCATGGCACGGGCGGACGCATAGGCTCGTTCGGTCGCTACTCGTTTACTCGTTCGCCAGCCAACAAATACGGCAACAGCGGCCACAAGCAATCAGTGAACCCTGCACGTTCAACAGAGGCGCCGCACAACAGGCTGCTCCCGCAACTGCCGCTGGGCCCGTTGGCTTCGTTGAGTGCGGTGTGCAAGAGTCTCACCATCTACTACGACGCTATGCTATCATTCTATGGCGACGACGCCTTTTGTCGAAACAGCGGCCGATAGCCTTGTGGCTGCCGTTGCTAAAATCCTGCTGCTGCCGCTGCTGACGATGTACCAGGGTACCTTAATACTGCTGTTATTTTAACTGGCCCAGATTATCTTTTATTTTATGTTTTGTAGGAAGCAAGACAAAGCCTAGCGGTTACGCAGAGTGGTGTGGAGGCGGATCTGCCAATTAGTAATCAATAGGGGCGAGACATTGCACAAAGCGGCAAAATGGAATAGCGAAACTTAACAACAACGAAAAAACCATAAAAAAATCTTGTATATAACGATATATACGATATCACAATTATGTTTCGATTTCAACGTTTGCGTTGCATCCTCCGGACGATATTGTATTCATAAAACACGATAATCCTTCAAAACGTAATCATATATTTGTACAATACAGCAGCTTCAGCGGTTTGAATCTATTTGCGAAATAGATGTTGTTTTCATAAAATATTATTTGGAAACGAATTTACCTTCCCTGTTCGTATCTACATAGAAATGCAAATACAAACTGATTGAATTCGTGTACACAAGAAAATATCTATCCCACAAGAACTGTATGACATGACATAGTATATGCAAGCAGAACTTCAAGATAACATCAAGTTAACAGATGTCTAATCGAATATGGCTGACCGAATGACCTCAACCCACACGCTCGCCCGTCAAAAACGACCTCAAGTTTGCTATCTCGTCAAGCCATCACTATTGCCCTTTTTACAGATTTCATCACGTGCGTATCGTGTATTCAAGGTACATACGAATATCCGTACAACGATAACTCCTTTAACTTAACGAGAAAAAAGTGGCAGAGGGTTGCCCATTGCTATCAGTGGTCATTCCAGTCCAGTAAAATAACGAACTAACTGCTATGTACTAAATACACATAATAAACTAGAGATGAATACATCCCTACATACATATCACGTCTCTCTTTGCCTCAAGGGGGTTGTTCTGCCACTGACCCCATCCTCATTTCAATTCTAGCTGCGCTCGTCACCATCGTCGACCGTTAACTGCATAATCGCCCTGAACCACCTTCACTAAGGACCGTTCGCATTATTCAACGACAACAACATAGAAAAACGAACTCCACGAGATATAATAATTCCACTCGAACAAGTTAAGTACATACGATCTTAAGTGTGTTCCTAAACGGCGACGTCTTTTCGCCTTTTCAGTGGTCTGGCCGATGCTTGGCCCCGTTATCGCCCCTGCGTATGTTAGGCAGCCTACCGCAGGGCCCATATATCGTAGAGTTGTGTGGATTGTTACTGCTACTTATGCGGTTGTTGTCCTCAAGAAGGAACGATAGAATAACCTAACCACTGAACGAATGATTGACAGGCAGTAACATCACATAACGCTATTACGTTTGCGCAATAACAGTTATCATAAGCCATGGGACAAGGCTAGAGAATACTATATTGTATGTTAAGACTCGAGTCAGAAATGCCATGAAGGCATTGGTCCGTGGCGAAATCAATGTCAGCGTGTACACTGCAGCCAAGTGGAAATAAATGATAATATTCTAGCATTTGCGCAGTTATAATCTAATGGGCATCTATTGGACCTAAAATGGTTTGTATGCGCATACTACATGTGACACTAATGTTGTTTTGTGAATGTTGACAAAAATTGCCATGGTGGCATCTATGATGGAAGCTCGTGATGAGCTTGAAAAACTCCGGCGTACCGTGGTGAGCGAGTTAGTGTTGGCGGGCAAACGGCATAGCCAGCGGAAACGCCCCCAAGACATCCAGTCACCAACAAACTAAGAGGCGAGTGAATACCAATAATATACCCCAGTCTGGCCGGGCCAAACGGATACGGGAGAAGGTCCGATTGGCTCCGGACAGCAGCAGTAGTCGCAGCCACTCCAACCGTAGCGGCTGCAGGAGCAACTACGATAAGTCCGGAAGAGGCACCACCATTACTCTTAGCGTACCGTCAACATCGTCATGAACACACAACAGCATTAGGGTCAATTCGAACGACAATGGACGGTCATCAGTTGTTATTATGGGGGGGGGGGGGGGGCAAACGGCATCAGAGAAATGGGAAAGGGCGGATGGGGGGAACAAGAGAACGAGAGATGAATTACATGTATATAGACGTACGTCATATATAAAAATAGATTTTTATTAAATGCACGTAATGAGTGAGCTGGCCAGCCGGAAGACTGTAAGGCGAGACCGGTCTGATAAATCCACCGACTACTAGCAAAACGATTCAGGACACGCAGATGGCTACCGGGAAAACCTCGCTGGTTTTAGACATGGACAAGCCACAACAGCCAATCTATAGCATCGATGACCGCGCCACTTAGTCACAGCAGTAGCTGTGTCGTCCAACCAATTAGAATACGATTGAATACTCTATCATCCAGCAACGCTACGAAATGCTACTTAATGAGAACCGAAGGTGTGTGATGCTAGCGGCCATATGCACCGAACTGCTGCTGCTGCTTTTCCAAAACACGCATGCATACACACAGACACAAACAGGTACCTGAATAAACAGTAATAACAACAATCATAACTGCAACAACAATAACATCAGAGGAGTTCGTAACAAAAATATATGCTGAACTCGTTCAATCGAGCAGCTGCAGCAAGAGCGTTAAAAAGTTGTTAGCAATTTGCCATTTTTCACAAATGTCACAACAACAACAGCAACAACAGGTTACTTCTTTTAGTGAAAATTGTGTCACTCGGACAGATAATGTTTTCATTTCTGAGCTGTGTTTCATACTGATAGTAATTGTTATAATACAGGTTGCCGCAAACAGACAGATAATATCTCAACCCCAGGCTAATCCTGTTGCTAATGGTGTGCAACCACCCTAAACCCACCAGTTGTCGCTTGGACATAGGGGGTTGGATATAATGACATTATTGTACCCACTAAACAAGTGAAATAATATAATACGGGTAATCATTTCAAGTATATTCCGCTCCTATGCACGGTATGCATACTCATTTTACTGCTTATTCATTTACTCCTTATTATAAAGAAACAGATAAAGAGACTAATCCGTCGATGATTGGCGATTGACGGCTGAACGCTGTGAGTTATGAGACGAAGTTGATCCCAGCACCAAGAGACACACAAATCCGTGTTGTATTACATGCATGTGTGTGTGTACTGGCCTGCTCTAGTTAATACGACGATGATGATGATGATTACTATTATTATTATTAGGGGAGATGGGGGCTTGTAATCGGGCGAGCAGCAACAGTGCCTTAAGTCACAGCATCATCATCACAAATAGCCATTTATAAGGATATACTACTATTAAAGCATGTAGGGTAATAGGCGCGACCAACGCCAGCGGTGTCCTCAACAGCACGATCTTGTTACTGCTATGGCACTAGTAGCTAAGTTAGCTTAGCAGCAGAGAGCAGCTACCGCAGCAATAAAGCAGAGGATCACTGAGTGACCCTCTGGCAGCAGCAGCAACAGCAGCTGCTGCTGCTGCTGCTGTGGTCGAAGCACCACCAGGCCCGGCCAGCAACACGTATCAGGCAGTAAGCCCTCGAACCGCCACCCGGCAAAAACACTCGGCGTTGGACTATACTGGATCAGCTCGGACTGGCCCGGGGCGATGAACTTGCATGATGAATCCGCCAGCCAAGCCACACAACTTCACAACTCAGTACTAGAAATAATAATAATAGTAGCAGTTGTACTTATAACATTTGAATCTATAGTATTCGTAATAGCATAGTACATATAAGCTACCTCGAAAAAAAACCAACCTGGCAAACTCCGCCGGTGGGAATCTTTTGAGCATAGAAGACGACACAGTTTAGCCCGCCGCACTGAAGTCGCTCACGAGTGACGATCCTTGCTGCCGCTGTTTCAGCTCCACCTCAAGAGGTTGTTTTTTTTTAGCCACGGTTTTTCGTCGGCCACAAAAAACGCGACAACAGACAACGACTACACGGCAATATGCACACACACGCACGCACACACACACACACACACACACAAAAACGGTTGGGGCAAACACACTCTGTGTGATAAGCACAGAGAGAGACGGAGAAAGCGGCCTACACACACTTCAGATTTAGCTACACACAAAACAGCTCGGTACAAAGGACTAGGCCACGACGGCTACACAAGAGAAGCCCCTGCACGACACCGAATTCGGACAGCACCGCACGCAGCGGTGGCGGCAGATGTAACAGCAACGGCGGAACTCGTACGCAACGGCACGGGTGGAGGCGACACGAGCCGCACTAACGAGAACACAACGGTGACGAGCACAGCGAAGCCGCTCGTGAACAACACAGGATGTGCAGCAGCAGATTCTGCTGCTCGGGCAGCAAGGGCCAGCGTACCTAGGCGGCGCCACAGTCGGGACATGGCCGCTTGTCAACAAGCGCATCGCCTTGTCGCCCGGCCGGGCCAGGTGGCAGTGTGGCCGGTTGAAACACATGAAAAAGCCATGTCATCAGTTAGTTGTCATCTTTAATCGCACGCTTCCAGTTGAAAGTGATGATCATTTCTAGTAGAAATAGCGAAATTCGTCGCCTGCGCTTGTCGAACAGTGGCCGCCAGCGGAGGCGACGAGGGTCGAGTTGTCCGCACCGTGGTTGTCGCGCCGCGGCAGACAAGTCGCGAAGATTTAGAAGGGTGGCGCGAGACCGGCGGGGTTGAGCGCCGCTCACCGGTTGAGTCCAAGTGTATTCAATGTTCATTTTAATGCGGCTCACACTGTTGCGCCGCGCCAGCGGCAAATAGAGGGTTGTATGAGCAGAGAGCCCGATTATTTGTTGTTGTTATTGTTGCTGTTGTTGTTAGGATTGTTGGTATGGTCGTGGGCCGGTTTGTCTGTCGGTCGGAGTGAGGCTGCTGATTGCGCCGACAGCGAATTCGCCTGAGGTTGAGGGTAAGGCTCGTGCCGCAACTCGCCGAAAATTGTTCAGTAACTATATATATGTCTGCGTATATATAACTACTCCAAGAATACAGATGAACCAAAAATAACAAGTAGAAAAGTTTCCTAGTACGATAACGTGCGAAAATCTGGAGATGCGTATGTGGACGTGCATATAATAAAATGGAATGCTGTGTTCTTGGTTAGTGAATGAGAATTGGATCAAAAATGCATAGTAGATGTATAGGTAAAACTTAATTCTATTTTAACTTCTATTTAGTTTGCTAGTGGGAGCGAGTTGTTCAAGACGTGAGGTGAATTGTTAAACCCTTTTACATAATAAGTAATAATAACAAAATACCCAGTACACCGCAAATCGGGGAAACAAACTGATACCACAAAACGTTATATTCTAAATTTTAATAAGGATAACTTTAATAAAAAATATTTAAGACTTTATAATGAATGAGCGGCCATATTTTATATCATCCGTATGCACTGAGAAGTATACAAAACAGAACATTTTATGAAACAAGCTTATTCTAAATAATAACCATATAATGAATTAATGCAATTAGCTGCCTCATTATAAATGACATGACATAAATGAAATGGCGCGCGCGTTCAATAGTGGTGGCTCTTAACGAAATAGTAATAACAACAATTTTGTTTAGCCGATGCTCTTAGCGCGCCTGGCTGTAGATGACACACCTTTTCTGTGAACCATTTAAACATTTTAGCCCATCGCTGTTTGTAGGAGTGAAGAGCGATATTTGCCCAACCTCTTTTTCTTACGGATCCCGTGAGCTTGTCTATCACTCATTAGCTCTGGCTTAGTCATTGTTTATTTCTGTCGAGTTCCAAGGAGTTGCAATGGAGGTTCATAGGTAGAACTCTATCCCTTTCTGTTATCGACCCTCCAATCCTGCAATCACACATTTGACGAAATCATAATCTATTAATCTCCACGAATTTTATTATTCTTTATTAAGACAAAGTTCTGTATTGCTCGGTCTATGGTCTATATATATATATATATATATATATATATATATATATAAACTTATTTTTCTACCTGTATTTCAAGTACGTGAGTATATTCGATGAAATAAAGGAAACAGATGACTAATATATACTATGACCGTCGCGAGTGCAATGACACGCGATAATGCAAGTGTTAATCTTATTTTAATGGGCTATCTGATAGTTGAGTCCCATAATACGAATGAAATAGCAGCCAAATTGAGAGGACGCTAATTAAATAATCTTCTCTACGAGATACGACCTGAATTAATACACCCTCCCCTTCAACAGAAGAAACTGCTGACATCACAAAATTTTCCTTTACACTATTTTCTTTCATTGTTCCCTATATGTACTAGAGTGCATGAGAAAAACGCTCATCTACTGCCTCATTTCAATTAGGATGAGCGCCACGGCGAAATTACTCAAACACAAATAATCCTTTGCAGAACAGTAAATAACCTTTTCCCACATATCTGGTCGTATAATAGAGCTGCTGCTCATAGAAACCCAGCTCTTCTTAAACTCCTCAAAACAACTCTCAAGCATCCTCGGGCCACCCCCTTCGAAAGTCATTCCCCATACCGTCCGTCGTCTTGCCCGCCTTCGCTATAATGGTCCTGGAAATAGGCAAGCGTTTACTGCACCAGCCAAATGTCTCCGTATGAAAGCGACGAACCCAGATACGAAGGATTCTATTAGCGCTCTAGACGAAACGCTTTATAGGATGAAAACAAATCTTGATGCAGTTTACTTAAATAAAAAAAATTATTCGCAAATTGGCTTTAGTAAAGGCATTTTGTTGTATGTTATTTATCAGTGTTTTAAGTAGTAGATAAACAAGCATAGAAATTACGTGGATTTTCAAGTTTGAACCCATATTCTACCTTTGATCGGATTGAGAACGTAGTCTGAAAACGCTTCGACGCGTATTTTCCTTAAATAGTAGCGCAGTGGAGCCCTTATTTATTCTTACCATCGTAATTAAAAAGTTATGTGGTTATTAGTTATGTATTTTTTTTAATAATTATGTTAGTTTTTAAAGATATGTATATTCAGCAATTCTGATACTATAGGTAACACATTTTGCTTATATATATAGACGTCTAGAAATATCCTGCTGAAAAAATATTCAAAGAGATACGCTTGTTCTTCGAACATTCAGCCGCTGCTAACTTCAATTATAGGAGGACGCGATAAAGAGTAAAGCTCATGGAAATAAACAGGTAAGTAGGAGGCCTGCAAAAACCTTGTTTGCATTTTTACAAACAATGTTGCAAATATCAGATTTCAGCTACAAGTGGCATGTCTATCTAAGTTAAGAGGAAGGTAAACATGCATTTAATTAGAGCAGATGTTGCGCGCAATTAAACGAATTTCTTTGATCAATTTATACTACTAATACGAAGCATTTGATCTACCACCTAAAAATTAGAATGAGTGATTCAAAACACACCGTACCACTGTTTTCGACCATATCTTGTGATAACTGAAGTAATACCTCACGGCTTGAATATCACACGTAAGATTTTTGAGCCATAATAATATAATAATAGTATAATGGATAAAGATAATAAGATAGCTAATTTTTGTAATATCCTATTCACTGACTAAGGAAAATCTTTTGAATGACCATAGGAGCCCTTTTTGATCAACAAAAAAAAAAGTGATAAGCCAGCTTTTTATATATACTGCTAAAAAAAGATTCTGAAATCGCCGCCGATTCTGATCTTGGTAAGTGGTACTAATAGAGCTTGCCCAGAATTGCCACATACGTTATTGTTGTCATTTCTATATTTCTAGTTAGTTCGTAATTATTTTATCAGATGTTACTTCAAACCATCCGCGATATGATGGGACTAATAAAAATAATAGAGATGTTATTGGTATTACAGATTTGTTGCATTTTTTCCTTACTGAAAACTCGGAAGCAAATCCAAACTAAGCGTGACCTTAATTCGCTGCCATGCCAGTTAACGCATCAATATGCTCACGATCTAGATCTAGATACGCTCTGTTAGACCAATTCCTCAATTAACAGGCTTGTTTGTTTAAAGGGGGTTAAAGCGCTTGTTGATAAAAACTAAACAGTGGTTAAGCCTAACGTTAGAGGGCTTCAATTTTTAATTTAGGCCTCGCATAAATTGTATTGTACGTAAAAGCTCTTTTACATTATTTTAGTTTTAGTGAGTATATAAGCTTCAGATATCGCGAGCGCATAAAGCACCGGCTTATGTCGGATACATGTCTGATTGCAACTATAAAGAAAACACTAATATTTTCTTTTTTTTTTTCTTGCTGACAATACATTTTGATGCTAGACGCATAAGTGTCCACATCGAATTTAGGACCCGTGCCGCAATTTGAATGGCCTAAAAAGTAGACTAATGCCGTGACCCTTACATGTAGTGCCAAGTAGAGTTATTTTTTCATCAGCCCGATGCATCAATCGCCGTTGCTCTCAGATTGTTACACAGTGTGGATTTTCAGCAGATTTTCTGCTAATAAACCTGCTTACCTACCTTCTATTTTTATTTTAAGTGAAAGTAATTATATATATATATATATATATAGTTAGTGATAGTTTCGGGTCGTTCACTAAGATATTACAGAATAAATGTACAAATGACAGAGGCAACGCAATGACTTCGCGAGTATAATTTTGTTTGTATTTGTTGATTTTCATAACCTACGTATCCCTTTGGTTGCTGGAAACGGCGACCACTGGTCTTTTTACTTAAACCCTGCTTGAATAAATAGTGAATTTTACCTGAATTAATCAAATGGATACAATACCTTGCTGCAAAGTGTTTACGGCGGTAAAAAATGTGGAGTAGATAATCCTTTATACATCAACCAGTTTAGGCATCGATAAAATAGCAGGGATTAATTCAGTGTAATGCTCATTGGAGCTATGTAAATCTCGATAGGTATTCCTTGTCTAAGTAATATACAGGTTACAAATAAAAATGAACTTGCAAAAGTTATCCATGGACGGTGTATTGTAGAATCGATGTTATGGCGTCTTGAGGCAGGACTGTTAAGGGGTGACCGTGCATTTTCAAAGGAAGCATGCGAAATGTCGTTTACTTTATGAATACGCGTTTACCATTCCAAAGTAATGTCTAATCCACAAATTCTAACTTAATTGTCAATATAGAATAAGCGCTTTCTATGCGCTTGCCTCATGTGTACGAGAAACCTAGTTTTAGTTTTTGGTACGATACAACAATGTTTTTTTACAAATTCTCCTTTTTTTTGCTGTATCCATGAAAGCCTCTGTTTACAGGAAACTAACAGCATATCAACTTATTTCACATCAGAAACTGAATCTACATTTTTTTTCACTTTAGATTTCTTTCTATCTAACTTTTTATTCGATCGATAACAAATGCCCAAAAGCCAAGCTGCCTGCAATTACACTCTAAACTAAGAAAATATGTATGAAAATCTGTTTTGCGTATCTTCTACTATTCAATGTTTTTTTTTTATTAGTCATTTTCGTTGATTTGCCAGTAAAGTATCCTCTTATTATGTCGCCATTGTTGTACGTAATGCTGTCTGCTTTAATGGATAATCACGGTAATTACTTATAGAAAAAATTAGCAGTCGCTGTGAAGCTCAGTTGATGAGACGCTCTTACTTACATACTCTCTACCCTTCTAATTGTGATGGGTACTGAAACGAGAGCATACACTCAATGGTTTAGCAGCGCACAGTACGCTACCGGCTCGTTTGACGGCAACTTACATGAAAACTAACACGGTTCGTGAATGTCAATTGCACTATAACGCGCCAGTATAAATCTTTATTTAGAGAAGATGTTTCTTAAAATGGGTAGATTATCACGCTGGACCGTTGCAGTCGACCATCTTGCTGAAACAGATTGCGCAGTTACATCGGTATTTACGTCTTTCGAGCGATACACTTTAGTGGTTGTTGAAATCGTATCAAAATTCTAAGGGCATTCGGTTTAATGCGCAGAAATGCGGCGACTTTCAGCATGCTTGCTTTAACCATTTTACATTTATATGAACACTTCCAAGCTTCGTGTCTATTGAAAATGCACACAGTTGCGCCGTAATAAATAGATTTATGAAGAGTTTAGCAGCAGGACAAGTCATTTGGCTTTGAAAGGACCCTTTTTACTAGACAATGAAACTATGTTCATAAATTTACGTTCAAAGAATTAATGGTTCCAACACACTAGCTCGTTTGATACTTAAATGTATAGTTATAATAAGCAGTTGCAAACAGAGTCTGAACTGTTCCAAAAAGATATTTGCAATTGAAATAGCTAGCACTTATAGTTACTACCATTAAAACTGGTATATCACGTAGCGCGCATGCAATTTTTAGCCCTGCGAGATACTCTCTTTTTGAGCCCAAAATACTATATATTTGCTATCGATTAATTAGAACTCATTAAAAACACAAAATTATTCAGTTCTGCCTAGATATTTGATTTTTCTCTTCTAGTGCAGATGTATATTCGCGACTTGATAATAATAGTGCGTAATAATATCAGACACATCATTCACCATCAATTGTTTCATCGCGTCCTTTTACTCGTTTCCTTTTATTCGGATCCCTATCGGTACAGATTCACTTACATAAGAATAGTGGCATTATCCCACCTCGTCAACTAAAATCACTCTAGCCTTTCCTGTTAACCACGACTTCGTTTAACAATCAAACGCTTCACTAACATTAACAACGAGGGCTCATCAACTGAAATCACTGAGTATTAAGTATACTACGAATATAACATATAAATCAAAAGGAAAAAACGCAAATCGCGAAATACCTTAAAAATTGCTTAACAACCTTTATGAGAAGCTTAGTACTACAAATTATTACATAACTCAATATTATCGTTGTGTTAACCGTAACACAATAAATAAACTCATTTTATTTATCCGCTAGTAATAATAATAGGAAAACGAATAGAATTTTCAGTAACACTAATATAGGGAGAAAAGACCAATGGAAAGCATTTTATAAAGATAAGTCAAGCGATCAAATAATCTTTTAATTAACACAGTAATCATAACCGAACAGTCCATTCTTCTTACGTTAATTACACGACCAATTTACTAATTAAACAATTTTGTTCACTTCAGTTGGCCTTCTTGTTTTAGGCTGCATTGTCGCCGTTATCGCTGTCGGTCTCATATATGTAGTCATCAGCTGCCCCCGCAGCAGCGTTTCCCCCGAACGATTTTACAGCTCCGGCCGCCGCAGCAACTTGGGAGGCGAGCGAGGGCGTGAACCCTGTATGCCCCGCATTGGGCAACGGCCCGCCAGATGACATGGGCCGCATTTTGGACTGGCGACTTTCTCTTAGCTCTAGATCATCGTTATTATCATCTAAATCATTTTCACTTTCGGAAGAAGGGAGCTCTTCAAGACCTAGCCGTTTCATGGCTGCTGCTTCTCGTTCGATTCGTTCTACTTCCTTTGCCTGAAAATAGTCCGATATTGACGAATGCTTATTGTCATGGATTGTCTGAATTATAGACTCGGTTTTACGAAGAGAATGCAATTTATAGTCAGACAATAAATTTAAAGTTTCTATTTAATTCGAAATTAAATTGCAGAGAGAAATGCACCAGCTTGATTTGAATATATACATGGAAATTGTACAGCTAGTTAGCACGAGATTCGCATCTGTAGATCTCAGAGTTGTATAATAAAGAGGTAACTAGGATTCAATGTATCGCTGAAAAACCGCTGAAGCTGGAATGGTGACCCTCGTATCTAGTTATGTGTCTAGTGTAAAATACTTCACAATAGTATCTTTGGGTCTTAAATCTTGGGTCTTAAATTGAATACACAGTGAGTCTCACGACATAATTGTATCATTATTGTTTTACACACCTTAAGGACGTCCTTCAGTTGACTAAGCACTGGCGGCGCAAGTGATGCACCCGACGGATCCCTATCTTCGAAGTCGCGGTTTCTGTCTCCTCCATCAACAGCATCAGAACGCCTTTGGCTGTCGGTCTTTCCAAAATACACCTCATCGTGTTCAGGCCCCGATGGTAAACTTTCAAGATCAGTTGGACTAGGCTGACTGCCTATCATCTCAATGCTTGCTTTGCGCGAATCGATTAGCCGTGATCCTGATCTCTGCTGCCTCTTATTGTTGACCCTCAGCTGGAGGTCAGCAGAAAAACTGACACTCTGGGTGAGGTTGCCGTTAAGGATTTCAATGAGTTCATTGATCGCGCCCAGAGATGGCACACTGCCTGGTTCCTGTCCCTCCTGTATTTCGTAATGGATCGCTGTCGCCAGCTGGAGGCACCGTTCAAGATTGGTACACAGCATTCGAACGGATACGTCGCAGTCTGAATATTTCGATTTGCTGTTCCCGTTTCGATACTGTGTGTTTAGCCGAGTGAACAGCGAACTCTGTTTGGCCTTCAGCTCAGTGTGCTCCCTGCACAGGAAGTCGTACTTATCGCCCTGAAGCGCTACGACAGTGTCCAAAGCCTTCTTGCACAGGAAAACCGACCTGAGGCTGAGATGGCAACGCTGTACGAGCGCAAGACAGAGGTTTCGTAGACACTCGGATCGATGCAAGTCATTAAGCGTTTTCAACGATAGTACAGCGCCATAGCTAAAATTATCCGTACTCTCTGCGAGTCCCTCCGACTGGAATAGCTTCGGACAGGCAGTCTTGCAGTCGTCCAGAGTGGCTGGCATGATCAATTCTAGGTCATCTTTTAAAAGCGCTGCTCGGGTTTCCCTTGATACCGCCTGCCAGAGAAGACATTCCGTTTGTAATGTTTCGAACACATTGCGGGCAAATAATTCCGAATCTTCTCGGGCCATCGTCTCGATGCCAATCAGAACTGCTGAGCTAGGTATGTGTACATTGCTGGAAGAGCATGCAGCCGATGGGCCAGTCTGAGTGCCCTGTGCGTGGAACGACTCATCATCTTTGATCTGCACAAGCGCCCATTTAAGTAACGAGCTCTGCATGGATTGTACGGCTGTCAGCTGTAAGATGCTCAGTTTGAGCATCGATACCGACAAGAACTTCGAAGCGGTCACACCCAATGCCGTCACCAAAGAGATCAGCCGAAGTTTTGAGTTTCGCCGAAGGCACAGAAGCACTCCGAATACCGCCAGTGTAGAGACCAGGCACCGTGCGCGATGCGTTTCGGGCCATTTGCGACGTTCGTCTAAACTCGCCAGATTCGTCTCGGAGTTAAGAACTGATTCAACGAAGGCGCGATCTTCGGGAAGCAGCAAACGACTTGTGAGTATTTGGCGTACGATCGAATCATAAATTTCGTATGGTTCGATGACCGATTTCTGCACATTGATCAACATCTGCACAACCTTGTCGGTGTACCATTGCGCCGTGTACCTAAGTGAGCCCCAGTAGGACAGCGGTTGCGGGGGCAGCGGCTCCTGAAGTGAACGTAGCAGCGCTTGACGAGTAGGATGCGGGGGATCCAAATCCTCCGTTTCGGACTCGAGCATCGCCATGATGTCCGGCGACTATACTCCTGAACCAAAGAAAGAACAACGCACTTATATTAGTATAGCTACGGTTCAACATAGTACATGTTGCAGGCTCATCGTTGACAGTTTTGAAAGCAATGTGGTACTATGAGATCTTATAAACGAAAAGCGTTGATATAGTCTTTTACTTATTTGAGTAAGTACAATCCATATTCCGTATGTCTGGCCGTTTACCAGTGAGGCAAAGTTCGAAATCGTATATTGTTTAGAATTAGCAATAGAGGGTTATTTAAGTTGAGACTGCCTAGGTTATTTAATTACTCAATAATTAAGTTTGACAGGTGTTTAGAAATACTTCTTTTAGCGCACTGAAAATTGTGTAAATACGTGTAGAACATACAGAGAATGTTGTTCTCTCGGTTATGCAATCATGTGCTTCTGTCAAGCCTTAAGCTTACAGGTTTGATATTACTAGTCATTTGCTGCGAGTAATAAAAATAATAAGCGAATTTAATCTGAAGCATTAGGAGGATGCGAATAGTTTGGTCAGATATTATTTTTCGATAACAGGACTACTTAAGATATGATCCAAGAAAATGCAAAAAAGTTCAGTTTTGTCTATATTAAAATATACTGAAACGTAAAAAATCTACTGACAACCAGCTTGTTATATCGTATTATATCTTATTTTTATATAAGTGCATATATACGTTATCTGTTATTCGTAGTGGAGTACATATAACGCTGAGCGATATCGTTAGCAGCATTTTTACTGTGGCTTCTGCGTACGCCTTTTACTATTTTAATACAAAAGTAATACGCATTGTATGTATTATTTCTGTTGCGTCACAGTCAGACTGGAGTTTCTATAGGAAACCTACGTTTAATCTGGCTTCGTGGGAAATTCTGTGCAAGAACCGTTCGAAAATGTCGTAAACTACTAAAACCTCTTTATGCGCCGTGCTGTTAAAGTGTATTTAATCTAAGGTCGCATTTTTACATACGAAAATAGTAGCATAACACAAAAGGCTGGTTTGCTCATCTAATTGATTTCGGTAAGTGTCACTACTTTTATAATCAATAAATTGACTCCACACTCTTTACTGCCGAATAAGAAACGTGATTGAACTAGCCTTCGAAAAGTTATATATAATGTTAAGTCCATTTATAGTTGATGGCACTTAATTTTCACCTTTTTTCATTATTTTTCCATTTTTGGCACGGCAAGTTAAAAGAATCCTGCCGATTTACAAAAGGTTGATTATATCCTTGTAAAGTGAGCTAAATAAGATGAAAAACACGGGTACTACGGCACTCAAGGTTGAGTTGCTGTATTAATATTCCTGTGCCCTACGAGCATATTAACAGACACTGAGCAGGTTGCTTATGCGGTACAAGTTCTCTAAGCATTTCACTAACGTTACAGTGTAACCCACTTTAGTCGCTACTAAATTCGATTCTTCGCGCATTGTTCACATTGCCTCCGTAAATCTATTTCCGTGTCTATACATTTATATCCGAACCATTTGCTACTGTGTTGAACTTACGCAAACAACAGTCGTGCATGCGGTGTAAATTTTACGTGTCTCGCACTCAAACAACAATTTCTAATTTGAGATTAACAGCTCGGTCTGGTTTTCAATGAGAACAGTCGTAGGTTGGAAAACCTTTTCTCGAGCAACGGGCACAACTGTACATAAGAATGAAAGTCGACGGGCGTCGACTAGTGATCGCTCTGGCACTACCCAGACCAAGGCTAAACATACTTTACCTCTGCTTACTCGCATTGGTTTACGCGTCTCGCTTTATGGTAAAAACAGACTACGCCGTCCCCTTTAGCTATTGTAACGGTCTTGGCGCTAACAAACATTGTGTACTTTCAACAAGTCCAGTTAGCGAATGTAGTGACTACACTGAAAAACACATACCTAAACGACGGAAGTAAACGGGTCTTCATCAAATCAATTCTGGCCGCTACGAGAGCAGTAGCATCGCCGTACACTTTCCAGTTTGCAACCTGCTCGCTTTCGCTAACGACTGAATGCTGTTATTATGTTTGTTGTTTTGCTTTGACAGTGGAGGTCGCCATGTTCGTCGAACTACAGATCCTCGTACCCCGTTGCATCCGGGAGTGGCACGCAAATGAGTAGATAAAGAAAGCTTTGTTATATAGACGAAATGCTTTTTTTAACTTAAATGTATTTGAGAAATAATTGGATGAGAACAGTGATAAAAGCGAACAGCTTCTTCTAGTTTAGATTGTTCATAAGGAACGACAGTACTAGAAGCACTCAGTACACTTCCGGGTATTGGAGCTTCTTGAGGGAGGGTTGCGCTGAGCGCGCTAGTATTTACATGGGACAACGTCATTCGGAAATCGAACACAGAGCAAATAAAAAACTTACGCTTTCAGAAAAACTTTTTCAATAAAGCTCCAATTTAACCTCGTGTCATTGACGAGACGGATACTGTTTTTGGGTGCAGTCACCAGCCACCCATAAGTGCAGCCCTAACAGCTTAATAGGTAAAGAAGAGCATATAAAAGGCACCCATTTTAAGCGAGCGACTGTTTGCGTGTGTTACTAAGGTAATAGAACGACGTATGGATGTAATAGACGATTTATTTATTCGCTATGCCCACCGCTTGTTCGGCCCATTGGAACGGAATGATAACAGTACTAATGTAATGTTCATGCAAAAGTGAAACATTGAGAGGGTATCTGTACAGATTTAGAAGCAGCAATTCGAAGATGTTTTCAATGAGGAGATCAACTTAAAGAAAGGTTTTAAATTTATGCTGACAAACTTGACAAAGATAGCTAGAATACTGCATACTGTTATTGTAGAATCGAATGCACTCTTGCATTGACACATTGACAGATTTCACTTTGGATTCGTGGTAAGACTAACGACACAATAATGAACGCAATACCGTGCGAACGTATTTCAATATGAAGACTGCACTAAATTAAACAAGTGACCCGTGTCCATGTTAGTGTCGATAAAATCATTAAATATGGTTTATTCTTTTGTGTAAGCGAAGGACAAACAGTCTCAGTGCAAACAGGTTCGGGTCATATGATTATTCACCCAGCGATATGATATTACTATTGTGTATGATGTAGAACCATTTCTCTGCAGTATACAAATATTGTGCATCATGGGAATTTAAAATGAAGTAAAAATATAAGGCGAGGAGGTATTTTTGCGTTGCTATTTATGATAAGCATTAGCAAACATTTCGTTATAGAAACATTAATAATTTCACGTTTAGATGTCGTAAAAGCAACGAAATATAAAATAAGGCGTCAAGATCATAGATCCAGATATAAACATTTCATTCTCATAAAATGCCGCCTAGGCACGAATGTCTTCAAATCGATGCGGCTTTTGGCCTTGTAAGTTCAAATAAAGTTTATTCATATTTTGAGTCTTGAAAGCTGTTTTCAAATTCATTATGTAACTCTTTTTCTGTTCGTGCCATTATTATTAATATTATTTATACAGGATGCAGGACAGGCGTGGCCTGTTGACCGGACTGCCTAAGCCGGTTCCGAGCGGCGAAAGACGCAGCGCCCGTGATAAAGGAGCTCGCTACTTACGTAGGCTTCTGCACTTTAAACAAATGGATTTCCAGTTCGCTATCTGGCAAATGGCTTACCTTTTTTACTCACCGCAGAAAGTTTATCGAAACTTTCAATATAGAAAGCGTAAGTAACAGTCGCAGCGGAGAGAGCAAAGAAATTAGCATAGGCGCAATAAATAATAACAAAAATAATACGTTAAAAGCCTCTGCTTCTTTTGACGATACAGGTATTTACTTATACTAGACGTTCTTTCCGGTGCTAATTTTCTATGGTGTCGAATAATGACTTGAACTATTTTTGCTTGTTCTTAGAAACGAAAGACCAATTTGCTCGGGACGATCCGGCATTCCTCGTTCTTCTTCTTGTGTGGATGATTATTTCATGTATGGCGTTTGTCGTTATGCTCCACATCCACTTTTGGGGATTTTTCAAGTTCCTTTTGTGGACGATTTTCATCGACTGCGTCGGAGTCGGCATTATTGTGGCTACCGTTGTTTGGGTAAGAATAGTTTAGTTATTGCAAATATTCTAGCCGCTTAAATTTTTTTTACACGTTACGTTCTAAACGTAGGTGTTATGGCATATCTCGTAGGCTCTGCAAATAGTCAGTCAATCAAATTTTTTCACTTTAATTTGGATAAACGTCCAAATTATTTTTTTCTGTGCGTCCCATAATAATAGAGTGATGCTATTAACTATATACTTTAGTTTCGTTTTCACACTTCCGTTTACAAAAATGACAGAACTAACCTACTTGCTAGCCCTATACCAGCCTTATATCATACATAAAAGATATCCCAACCTAATCGAAAACGGAGTGACATAATGATACAGGAAAAATAAATGTGTCTATTCTATTTAAGTTAGTGATTGTCAGTTGTCTATGTTTGTGATCTTTTCGCTGTTGTAGATGGTGTGCAATAAATACTTGATCAAGCCATCGTGCTGTTTTACTGAAGATGTCGAGTGGGGCTATTGCTTCGATGTTCACCTCAACGCGTTTTTTCCAGCCCTCATCATCCTCCATCTATTTCAGCTTTTCTTCTACCACAGTAAGGACTTATAAAATAAATGTTCAGACCCGGTACTGTTTTATATAAAGATTTCTTCAGACGGCTAGCCCACTCTAGAGAGAAATGGAGTGTGATTAGGTCTGGTTTCAAATCTGAAGCGCTACATATGTTCTTAAATTTAACAAGCAAACAGGTTACTGTTGTACCATCTTACAAACACTATATGTTGTCTATTCCCAGTTTCTCGGAACATTGTTTGCTAGGAATTTGTACATAGGTCTATAATCGAAATGGACCCTAGACGTTTCAATATGTATAACAGATACATAATTATGTCTGAGTATGCACCTAATATGATGCCTATAAGAGTTGTTTAATTCGAAGGAGCCGTACTAAGAAGAGTCTTTTACTTTGCCCTGCGTTCATTGTGATTGCTGTGATACCAGTATTGATCCGATATGACTGGTTCGTCGGACGATTATTCGGGGATACATTGTTCCTTATTGCGTGCGCCTATTACTGTTACATTACGTTCCTTGGGTATAGTGGTGAGTGTCTAAAGCTCTTCAAAGATCGTCAGTTGATCTTTAACCTTGTTACCCGTTCTAAATATATTTTTTAAGTTTATTTTATAATTTAGATTTGTTAGTGGACAATTCTTAACCGAATTACGTTCCGAATAACTGTGAACACTGTTACGAGCATCGACACTGTTCAAAACCTACGAGTTTCGTTTTGGCGTTCAGCGTTCTAATAAACTAGATATTTCACTAGCTTGTCATTTATTTGCTTAAGGATACGCCTACTCAGTTGGCACTTACTGTTGTAAAGTTACGTACCTAGTGCAGCTAATTTACGCTTGTTCATTATTTCTTATTTATTTCTTTCAGCTCTTCCGATCCTGAAGAGTACAAAGGTATTTCTGTATCCGATGGCACCCTTGTCGCTCTTCTATCTTATGTCGTTGGCTGCAGGATTCAACTTATGCAGGGTGCTCGTTGATTTTTATCACTATCGCGTTATGTAAATATGTAAATGACAGTGAAGGCCAATATGTGAAGTATTATTTTGAGAGCGGGGTCTGGATTGATTGCTTTTTAATGCAATCTATTGATGATTAAGCGTCCAGCCTTGATAGAAAAGCCCACTTCAATCTTTGTTCGTAAAGTTTTTGCAACGCTATTCAAATTTCCCCAGGCCAAAAATATAGCTTGAAAAATGATCATTCAAAGGAAACTTTTGTGAAGGCTTTTGCAATAACTTACCTCCAGGAAGTCTCAGTGCATTGATAAGTGTCGATAGGGCTGCCTGAGACATTTGATACAAGAAAATTAACGAACTTGAAACTTGATTCAGGTGATGTAAATAAATTATATATTAAATATGTCTGTTTGATATGTCGCTCTTTCATCTAACAAACGAGGTCGACAAAGGTTGTTACAGATGTTTAATATGTCGGTTGTTGCCTAACTAATGTATGGTGATATGTATATGGTACGACCTTGTGAGGTATAATCGTCAAAATGTAGAATTCTACAAGAAAGCATTGTAATACAGACCCATTGTAGAGGTTGTTGCCTTCTACGACGTATGTGTTTCTAAAAGGGTGCAAAACACATGTGAGTAACAGACCACCTTTCAAGGGGTAGAATGTTGTACATTAGCAAACGGGAGCTCGCGCTATTTTTTCGCCAATGTTGATCTGAAGAAATGATCTTTATAGAATATAAAAAAATCTGTCTCAAACTACATACTATTTTCTAAGAAAAATAAAACAATACTTACGCTGCGCGGAAGCTGAAATTGTTTAGTTCAACAACACTGGCGCAGACCTTGGATCATCTGCGAAGCACAGTAGGAATAGCGCGAATTCTTTCTTTACTAAAGGCATATGTAATGGTCGCCGTGACATGATAGTTTCACGCAGCCATGAAAACCTGCTCGCTCCTCATAACTTTACTCATAACGCTTTAACATACTTTTTTCTAAGATTTATTATGTTAAGCCAGTGCATACCAATTAGATACGGTCTAGATGAACAAAAACGATATGTAGAAAAGAATTTCTACCGAAACGCATAAGAAACAACTTTATGTTTACAATATAGTTTCATGTGTAGACCATATTGAAAATACTGCCAAATGAGAAAATTGCGGTTATGCTATGCTAAAAGCTCGACCATAAAAATAAATATCGGTTAAGGATTTTGGTTAGTTATCAATCATTTTTTCGCTCTGATTCTGGCCAACGACAACCTCTACTGCGGAGTATAGAGCCTTATAATATACAAATGAACACTCTCTTTGCTTTACAATTATTGACGGTTTCATATTATTTGCACATTTTTTAGTTTACATATTTACAAGCTTACAGTCTGCATAGGATCGAAACAAACGAGTGGGTTGCTGTATATATTTTCTCTCATAATTGGATTGCCTGAACCGATGATAGTTTTTTTTAAAATAATAACAGGCGCAAAACTCAGAAGTGTTCGACTCGTATGGGGTAATGTTTTCTTGGGGATAGATCGCTGCCTTGACTAATTATCCCGTCGGGAAAACGCCGCTTCAGATTTATTCAATAATTCACATATCATTTCTGTGAATAAAGAAGACTCTTATAGTCATTCCGTTAGCAGATGTCGTCAATTTACAGTAACGACTTGAGCACGACCTTTCCTTGGCGAATTCAGTGTTTCACGAGTCTCTTCTACGTGGATTGTGAAAATATCGAAACAACAGCGACATTGTCTTCTTTGGCAATCCACTGCCTTGCTGTGGGCTTTAGCCGCCAGATCAGGATCACCCCATGTTGGACCGAATATGTACCTGAAGTGAAAAAATTACGATGCTTTAATAAGTTGCATTTTGGCAGTAATATAAATTCTCTAACAAGGCAAAATCACATGTATATGTTCAAAAAATGGTTAACAGACAACTGCATAATTTGCCGATTTTTGGAAAAAAAACCGGCTCTCCTAGTCAAAAAAAAACTTCGCTTTTTTTCTTTTCATGCTTACAAGGAAGAGAATATATTTTCGGGTTTGTGGTTCTCAGTTGTCTTTCTCAATTCGTTGATTGCACATAGCGATATACTTGTATTGTTGGAATGTTTTCTTTATTGTTCTATAAGTCTGTTATAACGGTTTAATTTGTTCACAAAACTTTATCAGTATTTCACCTTTAGACTAAATAACGGGTAATTCACGTAAAACGATATCGCATTAGCTACGCTTCATAAGCTGGTTATGGCGGAGTTGAAACGCTACTTTTCGTGTTAGACGATTATCAAGCCATTTCTGGAGATAATTATTAAATGAGCCCATATTGCTTAGTTGGGAGTCCTCACTGTATTAAAATAACTTTGGTAGATTGGATCGAATTTGCCAAAGAGTTGGTGCTAAAAAATTTTTGCCCAAAATACCCTGGAAAAAAGTCAAAGTAGAATCCTGTAATTTATACCAAACGATTATAACAACATTTTAAAACAAACGATTTCCTTTTTTTCTAATTTAACCCTTAATTAGTAACAAATGAATAATGAGAAACAGCAGATTCAAACAATACACAAACTTTCGACCCAACCTAACTCACAACGTGTAGTGTGATTCTCAAGACGAACCTTATAGTATGTCACTCAATATAGTATTTTTAATTGTAGCCCTTACTTCCACTCTTTATTTCCATCGTCGTTGCTCCACATTATAGCGGATTCGGCTACCGTGGTAAATTTCGAATTGATAGCTACCCGGGGTACGCCCGCCATCTTAGCCAGAGTTCCTGTGACATGTACATCATCCACCCAGAAATAGGGCCGGTAACGCGATTCGACGTAGAGACGCCGGGCAATATTAGGAGTCATTAAATATGCCCAGCCTGAAAAACGATAAATACCTTGATAATTCATAGTTTGGCGCGTGCATTCTCAGTTGTTAGTATACTATTGTGTATTTGTAATACATGAGTAGACTAATATTGTGCTTAAATATTTGAAGAAACTCAGATTCGAAAATAGGTTGTAGCTTCTATTTAAAGCAAAAAAGTTAATTATGTACCATACACAAATTTCAACAGACATCCGCAATGGATTTCAAGGTTAGTGTCGTGACATACGTATACGTTTTGATACACCCTAACTAGCGCTATAATTTTAACAGAGTGATTCAACTATTATTGTACTTTTTCTGTAGCATGTTGCCATTTCGCTAGTGCCATGAGAACCACTCTCTCAATGTAGTGGTAAAATCATGATGCCACAACCAACCTTAGGAGAAGTTTCAATTTAAATGTGCTGAATTTGCAGCAGCTTTTAGTAAATAATTAACTCATCGATGAAACAACTGGCATCTATATAAAGATGTTCGGTGAGAGTATGAAATATGTCTATTTTCTGTACACCCTTCGGGCCCAAGAGATGCGTACCCACCAGAGCAATAATCCTCGTAGAACATCAACGGATACTCGGGTATTGTAACCCTCCATTTGCTGCCCTCGTCCCGGGTGACCGGCATCTGTTTTTGCACGTAGCATATAAGCTTCTCGCGGTTGTCTTCCTTGACCATTTTGTAGAGGTTGAATAGATGCACGAAAATGTCGTCGTCCATCTTTAGAAGCCAAGGAGCTCGAGGGCAGTTCTCCCAAGCCCATTTTAAGCCCATTACATGTTTGTACGTAAGATTTCGATATGCGTCGATAAAATTGCCTAAGTCATTTGAAATTACCACTATCATAAACACTTTGATAGAAAACTTGTATAAAATTAAGGAAACACGGCACAGGGAGCGACTGAATTAGTTGTAGCTGGCCTTGCTTCGCTCAAATTTAATATATTATTAGCTGTAGCTATCCACCATGTGTTGAACAGTAGTTAGAGACTAGTATACGGCAGAGTTACCCACAGCCTTTGCTCTATGCACCGGTACCGTGCTGAATTTTTCGTGCTAATATGAGTGTTGATTTTTTGTAGCTTACAGAAGGAAAATTAGTTTGCTTCCAACGAGACTGTTCTGCTGCACATTCAATGTATTCAGATGCGCATTGAATTTTATTACAGTTACTAGAAAGTTTTTCCCTATCTGTGGTATGAATATGATTAGAACTGCAAGAGTGAGTATATATCAAGGAATCGCTTCTATTGATCTCGACTTATTTTCTCTAAGAGTCAAGGACGTTGCAAACTAAAAGATTTTCCGGTAGTCATTAGGTTTTGGTCCTTCCTTATTGCTATTAAGAGTCAGCCATCTGAAGGACCGCCTAACGACATACTCAAACATGCAACTTTCATTTATTTACTATAGATACCGTAGATATTTGCATTCTCAAAATTAGCTAAACGAAATTGAATGAGAAGATAGCAATGTACCTTAACGTAATCTGTGATCGAAGAGAACCGACATAAATATATGTTTATAACCCAACATAGAATCTACTGAGAATAGCAAAAAGCTATATAACAGATCCTTTTCAGACGTGGTCTTCTTTGAGAGACCGATCTAGCAGGTTACGGGCCAAAAGGAAGCATAATTGCAATAATCGGCTAACCTTGAACAATATCCCGATATCGAAGGTGTTCTAGTTGGATTTTCCAATTTTGAGCTTCGTCCTCGACAGCGGCAAGCAGGAAAACAAGTTTGATCCAAAACTTCTTGAGGCGTTGAGATCCTTGGCCCCACGTCGAGCGAATTGAATCGCGTTGTGCATAGTGATTAGGCGCCGAATGCACTAAAACCACCAAAGATTCCTTTCCACTACAAGGTGTCGTATTTAGTACGTACCTGAAGCAAAAGTGTAACCAAAGTACATCGCACAGGTCCAAGTAGCTCCGTGAAGTAATAAATAGGGTACTTATAGAAAAATAAATGTGGATAATCAATATAGGGTATTTATAGAAAAATAAATGTGGATAATTAATATAGGGTATTTATAGAAAAATAAATGTGGATAATTAATATAGGGTATTTATAGAAAAATAAATGTGGATAATCAATAATAAGTTTAAGTTCAGTTTTTTCTTCATTAATTTTAATCCCTTTCCCATAAGCTTCCATACATACAAGCGAGTGAAGATACTGTGAGGATGCTTCGTAGTTTTTTGCGACTGCTGCCGATTAGCTTCGTAGGACCTCGTGCGCCAATAAGTCCCAGAAAAATACACAAGGCTATAAGCAACATTCAGACTTTTCGCTACCTTGTCAAAAACTAATTGTATCGTCGGTTTACTAATCATCCCGTATGCTTCAACTATTACTTACAGCTAGATTTAAAAGGTTACTGGTCCTCATACACACCTGTAAATCAAATTTACTCCCATTGCATTGCCCACCGTCGAGCACGAGAGTGTTGGCTTCGAGGTGCTTGGACCTTAAAAACTAATTGATTATTATAACGATAGAAACACATTGTCGCCAATCTCATACCGCTCAGTATAATATATGGTAATGGACTCGTTGGAGCAAAATCAGTACCAGAACTTAGGGAAGTCCACGAGATGATCATCAGTACGATTGAATTGAAGCCGGGGGCAGGGCCTAGCATTACGAACGCAGTTCTGTTGCTGAAGTAGACGTCTTTCCTTGTCTGAATAGTTCTCTATACGATACTGTTGTATTTTAACAGGCATTGGCACGGGAGGTTGACGAAAGTAGAGAATGCATAATCCGATCCACCAGAAGAAGAGAATTAGGTTGAACGTCAGACTGGGACAGTTCTCAATTCGTACAAAGGATATCATCTTCGTCTGCGCTTTTCATGGGGGTCTGAAGATACAGCAAAAGTAAGCTAGCAATAGTCATACGTTTCAGCCTGCGCAGGACATCAAAAACAATCCGCAGAAACATGCCGAGCTTTTCTATGGATATTTAGCTAGACTATTATAATCATTTACCATTTTATGATTACAGCAATTAAATAAATATATGGTTCAGTTTGCAGAGACAAGGACAAACTACAGACCGAACATTCATCAAGATACTATCCAAATGTAGATTTTAGCAAAGGATTTTTCATAACATGGAACTTTAAAATAAAATTGATACTTGCATACGAACAACCAATACATTATAGCGTCCTGGGAAGGGTACTGCTTTACAATACTAGGACGCCACGTAAAGATGTTTTCTGTGATTTCAAGAAGACTTATCAGTCTTATTTGATTTGAAAACTTTTGTGATTATACACAGTTGATTATATACATTTGGTGAACATGTTTGGAGCAGCAGTATGCACCATTGATTACAAGGATGATAATCATAACATCTACATGTTAATTGACGCCATTGCTGGACAATGGACACCTCCTTTAAGTTAAAAAAAAAGGAGCTTCTGGTCTACCCTTCACTAGGATACTTGCCATTTTTTCGGTCCATTTTAAAAGGACACACATTAATAACAAATAACGAACCAATCCTTTAACCATCTACCATTACATCATGTTAAGTATAAAAGGAACCTATATTTTCCCTAATTAGGTCACAAAAAATAGCCTTCATTCAGTACTTAGTCTTAATCTCCTGACTAAACTAAACATTGAATCCTGGAATATTTTAATAAATACGCACTAAATACGCGCATTTATACTCTAATCGTGTTGCAAATGCGTTTCCAAAGAAGTCTGGAAATATGGCCAGTACCGTTTGCATGCAGGAAACTGTTATTGCACGAGCCCCAGCACTGCCATGTCCTTTCCGTATAGCTGCACATAGATTCACGTATTTAGTTGCTTTGATGTAAAACACCGTCGCTAATCCAAAGGGTCGGCAACCGTCGCATCGTGCTGATTTGTTCCCGACAACCTCAAGTGGGATGACTTCGATGAGTGGACCTTGTTTAATTCCAGACCTATCACAAAAAAAAACTGGAGAATTGATAATAAGCTGTCTTTAGTCTCTGATTTCATCATGTCAATATCGTATGATGCAGTATTCTATGCGTGGCCTAAGACACTTAAAATCTAATGTCAAAGTTACCAGTTGAGGTGAATAGTTTTCGATCTGCGATGCTTATAAGCAAACTCTGCTAACAAATTGATATAAAACTGCCTAACCAATAAAATCTAAAGGTCTGCTCTCCATAGGAAAAGAACACATATGTAGTGCGCATAAGACGAAAGCTAAACAGAATTTCTAACGATGATTATCATATAAGAACGATTACTTTGATGGGGCTGTATTGCACGTTCAAGTAATCAGTAAATGGTATGTTCTTCCATGGCTAAGTCGTTCCTTTAAGGTTTAATAATCACATTAGGGCAAATCCGAACTTTACGCGAAAGTTCGGATTTGACACGAGAGTCGTGCAGAATTTTGATTTTAACGATTGTTTGAAACGTGGTAACCCGGTTTTCTTTCAAGATATAGCTAGTTCGACATTTATAAATGCATTTTGCTTTCTATGTTACACCTGCACTACCATTGGTGCTGACCAGACATGCATAACTAATGTTTTGCTATACCCGCTCCCGAAATAACCGAAGAAGTCAACTCATTCAGTTTTAGTTACATCACTGCGTTGTGCTTTAACTTTGCATAAATTTAGAGCTATAGCTTAAAAACAATATGTTGGGGGAAACAGTTTTTTGCCACTGTACTTTCGTTTCTGTTACGGGCATAATAGCAACAACAACTTTCTGAAACTTTCTACCACCTATATATATATATATATATATATATATATATATATATATACCGTAGTTGATGGTAGAAATGGAACAACACCGTTTGTATGGAATTCCGTAGCAGCAAAATAAACGATATAACGTTATATCATAATATGGATGATGTACACACCTAAAGTAATATTACATACGAACTGATGATCTAACCAACATAACTAATTAGCGCAGGTGTGCAAAAGGGAAGAAATTTAAAATCGATAACGTTAGATGTAATCTAACAAAATAAATACGGCCTCTCGTTGCACTTACCTCAGCTTATGTACGAATTATTCTAGCGACATTTTTTCTCGTCATACGCATCTTCCGACGCGCATTTTCTTAGATGTATAACATTCACTGTAAAAGACTCATGTACAGCAGTAGCAACAAATATCCAATGGTATTGTGGTACAACTGTGAAGTATCTATTGCATTGGCACTTCCACCACCTAGGTGTATTCTATTGTAAGTTAAACAGTCAAAGTGCTGGACTATCGATCTTCTTCTGCCGTATAAGGCCCACACGCGCATTGCTAAATACGGTCATACAGCGGGAAGAGGGCGCCACTATGCTGATAACTCGATGCTACAATTTGGGCTTATATATATTAGCATAGAATGCTTAGACACAGACAGTACACGTCCAATCTTGTCGTGTCGACCGCCGTGATCTCCGGGGATTCTCCCGCCTAATATACTCGCTTAGGCGCCCCTGCTGCAGGCTATGCAGTGCCGGTCTGAGTCACTTGGACCGTATCTGACCGTACTGAAAGCATTGTGTACTATGTGTGTGTGTGTGTAACCGTCAATCCACATGTAATATGTACATGCATCAATGAAGAAGATCGAAGGAGTATATCTTACAGTTGTTGTTGCGATAGTGGTCGAGGCAGTCGTTGACGATCGTGTGGGATGATTCGGTACGCTGACTGACGGCGCCAAGCTGCGCTAACTATTGCTGCTGGTAGCTGTTGCAGTCGGCGCATTGCCAGGAAAGGCCGGAATGCCGTTACTTCAGTACTAGTACCGATCGGTGCCGGAGCTGCCGCTGCCGTAGTTTGTTGCTTCATCAGCTAAGAGGCATAGAAAATAGAAGCTCGCGCGATCACCAGTCACTATGAGCCACTACTGAGTACAGTAGGTGTTGGTATGATGAGGGAAACGAAAGCTAGCGAGATGCCGCTTAACACAAACCGATCCTGCCAGCCAGCATAAAATCAATACGATGCGACACTGCACTAGAGTGCTATTGAATTTTTTAATTTCCTCTACTTACAGCGATTTAAGTGTTCCGATTTTTCCGTCTTACACCGCCCTTCCTTAAAGGCGAGACGAAATGTTTATGCTATCGAGCGTCGGGATAGATGTGCTATCTTCACTATTACCCTCACTACTACTTACTACAAGTAACAGAAGTTGACAAGTGAAATGGCTTACGGTCTTGGCGGGTGAAGGTGGATTGACAAGAGGACTTCAGGTGGCGACAGAAAAACGAAGAGCAAGAAGGAAACGTCAACGACGACAATAATGAAATAAAACGTAATATCACTGGCCAAGATATGCGTCAATGCATAACAGTCGATTGGACTATGCAATGGACACCAGTTAGAGCTATAAATATATTTGAAATTAGCAGTGTCTCATGGAGGAAGCGAACGATTACTAGATAAAAACCGCGCTACGTTTCCATATAGAGATACAAAGATGGCGTTGTTCCCAAACACATTTTAGGTAGAGTTCGATTGCTAATGTTGTAATGACTTGGGCGCTATGCATCTAACACTTTAAAAATGAATGTATTTTTTAGGTGAAGCGACAAAAAGAGTAATTTTTAAGGCAATTTGTCTACAACAATTCCGTTGTTATAGCACTATCATGATAGGTCGACCTATTCTGATTTATTCAATTAATATTGTCAGTTAACTTTACATTTAATTAGAGCGAAATTGACTAATAATATGATCTGCTACGTATTTTCGTTCTATTATTGATAAAGGGACGTGTCAAACTGCGCCTTCATATCCGGTTAAAAGCTACACATCGATTATTTCTTATTTGAGACAGCGATAAGCTAACCCAAATGGCCACGACCATTACAATTCTACGGAAAATGCATACATACTGCTGTAAAATCATGAAGATATTTGAAGAACCGAACCATGAAGAACCGAAAGACTACATGAGACCTTCAGTCGAGCAACGAGTTAAGATTCGTTGTCCACTGCGGTGATCTCATCCGATGATTGACACACGGATCGACCAAAATGGTGACAAAATAAGTTGTCACTTCGGCGGAATCCATCTGAATAACAGATGCTAGCCACGTGTTTTAGCAATTAAGAGATCCGATACCACGTTTGTATGCTCATCATTGTCTACGCAGTGATCGTTAGAAATTCGAAACTAGAATCAAAACGATGATCAGTATAATCCCATGGTAGTCACGGTGCTGCTAATTATCGGGATGGCTGAAACGCGTACATGTGTTGAAGAGATTTTCTGTTTCACGGCTACTTATGAGAATAACTACCTACGTTGATGATGAACATGACGAGAAGAAGAGTCTGACGATCATATCATTACCTGAACTGTCTTCTAAAGATCCGTTTGTAATGTGATATGTAGTAGGTGTATTAGAAGCCAAATCCAACTGAATGTTTATCTATTAATTGATATAAATTGATTATTAATCAGCGAGCTAATATAACTACAGGATACCCTACTTCAGATGTGCTAGTCCAAGGACAAACAGACAACCCTCATTTTTTTGGTGTATCAGCTCAAATAAAGACATTTATTCTAATATAATTTAGAAACACAATATCATGATAAGCCTTGCTTTCGAGGCGTTCTTGTCGCCTGCGATTGGTTCGCTTCGTCACTCATCACCTTCGCACCTCACCCTCGCATCATCAGTTATCTCAGTTCATCATCCTAGCATCACCGCATCTCTCAGTTCTCAATTCTCAGTTCGCAGTCCGCAGCTCCTGCGAGGTCCGCGTTTTAACCTTTTCGACTTTACCTTCTTCGCCGGCTTCTTCGTCTTTTTGTTTTTATCTTCGCAATTATTTAATATTATCATAATCAGTATACCATATTGGCGCTTTCTCTCGCGCCTTTTCTAGGACAGTCTGCAAGTTTCGTCTGCTTTTTCCCTGCCTCCGTTCTTTTTCTTTACCTTCCTTTTTGTATTTTGTCGTCCAATAACCCGCCCCGATCCTCCCGCTTGATACTGACATAGGATTCGACGACATTCTCCAGTGCGTCATTGCAAACATTTATTGTCAGTCATCGACCAACCGCTGCCATAACGTAGATCTTCGTATTTCTCCCCCTAACTCTTTCTTCGTTCTTTCTCACAAAGAATAAAAACAAGTGGGTATAATCACCAGTAGCACAATCCTACTAGTGTCACCCATTGTTGTAATAGTTTCCACCTGACTTCGACCTCAGTAGGCCTTCGTTTTTCTCCCTCTGTCGTTTGTCGTTTCTGTCAGCACGGCCGTTTGTTGTCTCACAATGTCATCCACCATCCTGTCGACAGACTTTTCTGCCATCAGCCAGTGTCATACAACTGAATAATGACATTTCCTATTTGTTCCTCCTTTTTTCATCTGATTTATTATTCATTCCCTATTTTATATTCTCACGCCCTTCCTAAACTCTTCTTGATTCTTCCACAGCTGACCGACGCGTAAGTCTCTGTTATGAACTTTAGATGCAGTTGTTGCCTCGCGTCAATATCGGCGTGTATGCGTATGTCTGTGGACGTTTGTCACTTTCTTTCATTTATATATATATGAAGTTTTTATCGCCAGTTCTCGTCGCTGTTGACATCGTACCACTATTTTGTAATCTCACTTTTATTACGACTTAATGATTTGACCCTATGTCAACCTCATACCCCGTATTTAACGCACATCGTCTCATCCCATGTCGACATGTTTAATATGCTCTTCGTCTCTTTTCACATCACTTCAAAGGCCACCACACTCATATTATTAATCATTATAAACCGAGTTAATTATTCTTCGCCCATATTTAAACCAGCCGACTCGCCGGTTTACTCGCTCGCTTGCTTCCTGTTCCTGTGAGCCGTCCTTCTCAAGGTCACCAGTAACACATAAAAGAAGCTTGCTCGCTGGCTTCAACTGGAAGAACAGCTTACTAATTGCACACTCGTCTCGGTGTCAAGAGTACGTCTTTGTGAATGTGTGCTTTAGTTGATGCGGAAGATCAATCGCCAACATCTTGTTCCTGTCCTGTGCTTTCGTTAACATTAATGGTGGATCGTCTGGCTCGGCTTTTTTGGTCCCCCCCCCCCCCCCACTCACGAGCGGCATCGGTTAAATTCACCTGCAACGAGATACACGAGATAACATAACTCTACGGGCCGTAAAGATGATTGTGCAGAGAATCAGAGGGGCACCCATAAGACGGGTGGGCGGCTGTAAGTTGTTAGTGGCCATTGTCAGAGTGGGAAAAAGAAAATTGTTGAATCGTTGCTGTTTTACCTTGTTGTGCGTGTATGTTCCTTTAATTGTTGCTGTAGTAGTAGTTGTTCTTGTTTGTTGTTGTTGTTGTTGTTGTTATGACAGTTCTTGTCGTCGTCGTCATCGTCGTCGCTATCTTTGTAATGGTATATTGGTCGTTTCTCAGTTGTGACAGGGATAAAAAAGCACATAGAGATCCGCTCTTTTTTATATTTCTCTGCGAATCTGCTCCTATCAATCTGCTCCGTCGGTATTCGATTCAGGTTTTTAGTCATAATAAAATCTTGACATAGTACTTTACGAAATTTGTAAGTGTTGCTTGTTTCGTCAGTACGTTAGATAATAGTAATCAACTCTCTACAGAAATATTTTTTGTTTTAATTTTGATCGGGTAGCGTTAAATTGTGCTCGAATTTTACTTAGTATTCAGCCTAAGCTGCTCGGCAATTTCGGCATTACCTCGACAAACTCGAAATTATGCACTGACATCCGTCTAGCCTGGTTGATGCTATAATTTGATTTGCTCCTTGGTAACCGCTAAGGCGCACATCAGTGTCACTGTACTGTTCTCTGCTTTTTTAATTCCATATGTTATTGTTATCGACCCAAACTAACATTTTTATTCATAGTTATAAGATCATGCTTGGTCATCTTTACCGCGCAAAATGTAGCAGCAGTGCCATTTTCATTTCCGCTCTGTATCCACGTGTGCCTGTCAATGTGTTTGTGTGCTAGTACGTGTGGTCTTGTGCTGTTTACAGCCACTGATATCATGTACAGTATAATGACGAATACAAAGTGACAAAACAACAGCAAACGCGTGCGTGCAATTTCTCGCCGTTGCCACTCTTCCTCCGATTTTCGTTTTGCCCGTCCCTCTTCGCCCCGAATTTTTGAGAAGACGATTGCTCAACCTGGCGCTGCAACTGCGATACCAACCACAAGCCATATCGTTATAGAAATGTACCTTCTATTAGTTTCTATGACTCTTCAACCCCCATCTTTCGCTCTCTCTCTGTATCTTCAGATCAAACAACTACCCGTTTTCTCACCAACGTTCTAACACTTACATTTCATGTGCTTCTCTTTCTTTACCTTTCCGCATGCGCGCCACACACAACGTTCCTTGCTCGTTCTTCGCTCTGTCCCTGTTTGTTTGCACATTTTCAAACTTCTATTCTTTCACACGCACAAACACACATACACACACACATACACTCACATTCGTTCTGGTTTCCTTTTACTCCTTTTCTTTGTATTCCACTCCCTCTGGTGCTCATCCTAACGCTCCCTTGGTTCAAGGTACGCGCAAGCTCGATCCCTCCGTTTCCTTCGGCTTTCGCCCGCAATATCTTGTCTTCGACGATCGTGCCATTTCTTTTATTGTCCCCAGTGGAAATGATTCTCATCAATTGGATTTTATTTACCTCTAGATTTCACACTTTGTCCTTAATCTTCGTCAATTTTTATTTGCTGGAACGTGAAGGCTATCTCCGTCATGTTGACTGGCCAGTCGCTTTCGCTGTCTTTCTTGGGTGGTGGCCTAGTTCCTCCCTAATTCCGAATCCCCTCGTCCTGTTTTCCCTTACATAGAATTGCTACAACACACTACTATTGTCCCGTCATACCAATCACACATTTCTGTATGCTTGTTTGTTTTAACGCGCATCACACACATAGACACACGTAGTGAACGTTTACGATATTTATATTGTGTGTATCCCTGTGTGTCTTTGTGTGTGTCATTAAACTAAACAATAATTATATAATATATTCACTCATCGCTGTACCGTAATCGTTTTTATCTTCATCCATCTAATAATATTTACCTATTATTTTTTCTTTCCTATACTACCATATATTACACGCTGGTATCCACAGGACATATTCGGCTGGACATAGGCCACGATACGGTGAGGCCGGCCGGCACGAGCGTTCTGATCATGTTGCTTTGCGAATTAATTACATTATCAGTAGCAAGGAAAGTGTCCGTATCGGAAAATCGTGTTGATCCTTGTGCCTGTTATATCTTAGTATAGCATTAATGTCATGTCTATCTTCGTCAAAGGAATCGAAATTGAAGCTGTACCATTTTGTATCTTTTGGCAATCGCAGGTCCGGCGACTGTTGGGGGACGCGGCGTAAATCGGAATGGAGCCGCAGTGACAAAAATGTGATATCATCATCTGTAAACCGATTGTTACAGTAACAACAACGATCTTGGGTGCATTGCGCGACACGCGTCAACTTCATCGCCGTTAAGTTCTCTCACACACAGACAGATACACACTCACGATTCCGCTGGTAAAATTTAGGAAAAAACAATTATTTTAATTGTTTTTATTGTTGTTACTATTTCATTTCGGTATCCTCTGCAAATGGCTACTACAGATTGATCGGAACGCAGCACCTGCACTGCACTCGTTTGATCCGGCTAGACTATCTAGGGTATTCGTCTTCTTTCAATTATTACCAATGTTATTACTGTTGTCGTTATATTCTGTGTTACGCCTCTCCGCCCATTTCAACCGAGAGCTTTAGATATTGGCTACGGGAACTAATGTGTGAGCTGCTAGGACAGGTTCTACAGAAAGGTCAGGTGGGCCTTATAAGACCTATGTTATGTACACGTGTTAGATAAGTATAACTTACGCTCTTCATCTCGCTTGCGTTCTTTTTCTATTTTTTTTTATATATCGCTTATTCCTCTGCCTATTCTGCTATTCATCGTAAACTTCACAGACTCGCACTTTTTGCCCACCCGGAGTTAATTAATAATGTCCTTTTACTACTAACAGCTTATGAAGGTCAATACATTTTCGTTGCTATCTAAGTTTTAAACATCCCACTACTATTACGCCTCGTGTCATAATTGTTTTTATGTTTCATTTCCATCGATCTCAATTTACAATCGTGAAGCTAACCATCGGCCTGTTATATATGTGAAGAGCTAACATGAATAATAGTTGACACAACTTTAGGCCCTCGAATATTGCCCTCATTTTCGTGGCTCGGCTGTTTCACCAAAGACTTTATACCTAATTTTCTGGTTATTTTTTGCTTTTACAGAAATCAATGTATTGTTTTACGCGTGTTTTATTTACTCTTATTTTTTTTGCTACTAATGGCAAGTAAATTTTCAGACCTAACTTTTCCTTTGCTCTATATATATATATATATATATATATATATATATATATATATACACACAAACTAATCTTATTACATTTCTTGATGGCCGTCTCTATAGTTCCTATTCACCTATTATCTCAACATCTAGCAAACACACTAGCGCTGTTCATTAATTCATGATCATCAATTTAATTTTTTTCTTGTTGATCTATGCTAATTAATGTTGCCTTTCTCGTTACTATTGCTTGTGACTTTAACCAAAGCGCGTTCAATCCGTGTTCACTATCATTATTAATATTATTGTTAGGAATATAATTCTATTTCACATGACAAACGTCACGACGACGTCGCTTTAGTCTTAGCTTTAACACATGACAATTTTTTGTTTTCGGCTGTTGTTGCTTTCACATCAATATAATAATAGTATCGTTCTATCTTCCTTATTCCATTTGTCAACTCAATGCGGTCACGTTCCCTCCCTTGCTTACTCGCTGTTCTTTTTGTACGCGTTACGTACATTATATATATATATATATATATATATATATACACCTGTGTTTTCTGTAGGGTCAGCAGTACCAGGCTATTTTTTCCCGTTTTTCGTTCGTCGTTTACTTTCTTCAATATAGATTATAATAATTATTATTTTCTTTGTCGTTCTGATACATATATTGTCCCAGCCTAGCAAACTATCGCCAACTCCATTTATTCCTTCCCTATCTACTACTTCCGTATCGCAGTCGAAGGCATCTCATTTTTCTGCTCCCTTTTCTGTGTCTGTTTTTGAACAATTTTTTCCAATTCTTCCGTTTTCCTTCGCGTCGTTACAATCGCTCGTCCATAATCCATCCACCAATGGGTGTATTACACACCATCTCATTTTTTCGGTTATTAACAAGGCAAACAAAATCTTACCATTAATAACCCGGCAGTACCGGGGATGGCCGGTTCGTTTCCTCCAGCCAGCGACACACGAAAAGTCTTTCTATTTCTCCTGTCCTTTCGCCTTTTCGTTCATCTTACTCATTCAGCTCATCACATGACCAACTTAACCTATTCCACAGTACATCTATTTCAGCTTCATTTAGGTCGTCCTCGCTGCAACAAGATTTAAATTTACTCCCCCCCATCCCGCGCGTTCTTCCCCATGTACTTCTCAACTCACACGAGCTCTCGCTTCTCGTTTTGTGGTCAATGTCCGTTGTGTCTTTGTGTATGAGTCTGTCTTCGTGTTCGATTGTGTTTGTCCATTTGTTCATCCACACATTCACGCCATTGTATCATCAGCATCATCATCATCATCACCATTTTCATTATCGCATCATCTTCACCTTTTCGTTATCGTTAGAATCTTCGTCATTATCATATTCTATTTTTCATCCCAATATCGTCCCATCGCAAATAAACCACTACGCATGCCGCCATGCCCCGCTATTACATCATCACCATAATTACCATTATTATGATTAATCAAGTCACCACCGTATCGCCATGAGCTTGTCAGTTCATGTCAATCACGGTCAGCCTCCGCTGGTGATGACCAGATATCAATATGGATATCATTGAAGGCCTCCAAGTTAGTATTTGTCGCATTAGTTACTCAGTTATTCGTTTTGTATTTATTCTTTGTATCATCAGCTATTCGTCTGCTGTTGCTTCTTTCATTATTGTTTACTTGCTTGCTTGTTTGTTTATTATTCTTTATACACAGAGAAAACAGGCAACCACGTCATTAGCAGCAGTGCCGTCATCGACAAACTCCGATAACCTCGGGATGATGACGGACGACGATAAAAATCGATGATTTCAGCGGGCGAGTGGCTTGGCTCAGAGCCAACGTGCGAGCGGGGTCCCGGGGGGAGTCTGTTCATGCTTCATCCGCATTACCATTTAAATTCATCGATAATTCTTACTCGAATAGTGACTTCTTATACTCAAGATGTAGCTCAACACCATCCTAATCATTGGCGCTGGCCTGCCGTTGTGTGGGAGCCTTGGCTGCCGCTGTTGCCGGTGCTTGCGGAGCAGACGACGACGCCTGAGGACCTGGCGGCGTATCAGCGGATGGGGACCCCCCGGCACTACCTGCCGCTCCCGCGTGCGTTGGCAATAGAATCGAGTTGAGCTGAGGTTGAATTTGAAGCTCTGTAAGAAGAAATTAATACAACCGAAATAAGGAATGTTGCACTATTCTGTTTATGGCAAACATGCTAACATATAAACATGTCAGCGATATTAGGCTGAATAGCAACCTCGGAAATTGGATGTTACTGGAAACTGGATTTACTAAAGGGCTGAAACCAGACATGGATATTCTTTAATGCACCACGACTTCGTTACATACATAAAATATAATTTTTTACCGATTTTATTGAGTACCTGTTCATAAAGTCTACAGCTACACATCAGACAAAAGGACCACTGTGTCAAAAAGCAATAGACATCACATTCTCACGCAGCATAAAGTGATGTGTAAAATAAATGTGTCATAGTAATACATAGATTAAGAAAATATTCAAAAACTAATAATCGAATATTTATTTCTTTAAGAGATTCCATGCTTACTCTCTTTGCTACACGTACCATGAACCGTGAAGTTGAACAGGGGTGGCAGATCCCGATGATTAGGTAACTTTACGCCAGGCTGGCGGAGCTCGTCGAAAAAACGATGGGCGCATGCCTCTAACGGCGTTACCCGAGCAGACGGCGTGTACTCTAACAGGCGAGATACAAGCTCGATTGCATCAGGAGGCGTACGTGAGCGGAACACCTGAAACACCGTGAATACAAAACGTTAAAAGTCGATGTTTACTTCCAGGATATACTTGGACAAAACAAGCAGATCTCATACGAGACGCCTATGATCGTGTGGCGTTGTATATATGATGATGAAATGACACGTTGGCAGAGAATAATACTGTATTCGTTTACCTTTGCCCACGGATGTGCCTTAATTTGGGGAAACTTGAACTCGGTGTAGTTCTTATTCATTTCACGGATCTGCTCCTTACTTGGAGTTCCTAAAACCTTGATGATCTCCACGAGCTGATCTACACCCGAATCTCCCGGAAATATAGGTTGGCCAAGAAGGAGTTCTGCTAGAACACAACCTGCTGACCAGACATCTGCAAAGACATACGTCGTTGGCGTTTATTCGAATGATAGAAGAGATTTCTACACTCTATTTTGATACACATGTTTAATAAAAAAGAACATTCAATGTACAGGAGTCTGTTGTCCGTCACCGCCTTTAGGCATTCCATCAGACGGCTGACCTCCTGTACAAAATGAAGTTTTTCTACGCCCGGATTCGAGCCTAAATCACTACGTATGTCTAAAGATCGAAGGCGAACGCGTTACTCAATGAACTTTGACAGGAAAATGCAAAAGAATGCAATAGATATTGTAACAAAAACTAAGAACAACACCTCATCTACCATTGATCGAACGGTATCGCACCACACTTTTCACTAGGTTTCCTTGTAATAGCCTGAGTCTAAAGATCGACCTTATTCTAGTAATTATTTAATTTTTTATCTTTATTTTATCTTTAATATTTTTAATAATCATCTTTAATCATACTAATTAAAGTAAAAGGTATTTTCTTATTTTACCGATCATGGTGGTGTAGTCCGTTGCGCCAAAAATCAGCTCCGGCGCGCGGTAGTAACGAGAACAGATATAGCTAACATTGGGCTCTCCCTTAACGAGGTGTTTCGCTGAGCCAAAATCGCACAATTTGAGAACGCCGCTTTCCGGATCTAGCAGCAAGTTCTGCGGCTTGATGTCGCGATGGCAAATGCCTTGCGAGTGGATATAGGCGAGACTACGGAACAGCTGATACATGTATAAACGAATGTATGCTATCGGCATCGTCTGCTTCGATTTCGAGTACTGTCTTGCCACTCTATACACCGTTTCGGGGATGAACTCAAGAACAAGATTGAGGTATAACTCATCCTTGCGATCGCCGGCAGAAAAGAAGTAATACTTGAGCCGCACAATATTGCAGTGGTCGAGCTTGCGCATAATTTGTAGCTCTCGGTTTTTAAACCGCTTATCTTGCAACACCTGTAATTAACAACAGCAAAAACATTAATAAAGGAGGCAGACAGATCTGCCATTTGGGTTGCGAATATTGAAACAATGAAGTTAGATGGCAAAATGGTAATGGCAAAAATAGAAGCGTAAATATTACCACAATTGAAGAATGTCCGTTCTTGATGTGCTTTAGAGCGGACAGGTTGCAATGCTCCACAAACCGACACACTTCTACATGTATTAGTATAGTGCGGGTCAAAATTCTTAAGCATATCTGCCACGACAACTTCAGTATGCGCTAAGACAAAATTAGCTAATTGGATTATATGATAACACAGACAAACAGTGATGCAGCCAATAGGTAGAGCCAGAAAAATTGTGCTTCATAATGAAGGTTTTTCCAGCGTGAAGAAACCACAAACATATTCTGAACTAATAAAACTCTACATCTGTTCGATGTACATGCTACACCAAAATTGCTGCATATAGCTGCGCCATCGGTGGACTCACCTTCTTGATAGCAACAAGTTCTCCCGTGTCAACCATACGAGCTTGGTACACAACTCCGAAAGATCCATTTCCGATGACCTTTGTGTCTGTATATGTGACATCCACGGACCGATCCTCTGATGCGCGAAAAGCCTGGACAGACGTGAACTTCCCGTCCTTCGCTAAAAACCAAATAAAAGAAAATCTTGACAAAATGGTATTGCCCGGTGACCCTAAACATCTTAAAATCAATCGTAATCTCGTACGTGAAATAAAGTACATTACAAAAATCACAGCAGATTGTCTAAACAGACCGGGTTTTCATCCTCTTTCTCATAATGTTATACGGAGCCACTCTAAGGATGCTCTCCAAGCATGATATACCAAAGTGTCCTCAGCGGGATTTCGCGATTTTGGTATATGACTGGCAAAGGTTTGTGAAGAGCCACTAGCACACGTGAGATTCAAGGTTAACGTTGTTGTTGAAATAAAAAATCTAAAATCATCATCACGATGGTATATGTGGGGCCGCTTGTGATTAACAGCGCTCAAAAAATTTGGAGCAGGCGCCGACGACGGTGATTGCACCCTTGGTGACACGAAGAGCGACATTACTGAGGTTGCAACCTTACGCTAATCACAGCACGAGTACGTCCTCCGACGACCGAAACAAAAGCTTGACCGTTCTTTATTGCTTGATGGAATCATTCTCAGCTAACGCAACCATCAAAATATCATGATACGCCCACAACAAGACCCAATGCCACATAGGATTATATAACGGTTGTGACTAACGAGCGAGCAGAGTCTGCCAAATAATAAGGCCTGTTTGCCGCCCATATCCTCCGTGTTCTGTCTGATCTATTGAATTGTGCAGAGTTTAACGGCCGGAAAACTAACCGGGTCACACTTAATTAGAACAGGGTTGCCTCGAAGCATATATGGCTGTAGCAACAGCAGAGATCGACAGAAAAAGGTTGTGCCGGACAAGGATCAAGCAAGAGCAATGATCACATTATAATAATAATTGTTATTTTTTTAAGAATAATAACTACATTAGGCAAATGTGAAGTGTCTCTAAACAAAATGTGTATCTGTCAGTGTGAGTACGTGTGAACATAGTGTGCAATAGCTAATAATTTAAATGAACTGATCGCTGGCCTTGCAGCAAGTGCTGTTGAAGAAAGAGTGATTGCGTCCACGTGTAACACCAGCAACACTATATATACCATATTTGATTTGGGCAATCAAATAATCCCACACTCTGGTCAATTGTTACGCGTTAGCTCAAAACTTAGTGAATCCTAATTTCGAACAGATTCATTGAAATTCACTGAAATTTCAAATGGGCCGTGTGTTTTACTTATTTGCACCGCTTTATTATATAATCTTGCAAATAATAATTATGCTAGCGTTCATATGTATTTAACCTTTAGGATCCAATGAACTTGCTCAGCTGCTAACCGTTTTGCTGTGTGCTTGCTCGCAGATGCTCTACTCATGTGACTACTATTTATTTAGGATTAGCTATCATTGATAATGAATACTATTATTGTTATTATATAATCTTATTATCTTATGTTATTATATAATTATAACTAGCGCGAACGTCCTCAAATTCGTTTCGTCATAAGAGAATTTTTCTAGCTTCATTTAAAACTGATACCGAGAGACGATGCACATTAAGAATAAGAATATGAAAGCTGAATACACCCACTTTTGGTTATTATAACAAAATAGCATAGACGATTGTGACATGCTACAAATAATATTCACTTGTACGTCATGATAGGGCGCTGCCTTTCTGTCTATTCATTTGATTATAATAATGAGCAAGCCGCAGCTACTATGAACATTTACTAAGCCGACATAAGTGAACCGGTATACCTGTTGGAACGCTCACAACTGGTAAACCACGCTAACTGATTAACAGAATTTCTCACATTTGATCATCAAGTAGCTTCTTCTCCGTTTAGTCAGTGAATACTTGATGTCGGTAAATAACACCACATTACTTAGCTGAGGTTTGCTTATTTGTCAGTAAAATCTGATAGTCAATTGTAACATTCTTCGAGGCCCTTTATGTCTCATAACTATTACCACATATACCTTGGACTATTCTGCCTAAACAGGCCTATTTATTTAGGTCGACTTCATTGAAAATGCCCTGTACTTCCGACTATAATCGAACCGCACTTGCTTATGTATTTACCTTCTTTATCATTAAGCATGATCATGGTTATTATGACTGTGGGAATACAACAATCGACCTGACAGTTAACGCTTATCAATGGCGCGTCGTTCTGAATTCGATACACGAGCTACGAAAAACAAATGGGCCGTATCGTATAGGGCCGCGCTATGCCGTAAAGCGCAATAACTTGCCAGAGCTTCAAGAGGTTCTGGTAATCTTTTTCTCAGTTACTTTGTCTTCTTTCTTATTTATCATTTCTACGACACCCGCACGCACTCGAATTAATACACTTCCAAACGCATGTATAAACTACTAATGCGGCCAACGCGACTAGCTAGAAGAACAGGCAAGCCACAAACGACAGCAACCTGTAACTGCATTAGCTGAGCGCGCAAATTTGAAAACAGTCACTGTAAGGGTAGCGGTACTTGTTGTTCCGTTTTCTGAGCTATAATATATACTTTTGCTAAACCAATATTTTCAATTTTGTCTGGTGCTGCTTTAAGCATTGGTTCAGTCGGCTAGTTTGCATCACGAAATGTGTCCACACCCAGTTTTGAACCTGCTACGTTTTCCTGAGTTTAATAGGTAAACGCTTTACCAGTACGTCTACATTGGGATAGTAAATATTAGCTGATCCGAATCAGCATTTTCGAACGGACTATGCAGACAAGCAAAGCACAGCGTCACCGTTTCGGTGCACGTATATACAGCTTTACAGAATTTCTCTCGGTGCCATCGGGTGTTAATTACTTTCCGTTGTCGTTTCTCAATCGAGACACCAGAAAGCGAGTTTCGTGACAAGCTTTTGTATAATAGAACACTGAGTTCAAAGGCAGATCACAGTGGTTCGCTTAGTCACCACGATGTATCGTACGAAAATACATTGAATTCATCCAGGCTTACTCGGCCGTTATCGCTTTTACCTCTATTCGAAACAGCATTAAAGGGTACAAACGGCAGAAACCCAACTTTTTTTTTTATCAGTATAGGTTTTTTGCCAATCAAATGAATCCTATCAGACTATCACCGGTAAGATATGCTACTAAGGTAAAGCCTGCTGACAGCGTCTGACTATTTTGACGTCCTTTGTTCCGGATAACAGATCAAACGCCGAATGAAAAGCTCGACCGTTTATATATATACATATATATATAGATCCTATATAGCAGAAAAAACCAGTCCATCGATTTCTTTAGGTCAACAATCACATACTGTGCCGCGGTGCTGAAACAGGATGTTGCGTAATTTAATATTCATAGTACGTAAAAGGTACTATATTCTATTTTCAGTGCACTTAGTAGTATTCATTTAATTCGTCTAAGATGTGGTTAAATATTCAAACTATGATTATGTCTAAGGAGTGTTTTCAACAGCATAGGGAAAATGACACCCTAGGACAACTACTACCAATTTTTGTCGTTCATACAAAGAAATTGTTCTAAATGATACATTATTCAGAGCATATGCCAGAAACACATAACTACGAAAGTGTTTCTTTGCGCTAAACGAAATCATTGCAAGCCGACGAAAACCAAAAGGTCTAATGATAAAGAGGAGCAAACAGGTATACACAACCAACCCTCAGCGATCTTACTTGCAACAACGTAGTGCTCAAGTTTGTAACGTATATAAGGCGAGTAACCTAAAAATATCTAACGTAACAACATAGCCGGGATAGCTGAGCAAGTCGTGACAGACCACCGCGCTAATCGCTCGGTTGGTTAGCCCCGTCAGGCGGCCCCTACTAACCTCTACAATGGCAAGTGCAAGATTTATCAGCTGCTTTAACCCTTTTCAGATGCGTCCAAGCCCACGCTTTCATGAAAACTACCCATATATGGTGCAGCACAGAAAATAATTACAAAAAGTCGATATGAATACAAAAATATAAAGGAACGGTAACCCCTTTCGTTTAGCTGCCGACTCTATGTTCGTTATGACAACACAATCGATGCACAGTCTAAGCTGTATAGTAACTAATGACGGACATATCGAAAGAATACAAAGTCTGAGATGGTAAAAATAATTATAGAAAATTTCGCAGTGGGAAACTGTTACCGCAATTGTTTATGACTGTTGATGGCACGGGCTCGTTTGTCGTTGTGTTCACTGGTGGGATTGATAATACTGAAGAAGCCGGTACCCCAAATACTGGTCGTAATCCATGTCCTAATGAGTCAATGACGTGATGTTGAGCTATGGCATTTGTGAATAACAATGGGCGTTTCGGCACTGTCACAAGAGAAGTGCTAGGCTCTGGCTTTGATTTTCTCATCGTAGTACGACAACGACGGTTTGTAAGCTAATTGCATTGGCTGACGCCAGAATTGCTACTATTCCAACGAATTACATCACGAACTTAAAAAACACAAAACTGACATCTACTTATCTAAGATTTTTTTCACAGTTGTCGTTTGAATAAAAATAATAATGCAAGATATTTGAGTCGCAATTAAGCGTAAGCAGAAGGTTCAGTTGAATCTTTAGAAAATACAATCGATCGTATCATATGAAAGTTGACGGCCAGCCGCAAGGATTAATTGTTTGAGGAAATCGCCGCGCAACGCTATGAAATACTATACATAAACAGAAACGTATAAATTACAAGTGCTGCCGGCATTACTTGTGTTACATACACATGCTTGTATACACGGTGCTAAATATGGATTTGGCGCGGCACAATCGTCAAGAGGATTTCGCGTCAGACAGACGCCCTACGTAGCAGACGACACGTTGGCTTGTATATAAATATACATAGAAATGCACAGTATTAAGTAAAATGTTCTTTACGTCATTATGTAAAAGTGGAAGCTGCAATTAAAAAGTAGACGTGAAGAATGATATATTGACAGGGGGTGCTACGTTTGCAACGGCACTGTTTCAACCAGTTTTCGAAGAAGAAAAATTGATATATATATATATATGTATATATATGCCTTTTTCTTTTGCCCCATATCGAAATAATTTCCTCTTTCATTCTATATCGCTCGTTCTGTCCTTGTCCTAACTGCCCCAGTTTTAAGTAGTATTCGTCTCTTCGAAGAGCTGTTTCTATGGGAAGTTTGCTATTGCACGCGCATGCTTGCAAAACGAAAACCCTCTTCGTATACTGACATAGTCTATACGGCTGTCATTTTTGCATATTTCCTACGACAGCAATAACAATAACCGCGACAGCAAGGGAAGCAAGACTGTAGCGCGCGTAAGCGAGAGAGTCACAACCTTTCAAAGTCGGTGGGGAGACCTTGACCTAAACTGTACTATTTCTTTCTACCTCGTTGCCAGCAGGGAACCTGTGTCCGTACGGCGCCTTCCCACCTGCCAGCTTTATACCCCCCCCCCCCCCCCTCCGCCTGTCTTCTGCCAAAAGCCAAGCAAGGCGGGGCGAGATAACACGATGGGATAGAGGGAGTGACGAAGAACTGCCTGTTGGATTGCTTATCTGCTAGTTTTCCTAAGAGCAACTAAGTACGCTATATGAGATAGAGGAGAAGCAAAATGGGACAGGGAAGCGGCACACGCCTACGCGTGCACAAGACAAGAGCAGAAACCATTGCCCGCGCATCGGCCCGCCACACGACTGTCGCGAAACGCGATAATTGTCTTGGTTGCCTTACGAAGCGACTAAATTTAGTAACTATGAACACGAGGGCTCCTCTACCAGCAGACGCGCTATGCTGACTCCGCCAGCCACAGCATGCAAAAAGAAAGCCGACCGCTGCTGCCGCTGCAGTCCCACGAATTCCGAGCTGCCTTCTTTTCCAAGCAGCCTCTTCTGGCCACCTTTCATACAGCAAGCAGCCAACACCACCAGTTTGGATTGTTTGTGTTGCGGCTGGGCAGATCATTGGTACGAAAAGAGCGCGCGAAAAGGTGTTTCAGAGGCAGCGGCGGCTGAATAAGTAGTGGGGAAGAAGAAACTGAGAGAGTGAGCTGGTCTGGCAGACAGATATAAGCCAGCAAACGAGAGTAGTTGTTGGTAGGTGAGCAGAATTGCAATGGCGGTAACAGCGGCCGAACGTATAGCGGATACCGCGCGTTGGAACATCACAGCTCATTCAGTAGTAAGTCAGTCACTCACTTAGATGATTACAAACAACGGTACACGCAGCAGATCCCTTGCTTACTCAGTCCGCCCTACTCTCGTTCCAAGTCGGCTGCTCAGAGTCGAAAGTAAGGACTAAAGCCACTACAGCGGTAGTACCAACACCCACGCAACAAGCAATCCCGATTACTGCCAACAACATAAGACCACTCAATAACAAATGAGAATACAGAAACTGCAAAGCTGACTACAACGAAGTTAACGGCGATGAGGCTAATTGTTTAGTTGACCTATTCAGTGAACTCTCTCGAATTTTCTCCATTGCATCCGATGTATATTCCTCTGCTACCTAAGTCTATGACCAGCAAAAACCCCTTAAACTACAGTATACGAGGGCCAACGGCACTACGAAACAGTGAATTCTCTTGCAACGCACGAGTCAGTCATCAGCACTAGCATCATAACCATTAACTTCAACAGCAGTTTTAGGGCACACTCCCTAAAACCCCTAACAACGCATGTTTAGCTTTTTTCAATATCGTTATAAGCCGCGGCCTGGTCTAACCTCTACATATAGTCAATAGGTGCTTCGGCTGAAGACAGACCGGTAGAAGCAGGCAAGCTTTAAAACAGCATTAACCGAATGAGCCAAGGACTTACTAGTTGAAGACTAGACTTATTGCGTCTCGTTTTTGAAAAGACTGTTGTGGTTTAGTTTAGACTCATAAAAAACATCTGCTAGCCGAGCGTCACAACCGCAATTCATTAATGACGGGCGATGAAACAACATTGAAGATAAAGTCGAGCACACAGGTGTACAACTGAAAAAATTCTAAATATCTAAAAGCGTACCGAATTAAGGTTTAATCATTAAGCAAACCCGAAGTAAATTCTTGCCGCAATGCGCCAAACAGACGGACAGTAGGAAAGAACTTCAGTTCAGTACAACGATGCATTTAACAAAAATATAGTGAAAAGTAACCGGTACTGATATTTACTGATTGCTTCATAAGGATAATTAATAAGAATAAGTTACAAAAATAATTTTGGAAAATTCTTTGGCTGCCCCTTGGATCGTCGTATACTTAAGATAAATCTTATTGTATCTTATTGTATTTCAGTTCTCAATTGCTATGCACAATAGTAACTATTCAGTGTTTTGGGACTATGCATGAAATGGCTAGATGAAGTGGGAAAGAAGGAAAAAAAGCTTATTGCATGCGTCGCTGCCAAGTCATCGTGGTTTCAGATCTTCAGTAGATTTTGAAATTATTCACGACTGGTTTTAGGACACTTACACAAGGGTTGGGAAACGGTTGTTGCTCCGTCCATGGCCGACAAAAATGAATTTTCTTAGGCCAGAACTCTTGACTTGTTGGCTCGCTGCCTTTCTTAGGTTGCCCTCAACGAGTATCAGCACCCTGATCGTGTGTAATCTGAAAAAAAGCCAAATCGAGTATCAATGAAACGTTAGGCAGTGTTTGCACTAGAGCCTTCGGTGGGATTCGTGAGAAAGCCTTTTTGATATAGTTTATTTACTTCGGCGGAACGGAATTCAATATACGACTGTACTCACAGTACCTATATACTGCTTATAAGAGATAACAAGCGGCTAGAGTTTTACCTATTTAATTGATTGTACTATTAAGTATTCAGATAAATGTAATGTTACAACAAGAAAATAATTTATTTTGCTTGCGGAATACCTTCCCTAGCATAACATGAAAGGTATTGCACAGGTAAGGCAGTAGTAACAGTATATCCGATAATTAAGCGTACAAACTTTTTGCATACAATTAATTTTATCATCCTGTGATTGCAACCTGTCCTAACGATCAAATTAATGAATGCAAGTGGTCCTACTTGTCTATCTCCCTCCCCCTTTTTTGCTCTCTCTCTCTCTCTCCATATATATATATATATATATGTAAAGTCTAATAAATAAATAAATAGACGAATAGATTAGTAAATAAAAAAAGTAAAGGCAAATCTTTACATATATATATATATATATATATATACCTATATATATGGAAATCCTGGGTTTTCAGTGTCAGAGTACAGTGTCAACAGGTTTACCTCCACTCCCGATGAAAGTTAGAAATTTGGTATATAACAAAATTGACTAAGAAAAAAATGCTAATAATTATTAGATTTAGTTCAGGTTTACCTACAATGTCGAATCTATTTTCGAATCCCCAGTAGAATTAGATCGGTAAATTTTTTGATCAAATTTTGGCGTTCCTCTTTCGCCGAAAAGCTAGCAAAAATCCTAGTAAATACATACTCTTTTCAATTGTATTGTAGCAGCGTAACAAATATCACTAGAAATCTCTATAAATAGCGTTCTTTCTGTAGCATCATCATTTTACGCTAATTCCTAGATCTCATATCGGCTTTTTAGGGCACGATAAGCGAAAGTCTCATAGCGATTAACTCATTATAGTGATTGTTATCATTGATCAAACACAGCAAATTGATTGCAGTGCAGATGAAACAATTTCCCTGTGACCTTTTTGGCTTGTTGTCGCGTCAATAGTGAACTCGACCGCTGTAATGATCATTGCAACAAACAACAAACTTAAAAACAAACAAACAAAAAAAAAAGTTAACTGGATCCCACTCGTTATAACTTTCCATCATTAAGAACACCATAGCCACGACTATCATTATCACTTTCGATTACGACAACGACAGCGAAAACAACAACAATAAGTCCTGCCTAATCCCAGTATGTGCAAGAGTAGCATTGGTTTTTCATGATCGATCCGAGTTTTGGCCCCACTGCTGTTGTTTGGTCTCCCCGTTGTGTTGCCTGCGGCTTCCGCATAATATTCTATCGACCCATACACTTATTACCACACTATAAAGAGACACAGAATAAAGGACAACTGAAACAGAGACAACGGAGAGAGGGGTAAACGAGACAAGCGTTAGGGGCATCGGGTTAGACAGATAGAGAAAGTAACGAATAGAGCCAGTAGATTGGTCTCCTCCGGATGGCGCGACAACTGCAAAGCTGTCGTTTGTAGCTGTTGCCGCCGACGTAGGTGCTACGACGACGAAGTGCATAACGCTGCTTTCCATTATTTTTATTATTATTACTATTTGTAGTGGTAGTGGTAGTAATGATGGTATAACGCAATAGCGTAATCTCCCCGTGGCGCCAGTTCAGGCAACACAACACAACAGCAGCTATTGCTTTGGCGTGCACCGACTACAGGCTAATGCATCACACAGAAACATGAAAGACTGCGCGACGCGCGGGGAACGAAAAAGTAGGAGAAAAAAAGAACACTGAAAGAGCGAAGCGAATACAACAGTGTGATGACGACCGCGACGATGATAATGGTGATGCTGCTGCGATTCTTATTGCTGTTGCAGATGATTCTGATAATGATGGCAATAATGGTGACTCGAATGATGCTACAGGAACGGCCGTCTTGTTAACGGAGACAGGCGACGGTCGAAACCAACAGAGCGGCCAGGCGGCATAGAGACATGCAACCAAGCGAGCCTGTCAATGAACGACGTAAGCGTCCACGCAAATCAGCGACCTAGCGGCCAGCCCGCGAATAACAGTATGACGACGATCACAAGCAACAGCGGCAACGAAGCGAGATAATGCCAAGGATGACGGGACCACGCAGTAGCCGTTTGCAAACCGCAACAAAACGAGCAGCAAAGGAATACACGAATTGGTAACGCGAGAGGGGTAAAAACGTCAAAGAGAGGGTGACGGCCAAACGACTGTCAATCCATCTCCCCATGGCTGCGGAATCAATGCCAGCATGCTGCAGTACTATGTCCGCATACTGCTCTAGTGCTGTGCTATCAGCGGGGCGAGCGCTGTTGTGACTATCGGTGATGACCGGGTGTCGTACAAGAGCAACACGCAACGACAGTAGCGGTACTAGTTGGAACGGCTTCGGATAATTCACGATATGGACGAAAGTGTTATCGACGATGGTCATTACACGCTGAGAATATAGGTGAGAGCCTCTTGAAAGGGTTGTCGTTAAAACATTTGATGTGTGTCATTGGCTACAAAATACAAAAGTAAAATAGAGAACTGTAAATAATATTGAATGTGAGCAAATGGAGACCGGAACTTGAACAAGGGTCTGTGGCGAACAGGATAATAGCGAGACTGCGATAAGAACATCTACGTGATTAAGTTAAACTTGGCTCATTAGGTTAGGTTTGCTATCTTACATACTTCTTACATGTGGATTTAACTGGGAGAGTCAAAATGGTCCTAGTTGAGTCATTTGAACTGTTATAGGGACACATATTGTGACTTTTCACGAAAATTGTATACAATGTAACACTTACTGGCCGAATATGCACGCTACTATAGAAAGGCGAGGACGAAGCAGTAGATGAACCCCATAAGGAGATGAGTATGAATTTAGACTAGTTAATAAATACGTTTAACAATATAATATGACATACCTGTTATTTCAATGGTGAACAACAGGTCAATAGCAAGACCGACATCAGAACGTTAGCAACTTCGTTGATCAACAATGAGTTTAGGTTTTAATATTCTTTCGACATTGAAATTAATTACCCTTATGGGAAAGTACAACATTACGGATGCAACTGGGACCCTGCTACACTGATCCGTTATCATTTTTGCTTTTGGTAGTAAAGGGCATATTTGTCTCATCAATCACTTCTGAGAGAGGAATATCTGAGAATTAACCCATGAAGTTACACACTCAACAAAAATACGAGTGGAAGGGGGCTGAATAATTTAACAAATGCATGAAATGGTTAGTTTTTCCAGAAGTAACTGATATAGTGGAAAAAAGAGAAACAGAAATTGGCCAAGGTGAAGTGTTTGTTTGTAGCATACAACGGGGAATTTTCTTTTTTTCGTTAACGTTCTTGCAGTTATTTTCAAGACACTTATACGACACTTATCAAAGGCCAATTATTGTAAACTTAGAATATACTACATAATACATAATTTTGAGTAATATAAAATCAGGATCGTGTTCAGAACTTCTGTCGTTCAGTTGTTTACGAAGATATACCAAGCAAGTTGTATAACAGTTTCCCGCTGGATGTGACTGATAAATCACCAGAACATGTTTGCTTCCTTTCACAATCACTGGCTGTACGTAAATCAAGGTCTTAGGAACATAAGCAACAGTAGTCCTCGTTTCCCGTGAGACACGTTAACCTGAACTCGCTGCATCAGAATTCGAATCAGTTTCGACGAGAAGGAAGCCATACTGTGTTCTTAATGGAAAGCTGATTTACTGAGTGAATTCTAAGATGTTGCTTGATTGTTCTATCGACAGCAAACACCGCTCAACAGAAAATCACCAACGTTTAACTCTATAGAGTATCCGTGGTAAACCACTACGCTATTATAATCAAATTAATATCACGGGTAATACTAATTAAGTTGTGAAATAACCTTGCTTCAGCAGCTTTGCTAACAAATAAATTATGTTCATTATTGTCTTATATATATTCCTCTATTATAAAATGACTCACTAATACTAGTTACTACGCGATAAACATGAGTAGGTATATAATTAATGGGGGGCTCTCACATCACGAAGGCGAAAAGCCCGACCTTAATCTCTCGAGATTAAGCTCACAACTTACCTGTACCTAGTGAAGAACGATCGTACCGATTTAGAAGCGTAAATCGGCTGCCGATCCGTGACTTCGTTGGGGTTGCCTGGAGCAGTTGTGGTTTCGCCGTTGGATATGGATCGCCTTCTAACCACCGTCCACCTGCACCTGCTTTCGTTCGGCTGCAAGCAAGCGCACGAACGCAATCCCCTTCATTGGTAAGATATCGAAAGTAAAGGAGCGGAAGGTGTAGGACTCTTCATTATTATACAATGTACTACTACCATCATTGAATCAGTATCATCACCTAACCTAACCTACATACCATATTGGTGGTTGGTTCTGCAGCTATTTTAAAGAAAGCGAAAAGTAATAGAAATTGATTAATATAACCGAGCAAGTGTTCTCGCAAGGGGTTTTTTGGTATTAGGAAATTTCAAGTTCTTATGTTTTGGAGCAACAATATTTATTACATTGTACTGCCTTTCATGAGTGTAGTAGTATATTTAAATAGGCAGCTCCCTGCATTTAGTTACTGGTGATGTTCAAATTCAGTGCACTGACCCCAATAGAAGTGGAATTAAATTTCGTGATCAATTCAGTAACTCATCACATAGGAAAGTCATTATCTCTCCGAGATCGATGCCTCGTCTTATTCTATATCTATGTGTATACACACGTCATACGAAGCTTATACATAACACAGATTTTAACATTGCATTTTATTGGGAAATTGGATTTGAAAAACACCTTTATTTTCACAAAATAATAGTGCATGCATCACCCTCTCTTCGTATACTTCGTGCTGTGTATTCTAGTACGTGTCCGGCTGCGCCGATTACGACTAGCGCGGTTTTGACTGAGAACATCACACCTATCATTGTTTGTGGCAATTCTCCTCGCTAGATACGTAGATCTGGACATGCAACAAAGTAGCCCTGACAGCTACTGACGGATTGTCATAGTAAAAGGCCGGCTTCGACTTCGAGTAGCCTAACAATGATTACGGAGATGTTATTACTTCTGTTGGTGTCAAGGCGGTTGACACCACGGTCGTATCAATGGGTGCCCGTTGATTGCGCGAACCAACGCTATCAAGAAAGGCTAATTGAACAAAAATAGATAAAACACATAAATCGTATACTGCCACAAGCGCGGCAGAGGGTCTGATAGCCATCAAAAATTTCGTTGCTTCCCATCACTACTGCTGCCGTTCGATATAACTGTCCAGCGTTTGCTTTCACGTTATGATCGCGTTTGCGACCGCCTACGACGAGGTCTAGCTCCAGAAAAGCTGCAAGGCTGCTTAATAATTCTACAATAACGTGCATTATCTGATACAATACAAACCGACGGTACGCTATGATGCGCCGCAAAAGGATCGATTGCATTGAATAATACCCCCCCCCCCCCCCATGGCAAGATACTGAGCTGTTTCCCAGTCACCTTTGTCTGTCCCCGCTTCCGTTTCTGTCCTATTGATAAAAAGCAGGTGTATCTATATATATATTTGACTTCACAATTGTAGCACAAACTCTAAGATGTACATTGTTTTCTGAGCTATATATCGTTATCTGACGCAATAACATCCAACTCTCAGGAGCTATACACTCAGCCGCTATCAAATCAGCCGCCCGTGCTTCCGGTGGCGGTTAAACAGCCAGCGACTTAGGGCTGATGGCAACAACTATGTCACTGCGGTGCAACGGCAGCGCGATCGATCTGGTTTCCTGTTTCGCGCGTCTCTCCTCTTAGAAGGGTCAACCACAATGCGCGTGGATGCCCTGCCTTGATTTGACAGGACAACAAACGGCGCGATCAAATTATTAAACAGTAATCATATGCCTGTGATCTCATTGTGTAGTACTTTCACCCCTCCCCCCCTGGCCCGTTCTCTATTTCCTGCACACTCATACAGAACCTCATAAAAGGTTCTGCATAGGTAGACTGAAAGGACACACTTATTTATCTACCACTTAGTAACGCCGTAGAGTAATCGTGGCTGACGACTCGATAGGTTTTACCGCCCCTTTACCAGAACTATAATACAGAATGACTAGAAGAAATCGATAGTGTGTGGATGCTGTCCCGGTTCATCTCACCAGTGTAAATATAGCCCAGTTGGGCAAGTGCAATACATCAAGTGAAAAGATACCGAATAGTTAGTGGACTCTCTTTGTAATCCAGTTAAATCTATTAAGGAAAAATCTGACATCAGGATCAGTTTATTAACAGTCCTACCCAACGGTATTGTTGAGTAGTACCCAAAATCGGAAGACGTTATTCGATGAAAAAAGCTATGCGCCTCGCATGTCCCCTTTTGTCTGCCGGTTGCGTTAGCGGTGTCTACGACTGTCAGCTATTGCTGGTAGAATAGAAAAGGCCTATGCGGCGACATGATTGTAGCCTTGAATTTGAAATTGCCAAGTAATTTTTTCCAGCCAAATTTGGTTCACATGTCGAACAACACTCAGTGACGGGAGCCACAAATGAATGGGCGTACGTGCTAATTTTCGGGGGTGAAATGGTATACGCCAACATGCTTTATTGACTCTACTGGGTACTGGTTGTGGTGGCCGCTCGCACTAATTGACATATTCAAGCGGGGAAATGCTATTCGGACGCAGTCTGAGGTCAGAATCCACAAAACACGACTAAAACAGTATTCGTACGCACATACACATATATATAGATATATCAAGAGACAGTAAATGATGGAGGAAATATCGTTCACATAGACTATGTTTTATTTATATATAGGAGCCGCAAAGACACAGATGCATTCACTCCGTGGGATGAAACAAAGACCGGCTGTGGACAAGAGATGAACAGACATCGAACAGGACTATCAACTGGGGTCTGACAGGGCGGAGCTCGAATTCAGGACGGCGAAGCTTTCTGAAGGGGGATTTGGGTATAGTGAGAACACGAGCGGCGGATAAAACAGTAGCAGCGGGAACAGACGTCGCTGATACTGCACACGCTATACGAGTAATACCAATCGCATATAGTAGGTAAGAATAGTGACTGTTCTGCTTAAGGCTGACGACTTCTAAAGAACGACCAGTCAGTCATATGGCTATATGAGAAAACGACATCAAAAAGGACAGCGAAGGATGTTAAACTGCATTCAATGTAATCGACTCGAAAACGCCGTTGCTCAATAGCAAGTACGACCGTACCTAGGGTAACAAGGGGAGCAGAGGAGACTGCAAACTACAGGAAAGAAATTAGTTTGTGTAAAAAATACATACCGCTGTCCGAACTATTTCACTAAAAAAGAACTGCTGATCGAAGCAATTGATTTGGACGCTACTGGTGCCTTCGATTTTGCATATATCCAACAAGAGCGATTGTCGATATGTGTGCATTCATGATCAGTGTCACGTTCGTTTAAAATCTTTAATTGGCAGTCTCTACAGGCCCTAAACCGCCGAAACCAAATATACTTTTACAAACAAAAAGTGGCAAAACGTTCTGTTTAGCAATCCACTTTCGACGTCTAATACCCGCGTTAATTACTAGGTCCTTGACTCGTACTCAACCGAGCGTACACTCTCGACAGCGACCACACATATTCCAGAATCATATCGAACGCACGATATGACCCTTGGCAAAAAGGCCACCTTGAAAAGATCGGATAGCTAGCGTTTCTATAGTTTATATTGCTTGGGTAGTATTTTCTTGGTAATTTGTAATACTCTGTAGCTCTTCTCTGGCTCAATGTTACAATATTTATTTACATTCTATTTTTATCCTGAGAGACTTATTACTATGTGTGCCGCCGAAAAAAATATATGTACATATAAGTGACCGATTTGTAATACATAGGCATACAGCTAGACCATCGAATACACAATTTGCATATGTCTACGAATCCCCACCCGATCGCAGTGGCCCAGTAAAATAACTTAATAAACATTAGAAGCTTGAACGGCGACAGACCACGAACCATAACAGTTCAAATTGTCATCAACACAGAGGTGAGCAGTTTCTGTAGTAACAGAGCCAGCGAAGAATGAAGAAGACTAACATCGATACACCGACTAGAGCTTCGGTCGGTGGAGATCGGAAGGTTAGGTTATTCTGGCACCCACTCGCCTTGCCGTCTCGTCGCCTGCCGTTGGCGTCAATCAGAATTGTATTCCGTCACCGCCCTCTCTATCGTTGCGGGCATCTGAGGACAGATACCGTAATGATCACAACAAATCGTCGCCATATGATATTTTAGTCCATTCACACACGGACTAATAAATAAAAAAGCACTTCCAGCACAATATTCACCAGAGAAAAAACAATCACACAAACACGCATCCATCGGTCATCACACGAATATCAATGTATATTGAATGTGGCGACAAGGCGCCCTACTCATCTAATGATTGCCTTAAAGGTGACGTGCTGGTGCAACTGCATTCGTTTTACTTGCTCTCTACGACGGACCCGACCACGCGACGCGGTCGACCGCCAGCAGCTATCCGCAGCTGCCGCTTTTACTGTCACAGTCTTTGAAAATAAAAGCGCTAATGCCAACGACGGCAAAAGCGATCAGGCAGAGTCTTGAGCCCAGTGTTGCGAAAAGGCGTTGTACGTGTATTCCTGTCATTATTGTCGTCGATATTGTTTAGAATTGGCCGGTAGCACTGTATTTTGATGGTGCTTTTGTTGTATAGGCATACATATATATATGCGTAAATATGCGTCACGCGCGTACATGCGCACGCACGCAAATCACCGAACAGTGTGAACGATGGCATTGAAAGGCGGACTCGTAGATAGCATACATTAGAAGCATAGGTTGAAGGTGGCATACCGTAATGCGCGATCGATACACAAGCAATTCACGGGAACGCTACCGCATTATTAATAAATAGAGTACACAGCACTCAATTAGCATAAGACAGCAGCACATTTTGCGATCGTCACATTGTCAGAGACTGAAGGAGATGGCATTAAACTGTTGGAACAACTCACTGACCGTTGCCGATGCTCTATTTTATTTGACGGAGAACGCATTTGTACCGTTGTCGCTGATGCACGGGATGGTCAAATCGCCTTCGGTTTTGTCGGCTTATCTTACGTCTCGAGTTGCGGCTGCTTGATCCCGTACAGTTTCAGTACCTAAACAGGTCGAACGGCTAACTATAAAGTTTTTATCCAACTTCATCTGTAACCAGTCGCATCCGCGTGAAGCATGCCCATTAACTAACAGGAGCCTACTCGTTTTCGATTACCTCGTCGGCTATCGGCAGGTTTGAATAAATTCTGATTTGACTTGAGGCTGTGACTAACGACGGACGCTACTTTCAGTACTTCTCAGTTTAACTCAAATTCAAAATGTACACGAACCTGTGGTACACTTTGGAAAATCGAAGGGAGTCCTAACCTCTATCCGCTAATCCATTGCTATTACAGTGAGCGGCACTTCGACATTTTACACATTTAAGGTATGTGAGACAGCGTAAAAATGCACAATTACTACGGTCCCAAAGGCCTGCCGCTATTCCATTAGTGTGACTCTCTCCGGCTCCCCATAGCAGAGCCGTTAGTTTTGTTAGGTATTTAACGGGTCGCCTGACGACGAAGAAAAGGCCATAGATCTAGAACGTCATCGCTCTTTGATCTTGCTTTACCTTTACTTCTTCTAATAATGTAAAGCATCCTCCAACAAGCTTACAGGCTTATGGTACCGATTCTCAAATATGGAACATATTGGTGTAAAATTCAGTTCAGGTCTGGATTACCATCAGCGCTGTGCAACTTGAGCTATGTAACTACTCCATCCAACTCTATTATCCATGGCCGTTGAGTCTCGGTTGCCACCCAATCACGGTAAACGTTACAAATAACCAAGGTTAACGGTGCTGTCCTTCCAGTCAAATTAGTCGATGCAGGCGGCCGAAGCGTTCCGCCATCACCACTGTCATCAGCAGTACAACAAAAAACGAGTCACATTTTTCTGAGAACGGTCCAAGGCGGTTTCCGATAGCCTATCGTCCTGCCATGGATAGTGGCCGACACAGTAGGTGACAAAAGTAAAAGGACAGGGAATCGCAAAGGGAATGGCGATTGCGTCGTTCCTGATTTCGATGCGGTTCCTACCACCTACCCCTCCGCAGGCTGTGCGGTTTAGTTTGATATATTTGACGAACACGTTTGCTGCGGACTACGTCGAAGAAAGTGACGCTCCGTTGACTCACAGCAGTTGCTTATCTGCTCACTGTTGAAAGCCGGTAGGTTCGGTTCATGCGAGGCAAGTATGTTGTACGTCTCAGCTACAAAGATGATGTCGATGCTTACGAGAATAAGAAGGCACGGAAAGTAACTTATGAAAACAGAACACCAAAAAGCACCAGGCACCACCATACGATACTAGATTTATACACAACATACCACCATGTGCTAATCGGACATCATCGCCATCATCACCATGATCACAGCATCACAAACGAACTAATCATAGAACGAAATAACAACTATGACAACGAACAGATGCGCAGGTGCCATGTTAAAAATGGAGCAGGAGACACCGTAGATTGGTACTAGAGGTCGAATATCGATATTCGGTTCAGCTAAGCTAGATTGGGTTTGTTTGGGCCCGACTGGGTCAGACCAGGCCGAGGTCGTGGCTGCTTAACCTTAAGCTTACACCAAACCCGCTTTCATATGGCCAACTCAGACTTGGACGTCCTGCTGTACTATCCCGTCACTCGGTCATACCATCCAGTGGGGGCACCACTTACGCTCATGCTTGGCTTTGCTCCTACAAGCACTACGCAAACCAGGAACTCCGGTGTGCCTCTCTCTTTTCATCTGAAGCTTGCCGCCTATTCATATTCTCACGTCACATCGTACGACACCGTTTTCATTCCATATATATATATATATATATATATATATATATATATATATATATATATATATATGCCTCTTTCTTTCCTTTGTTTGCTGTCAGTACCGCTGCTCGGGATCGATAAGGTCGGCACGTGGGGCAACTGAGCTGGAAGGAGTGTTACTACTCTTTCCTGTTCCTGTGCAGTTCTGCTGCTGTTACCACTGGAGCTATTAGAGTGAGTAAACGAGCCGAGTCAACGACGACCAGCTCCTGCTGGTGTTGATCCCTTTAATACTGCAGCAGTGTTCACTGCCGTAGCCGCGAGGGTCGGGCCGATGACCACAGGACGAGCGGCCGCAACGACCGACAAGCCGAGCAAGCGACTACAGACTCCCATATTCCATCAGTCTGTGCCGTATTCGGGCGTTATCGCTGCCACTGGTCTATGTGCAGCAACGCTGCAATCGTCAGTATCATCACGGCTAGAACGGAATGGTCCCGTATGACCACACTCGACGACTCCCTTGTCCTATAACGGTATTAGTGGCTGTATTGATAACACGTACATATAGTGGAAATACGTAGTCAATCAGGCGACGTTTGCTCAACGAATCGCTAGCGCCACAGGAGACTAGATAGCTGACTAGTTTATCAATTTCAGGCTGAAATGTCTCTGTTAGGCCAATTTGCTCGGAGCTGTGGCTGCGGCGGCAGCCTACTCATTGACGATTCGATTCGCAGATTTCTTCGTGTCGATAGCGGCGAGTTATTCTTCCTCATCACGTAATACAAGTACAGCCAATCATTATACACTAATCGCGCTACCACCTGCACCATCAGCGCTGGATGGACTCATTCACATCCGCTCCCATTCACACATTCACACTTTATATCACCATTATAATCACCGTTATCAGAGCACCATCATCGCCGCCGTAGTCGGATATGAACAAGGCACACATTCATATCGTAAGAGGCAGCGCTTAATCGTACCTCGAACCGTAGATTCTACGTGAGGTCATCACCCTCGATTGACTATTGGGTAAGTGTCTACTGTAGCTTCCTCACAATCACTCACTACTATGCACCATTCGTCCCATTCTCTCGACGTTCGTTGCCGTCGTCATCGTCGTTGTCAAGACTGCATCGTCGCAACAGTGGTCTTACATCCTTCACAAACAAACTCACCTGTAGCGAAGGCGGCCAAGTGGGCGCGGAATCGGCAGAGATCGCCCACTACAGTGGTCCTGATCTCCTTTCGACTAAAGGCCGCTCCGGCTCCTTGATCCTGTCGTGGTAGTGCTAATAGTATTAGTAGTAGTAGCAGCAGTAAATCTCGCGTAAGCTGTTACTTCACTCTGGAATACTCATTAATCATCGTCAATACTTAAGACGTTGTCCTGCGAAAAGAGTATACGGCACCAGCTGGAGCCGCTGCTTTTGCACGTTTCGGCGGTAGACCTTGTCTAACCGATCTAATTCCTTTCCGTTAAGTGCCTATATCGACTACTAATATCCGACTTATTTCGTTTGATTGGTTGGGCAGCGGCAATGGCAATTATCGCTGACACCCTCTTCGTCACCGCGCGTCGAGATTGCACGTTCCGCTGTATTCGCTTTTCGGTTGAGGGTCTTTTAGTGGCTACCTGGCGCTGCTACCTCCACTGCCCTGTTGTTGTTGTTGTTGGTATTTTTATGTACTGCTATGCACCGAAGTAAACAGGGCGTAATAGCCAGTACAAGTAATCGCATAATCAATCGTCAGATTTTTGTCTCAGCCAGTAAAGGCGATGGCGAATAGAGGTAGATATAGACAGATCAATCACTCAATCAAACCATCACTCATTCACACAAGCCCGTACTCTATGCTGTGCTATGTGCTGTCGCTATACTTCAGCCGTCGTATAGCTCTTATGCGTAAAGATTATACGGAATTCTTGTAAGCACCACTGTCATACAGCCATCACTATACGATTATCCCCAGCGCGAGCGGCGCGAAAACCAACACCGTCACTTTACGAAAAACACGAACGGTACCAACACTAATTCAGCATTACCACGAACTGACACTACCACTAACGAAAAAGGAGAACTCCTCTTGTTGCTTCCGCTGTTGCTGGTTATCCTGCCCTGTCCTATTCAATCCTACCTGCGGAGGTTGGCTAGCTGCTCCTGGTTCTGCTATCCCTGGCTTTTGGCCTGCTCTGCTCGCTAGGTTGTCGCTGCTGCTTGGACGATTACGACAGTGATCGTCGTTGACGACTACAACAACCACGCGAATTACTCCACACTGCACTCGCTCTGCGGCAACTTCTGCGACTGCTACGGGTGATAGGAACACTGATGGGGTCCTTCTAGCAGTTGGAGTATAAGCAGTTGTATAAACGCACAGCAGTTGCCGTACCTGCGATTCGAACTCTTTATAGCTGCTGCTGCTGCTGCTACTAAGACTCGATTGGCAATGCCCCTGTTGCTGCTGCTTCTGCGGTCACAGTATGCCTACACTCCTGTTGTAGCAGTTGGTCGTCGTGTTGCCCCCGTAGCTCTTCTTGTTTTTCTTCTTTGGCCACTCACCACAGCAAAGCACTGAAACTGCCTCTGCTATACACTGCTGATACTGCAGCAGCGGCGGCTGCTGCTGCTCTGTTATGAGCGAACGAACAAACGACCAATCAAAAAAACGGCCTATCTACCTATCGTCAGTCGGCTGCTGGCCTAGCAGAGTGCGTTCTCCATTTGTTGGTCAATCGGCAGCAGGACCCGTAGTAGTCGTAGTAGCAGCAGCAGTGGTAGGCAGTTGCAGAGAGCAAGACTGGCGGCCGCTTCTTCTTCTTCTTGTTCGAGTTTTTAAAGCTGCTATTGCCCCTGCCGCAGCGGTTATTGCAGTTACTACTGCCGCTGCTGCCACTGTCCGGTTGCAGTTCAATTGCAGTTACTGTCTTTGCCTGTCTGTGTGTTCGTCCGCCCGTCTATATCTCGCTCCGGTAAAGCGCTCCTGCTGCCGATCTGATCTGATAATGTTGATTAGTTTGCTAGATTCGTCGGTACGGCTGTTATGTTTGCGGTTTGTCTTCTTGCTTGTTTCAGTCTCTCAGCCTACCAGCCTGCTGCTGCTGCAGGTTTTACTCTAGGCTGCTGGTCGCCGCCTGACTGGTTCACTGACTTACTTCTGAGTGAATTGACGACTGCTTTGCCCACTGCCTTACAGACCACACACACACACTCACTCCTGCTGCCTGGTTCCTGCTAACTCCACCGAGACCAGCAGCACTGTTCGCTTATTATGCTGCTGCTGCTGCTGCTACTGTCGTCCCTCAGCCGCTAGCGGCGGACGTCGGCCGTAGCGGCCTGGGTGGCCAGCTCAGAAAGCTGTGCGCCACTCTCGCGGGTTCCGACGCAGCTCACTTGGTCTAACATGGGTGGCCTCATACTCCACTAGTCCATGGCTCGACACAATTTCAGAGACACTGAGAACACTCGACTGACTGCTACTCTCTACTCTCACAGTACACCATCAAACCAAACGCACCAAAATGTCGTTCCCCAAGTGAGAACAAGTATGAACGCATTCGGCCCTGCCAACGACCGCGAGGATGGGCGGTCCGCCAAAAGGGGCAGAATGATGAAAGGCCGACACCGATCGGGCGATCGGGGCCTCCTCGTAGTTGCCGACGTCACATCACACACACACACACTCATGCGCATACAAAGCGAGCGCCACCATCGGCCGCAGACGACACCCGCAATTTGAACAATACAGAATCACACTGGTCTTCGAAGTCTTCTCTACCTTAGTTCGCTAGTTGGGCGCGATAGCGCTCAGAGCGTTCAAAGTGACCTGACTCGCGATGCTATCGATGAGCAACAACGACAGCAGCTGCGCCAAGAGGGACGGTGCGCATTGAACTGAAATCTTGTTGTTATCGTTGTTGTGGGCCGAACAACTGTAATACTCGTTGCGCAAGCACGAGGCATGAAACAAAATGTTGTAATGTACGGAAATCGTGAATGAACGGTGAAATAGTGTTTGTTCCAGTGTCCGAGTGTCTGGTAGAATTAGCGGGGTTGTTCGCGACTCCAGCCTTCCCACTCACCCCTTGCAAGCTTTGGGTGTAACATATGTAAAAACGATATTCTCCGTCACGTTTTGCGGACAGCCTAAATAAGCTAAACTAATACAGGTAACGATTTGCTTCGTTAGCTACATATGTTCTCTGAGCAGCTCATAATTTATACGTGTTCTCCGAAGAGTAGAACGAGCAAGATGCATTTTTCATGTGTGCGCTTTTCACGCCATCACGTTTAGCCTCAGAGAACACCGATAGATTCACTTTGCTAGACATACTGTGTAAAAGTTGGTAAACACAATTTATAATTGGATTTCTGTCCGTTCTGATATACACCAACCTTCTCAGAGAAAAGTCATCGTATCCAAACAATTACTCTATTGAAGTCCTCACTCAGATTAGTTCACACTGGTATTTGTATTGACCGCCCGTTCTTGACGTTGAAATAGCGGGACAACCCGCGGGATTGTGATCTTGTGATGGCCACTGAACGCGCTAGCGAACATAGGACAAAAGAGCAGCAACAGCGACTGCCATTGTGTTATGAGCTAGTGAGCGCCAAGGGGAGTGATGCGGAACAATTTCGAAAAAATCCCCGCTAACTGTTCACACACACAGATACATAACCCGCTGCTGGCCACTTTCTGGGAAAGGAGAAAAACTCAATGAGGCAACGAGTAGCAGAGTGGTCGGCAAGGGATCACTGTCGGCTGACTGGCTGTTTGTTTCCTTGCTAGCGAAGGCGGGATCAGCGCTGGTGGTGCTCACTGCCGATATTGACGATATCGATAGGCCGACAGCAAAAGCTGTGAGTAGCAGTGCACGGAGGTGGGAGCGCCGAAACGACGAAAACTAACAGGCGGAATATATTGTAAGCTTTGCACCGCAGCTCAAAGGGTTTGCTGAGCGCAGAACGAGACTGCAGTCCCAAAAGTTGTCTGCCGGCTTGCTGTTCAGAACGTGCCTTCCGACTCAGTTGTTGAACGTTTTGTCGCAATATTCGCACGACGCCAACGCTAGTCGAGGCGTACACATGGACACGCAGAACGATGAGATGAGCCTACGATGTTTTGGTGGCCTACCAGTTAGTCTCACACTACCGCCAATGGCATTGGGATATTTTTGATTTAGGCAGACCGATAGATATTTGCGTGTCGTGCACAGGAAAAAGGACTCAGTCCAGCACCCTTCGTAGGGCAGCTGCTCACTATATGAAACGGTTGCATGCGTTGTAACTCTGCTATTAAGAGGACAGGAAGCCAACTCAGGAACAGCAAAGATAGAAAATGACCAAGACCGAGCCACAGCAGAAAATCAGCTAGCTTTTGCTTGACTATGAAAAACTGTGTATAGGCTTTCAAATAACCTTCGACCTGCCTCTTCATTGACGTAGTTTGGTAACAAATATTCATGCACGTAGTAGTAATAATAATAACAACTAATAAGGCGCATTCAGAGCAAGAGCAAGGATTCTGTATCGTTACGTGGCTTCCGTGCGATGTATGCTTTTGAAAGAAGTGTTTAGAATAGAAGACATGGCACATCATAACTAGAAGAATAGAAGACGTAGTAGTAGTAAGCCTATTCTCGGCCCTGATAATACCTCGTACGCGGATCCGATCCGATATAGAATTATAGTATGGTACTCCTTACGGTAGAAAGTTCTCGATTAGCTATAAGAATGCACGAAAATGATTCTTAAATGACCAAAGATGTTGCGGTAAAAGGTAACCCCTGCGTAAGTTTCATAAATTCTCCAACCTATAGGTAGCTTTGAAATGCTTAGGACAGCGTTTACACAGCGTGTTCAAGAATACAAGGATAAATGGAAAAATCCAGTTGGGCTGTGAAAGAATTTTTTTATTTCTTTCTAAATCAATTCCGGTAACTACATGATTGCATTAGACGACTTTTGCGAATAAAATTAACTTGAGGACGCACTTGGTTTAGACAAACTGAGCATATCCAACAGGAAATTAATTAATTAGTAATTAGAACTGTTGCAGGGTTTTTTAAAAAAAAAAGCTGTTGCGACACTTATATACATGTAACATAAACAAAACTTCCTGAAATAAATCTAATTTAAATTGTATGGCTTCAGTGTGAGCAAGTCAACTGTCTATTGTTGGTATTCTTGAATGGCTATATATACGAATATTAATTATCGAATTTACTAATAGCTAGTCTTCTATAGGTCACACATACATTACGAAGCTTGTATCAAAGCAAGTTTCGAAGGCTCGCTGCTCTCCTCTAGCAGAAGCAACAATATTATTACATCGGTGCAAGGCCTGAATAAGTGTTTAACTTGCCTAGTTAAGGAAAAGTCTACCTAACAAATTATAATAAGACCTAAAAAAAGAAGTAAATCTTCGAGTTCGACACAAGCAAGCCTATCGTTGGAAAAACGTCTGAATGTCTCTTTGTCCATGGATATCTATATAAATATAGCCAAATATCTATAGGGTGTGTTAGGTGATGCCAGCCCACTTGCGTGTAAAGTGAGGTTGAAACTATCATTTCGAGACTGAATCTAGACAGAGAAGTATTATCATTTAAGTTATTAGTTACTTTAAAGAACTTTCAATGTTGCCCCTTTAAATTTTGCAGATAATATTTTAATTATATAATGAAACACTTCCATTAGTTCGTCTGTTCAGGTCTAATCCGGGGTCGAAGAGATTTTCGAATGATTTCGGCGTAATTATCTGTTATACGTTGTTCAATTGACCACTGTCCCAAAATTTATCTGATTCAGTTCAGAATCATTGAGAAGCAAGTATGACATTGTAGATGCTCGTACATTGATGTAAATATAAAAATGTTTCTAATCTATTTTCAATAAAACCCGTGACTATACGAAACAGTTTATAAATAATAATAATTATTATTATCATTATCGTATCGTCATCTTTATTAATACCTGCGTATCTCATAAACGCTCAAAGCTTTTTTGCATTAACATACAGTTTTGACTATATTCGTCGAACGATTAATTACGCAGTTATTGCAGCTTAATAGGAATATTCTATGCTCAATTCGTAGAAGAGAAAAAAAAGTGACATTTAAGCTTCAAAACATTCAGTCTCATATAAACGCTGTTCAAATTAAGTTATGAATCATGTAATGAGAATACAAATTATCAAGCTTATAGCTAAAATGGCTCCAGTAATTATCCAGTATCGCTGGTAACTGGCAGAGTAAACTAACCGCCAAAAGAAAAGAATAAGTATGTGCGGCTAAGCGCGAGATACACATCCTACTTACTAAATATCTCTTATAATTTAAATTGTACTTAGATTGTAACATAAGTACATCCGTTATTATGTAAAAAATAAACTGACATCAATCTTCGGTTGGATACTTGGTAACTGATAATCTTCCTCGACCGCGTAATCATTTCTTAGTATAGAAAATATTAATAATAATAATAACAACAACGACCTTATGGTATCGCAGTAATCCCGATATAATTAGAGGACACTTCCTGAAAATGCACTAAGTCTACATTACAAGAACATATAATCGAACGATGCTCAGAAAACGAATTCGAAAGAAAATAGTTAAAACGGTCCGTTCAGACTGGTGCAGCTTTGCTGTTTGTAGCGATGTTTACAGAAGTAATCGTAACTTCGTAATCTGACATAGTAGGCCATCGAAATATTACTTGAGTCACTTAGGTATTTCCACATTTGAATAAACGTTAGATAAACATAGTTTAACCTTACCATTCGGCCAGTCTGCTGTATCTATCTATATATATATATATTGTGCACATAGACACATACGCACAATTATCATGTGATAATTGAGGCAGCGGGGTGTGATTAGTTCTGCCAAACATGCAATTTCAAAATTTTTTCTATGCGTTTATTTTCCTACGTCATTATTGTCATTTTAAACAAAATAAACTGTAAATACTAACCTGCTAATTGTTTCTCTTGTACCACGATTCGAAAAGCATAAAATTACATAAAAATACATTTCTAGTTCAAACAGACCTGTCGCCTACTATATACATCTGCAATCGCCCATTATAAACATGATTTATCCGTAACTGTGTGCCGGAGCCTCGTTCATATCTAATTCACTTTATACTAAAAGCCCATAGACATTTGCGTTCTAGTTGGGTGAATTGTCCGCTGACGAGCTTGAGGTCGAAATTGAATTATTTGTTGTATTCGTCGACTTCGTCGTTAATTCTTCCTCAGACAAACCCTGTATGGTCGATTGCGGAACCACAACCGGATGATCATCAGGGTTAAGTGCAGGCACGAGCGGTAAACAGTTCGAGTCCACTTCATAAATTGGTACATTTGGACTATTGCCGTGACCAGTAGTACCAGGGTTACAGGGCAAGCTAGGGGCTACGTTAGGTGGTGCCTGTGATTGCCTTGTACCAACTGTTTCCGTGCCTTGATTTGCACTTGTTGCGGTCACTGTATTGTTATTACTGGGTGTGCTGATTATTGCACTTGGGCCGATTTGATTTAATTCGTCTGTAGTGGTATTGGAGACTGGGTGATTGACCCCTACGATTTGACGAGATGTGGGCTGAACAGCACCTGCTTTAGCAGGCATGGCTGAGCTGTTTATAGAGCTAACCCGCACTAGATGCTGTTGTTGTGATTGTTGCTGAAGATGATGATAATTCTGATACAGCTGTTGATATTGTGCGTTCTGAAGTTTTTGCATATGTATGTGTTGCACCTGAAGATGAGTTGGATACTGCTGTTGTTGAGATGGCTGGTGATTTGAAGTTCTTTGCACGTGGCCTTGTGGGGTATGGTGGAGTTGTTGAATGGCAGTATTATTGCCTGTGCCTGTCGGCGGCGTTGTTCCGGCAGGTGGTAACGATGATAACGGGCCTACCTGCAAATTGTCTGATGGTGACAACCGACGAATTTCCCCACATTCACGCAAATTCTGAGGAACAATTTGACCTCCGTTGCACATGCCCTGAGCCCAACCTGCAGTTCCTGCATGGTGCATAGTAGCTGTAGACTCTCGAGAATAGCCAGTACCCATTAGTGGTGACGCTAAGGATGTTCAAGTTAGAAGAAAGGTAATGACATGTTAGAGATTAGAGGGCGCTAATGCTACGCATACGGTCTTAGGTAGAGGTCATATTAAAATGGACCATTACAAAAATTTCAATGGATTATGACGATCACGCATTTACAGTTCATTACTTCAATATATGCGACTTTTTCGAAAATACATAAAATGTTCGCTACGTTCTCACGGTACAAAAACAGGAGTTATATTAACGGCCTTAGCGCAAATTTGCTGAAGCAAACAATGTCATATTTGTGGTGTAGTAAAAAGGAACAGTAGAAGAAGACAGACGCACGTTTGCAAAAAGTAAGTGCATCCTTCAGTTCATCGAGCACCTCACGCATTTCAGGTCTTTGTTTCTTGTTTTCAGAGGCACATCGGCGACCAAGATTAAGGAACAGCTCCACAATGTCATTCGATCCTGGTTCGTCTCCACCAGTAGGATCCTTGGCTTCAAGCTGTCTTCCAAATGCCTTTAGCGCATCGATGTGACTTGATAGAAACCGATGCCGTCTTGTTTCATCACAAACTCGAAGGTTTGTTGCTAATTCGAGGAGCACCTGTTTAGAAAAGAGTAATTCGACTTATAGATGTTTCCCAATTGAACAAAAATATCAATCAATATATAATTACTTTGTGACCGTCATTTTTAATACTCGTGCAATTTGCTTACCAAACCAAAACTGTATACATCAACCTTCGTCGACAAATGCCGGGACTGGAGGTATTCAAGCGGTAAATAATATCTTGTACCCTGTAAGCGTGACACGTCTCGATGAGTGCATCCCCCATCCGGACCTTCACGGGTTAAACCAAAGTCGCCTAAAAGAGGTTTTTTCGGTAAGTCCCGCACGTATTAACAGCAACATGATTTACAACGATAATTAAAAATCAGTGATGTCAAAAATACTAGCTAAATTGGTGCAGCCCAAATGATGGGCTGTGCCACATATAATGCACTATCGCACTTTTATAGTGACTAATGTTTAACGATATTTACAGCTCCTTCCTTTAATTCCTTAAAATGCCTTTAAAAAAACTGCAACACAATGCAGTCATATGATTTATGGTCACATTCATAGTTAAAGTTGTCTTACCTAGTTTCGGTTGCAAGTTTTCATCGAGCAAAATATTGGCAGGCTTTATGTCTCCATGAACAAGAGGCATATCGGCCGTATGAAGGTAATTTAGGCCGCGTGCAGTCCCAATGGCAATTGAAGCACGCTGATGCCAGGTTAATGGTTTTACTGATGCAAAATTTTGCTGGATTGTTGCAGAAACAGAAAAAGCACATGTCTGAGATCGTTTAAGGTAGATGGACAAAAAAGTAATTTTTAATGCTAATTGAGAATTAACAGAGTTATGCAAAATTATCTTTTAAATCGTATTAACTCACATAACATTCATATGTAACCTTGCCATTTTGGAGTAGCTTCATCAGGCGTCACAGTCATAATAAAGGGAAGAATGACGTAGCTAATACTAACCTTTCTCTTGAGGCGATCATCGAGGCTTCCACCAGACATGAACTCGTATACAATGCACGACTCACTTAGATTGTCAACGGAAACGCCGTACAGAGCGAGAATATGTGGGAAGCGACACTTTTCAAGTACGCGTAGCTCAGTCAACATCTACAATTCGGAACATAGTTAATATGTTAATGTGAGCGCAAAAAATTATTATTGAATAAGTACTTAAAACTTTAATCGGAATTCGGAAAGGGTCATTCAAGCCATTACATATAGCCAGAGTAAGTAATCATTCGTATCTCACCCGGATAAGAAATATAATTCACCTAATTCCTTAGTAGTGCCAAATAGCTCGACAAATGCTGCCTTTTCCTCTATGTAAAATGTACAGATAATGATTTGTTCCCTGGCCTAGGTACAAAAGACAGAGAGAGCGAAAAGTCAAGAAAAAGTATTCAGCTAAAGTAGTTGTCTTACCTTCTTTTCTATCAATATTATAGGATCTTTTTAAAGATTTGTGAATAAGACCATACAAGTAAACCTTAAATTGAGTTCATGAATCGCATGTACATAAATTTACTCATTAATGTAAAGTTAAACGATGCACCTTTTTCTCATGCACATTGTTTAGCACACCTTTATTAGGCTGTACTAAAAACTATGCACAATATGTGTTTGTTGATTTGCAGAAAAACGATAACTTCATTAGCTCATAAAGGAAGCTATTAGAACTAAAGAAAGCTCAAAATTATGATAATGTAACCGTCAGGCTGAGGCCGACACTCGATCCACTTGAAATAGATTTTACCCTGCTGTGTCCGGTACTACGTAAATTATATTACTCAAACCTTCTTTTTGAAAAAAATAATTAGGTTATGACTGTTGCCGCGCAAAACTTGGTATGCGTATTTTGGGTTCTTGTAATCCAACTCATCGGTCTTGTTAAGAAAATAGTTTGTCATCTGTTTGATTTTTAACTAGCAATCGCATGTAGAGGTAATGACAAACGATTACCAACCGAATAAAGTAAATACAGTGAAATGCAACGTTTCATTAGATTCTGGCTGCACTGGTTAAAACGTGGTAAACGCTGCTTCAAGCGAAAAACAGACCCACACGTTGCAAGAATGATTTCCTTGTACATAGGGGACGAAGAGCTCGTTCCAGGCGATGTAAACCGTATAAACTTGCCGGCGCCTCCCACTTTTCTCAGTCTGTAACACCATTTAATACAAATCCGATCCTGACGGAAAGTGAAGCTTAAGGGCGTTGCGATTGCGTTAGTTGCTTTATAGGAGTCAGCTTCAACCGTTAGGGTGAAATGGGACGCTATCATGTGTCGTAATGAATCAGTCTCACCCAATAGCGTGTCTAAGGTATTGATGCCGTAAAGACAGGTTTGGTTCTGTAAAAAATGCCGCAACCGGTATCCCACATACCGATCGAATAAGAAGGTGCGCCTCGCTTTTCGGTTGTGCTTCTGGATGACGTGATGGTGAAGGAACCTGAAGTAAGCAGATGGGTGCACCTAAGCTATGAACACCTTCTCTAAGATAGTTCAAACTTCAAGCTAGTTGCTAGTGAGGATCGCAGCGTCGCTGCAGGAACACCTTTCATTACCGTAACAAAAAAAGACTATCTATATTGCACTTCTTACTGCATTAGCACTTGTCAAGTAAGTTTTTCCATCTTCGGTGAAAGCTCCGTAGAAACGAAGCAACGAAACAAGAGCTATTTAAAATTCATAGGAAACCTGAAATAAGCATTAATGCCACGCTAAGGCTCATTTCGCGGAGTTTAGATAGCAAGCCTTTGTCCATAAGTAGGGTCACAAATACAGGCGATTTATCATTCTTTCAACTTAGAAACAGAATTGGGAAACGGATACGCATAATAACACTTTGCTCATTTACTTAAGAAGAAAATGAAAGCCGATTCTATACTGGGCACTCTTATGGTTGGGTAAAATTTCAACTTCCATATTAGGAAACAAAGCATGTGCAGTCTCAAAGCAAGTAGAAAAAGTAAAGTGATTGCATAAGACTACTTAAAGATATGCCGTGAGTGAATGGAATATCACGTTAGTGAAAGTAATAGTTGCAATGAATACATGTAACATTAGTCCTGTGCTCTTTTTGTACTTTCTTCTATTAGGTATCTATATCATTTTCTGCAGTGAAAAAGAATACTAGTCTAGACATCCGAGAGCATGCAACTGCCTCTTGAATACAATAGGAGCAAAAGCATAGTTTCAGGCGAAATCTTCTTTGTACTTAGTAGGCTATTTGTAAAACTGTTAAAACAAGCATCGGTCATTGCAGCCAACAACGTGTGTCGACAACTGTCATACAACAAAAACATATGTCGACACTGTTGCTTGGACAGCTGCACTTCTAACTGAAAAAACTGCGATCGCTGACACGGGACGCTGACATTTCTGCCCTATATACGTATACCTATATATATCATATTTTTTCTAATGACATAAAATTTACTAAAACAAGCACATACAATATAAATAAGAAATTGCAATAATAAGTAGTTTAAGATAATTTCTAGGCTAAGGTGGTTTTTCATAGTGAACTATCTGCTGTTTTAAACAGCGACATATACTATCCGCCAGTGTCCTACGGCACCCAACTTAAACTTATATGACTATATAGACACTACTACTCTGCATGCACGATGGAATTATGGACAGAGGGAGTAGAAGTAATAAATCTACTTCATACAGAGATGTTTAAAAAATCATCCTTAGCGTATCATAATATAATTGTTTTAATTTAATTTTTGCAAGAGAGATTAAATAGAAAAAGAAAGTCGCAAATAAAAATCAGACAGAACGTTTTCATAATGTACAATAGACCATTGCTCAACAACTAGATCGAGCCGAATCACGAAAATGAATAATTGACGACTATTATAAGTAAAAACGCGGTTGTTGTAATTTATGATGACAAGTTCTCCTAACAAATCTAAAAAAAGCAGAGGAGCTAATATGGGAGCTATTCAATTCAATATTTGATTCAGCAGTCAGTTTACCTGTCGTACGTGTTCCCTGTTTCCGGGTTGTGTACTCAGATGGAGTTTTTTTACAGCGACAGTGGTGTCCTTCCAAAGACCTCGGTAAACGGTTCCAAAGCCACCTTTGCCGAGCATATTATTTTTAGCGAAGTTTTGAGTAGCTTTTGCTAGCTCGGCATAAGCAATATGCCTAATCGGCTCTAGATCGATATCTAAAATAGAAACGAGTTCAGCATCATACACGATTAATATTGAAAAGTATGAGAGGGGATTATAAACAAATGTTCTATACGAAACCGATTATGCAGTCTCAGTGCGACTTTTTACGCTTGTTAGGTACGATAGATGGTATTTGGCATTTGTTGCGTATTAGTACTTCAGCATAATACAAACCCTTGAAGTTGATCTCAGCATTCATGTTGACATCGTGTAGCTTTACTGGTGATGAATCTTTCTGCGTCACCTGGGGCTTAAGTGAAAGAACCTTGATGCCCGATGACAGGAGTTCTTGATGAAACCGATCGAGCTCCGCCTAAAAATGCATGCAAACGTTTGTATACACAACCCATAATCAATCAGAAGTTACTTTCACCTAAGCTACATTCAAGATTACATATGATGGAGGATTGAATTGTAACTGTTATTAAACAGCTCAGCACCCTTCCTGGCTTTGCGGCACAAGCCGCGGCTGCCTTCGCGATTTTTGCGCCATGCAGCTTCGCGATTTCCTTTGTTCTGTTTGCTGTTGAGGATGGCAGCTTACTGTCGTGGCCCTTGAGGTAACCTTCTTTACAAGGACTATACACGTTGCGACTATCGACTTGTAGCTTTGGCTTCATCAACATTTGTTCCGACTCCTGTAAAATAAACAAGACGTGTAATAACTAAACATACCAAGCTGAAATGGCATGTTTCTGGAGGTTATAATTTGTACTGTCGCCTACATTTCACACGAAGTGGACGTTCATGCGATTAACGAAACAGGCCTCAAACTGCCTGCTTGATAGTTTATCTGTGAGTAAATATGCGACGAGTGTACTTCACCTAGCCTAACAGACTAAGTGACTGAACACTAAGTCCCAGACCACCATTAGTCGACACATGCGTCCAACTATTATTTAATGAGCTCGGCACCCTGGACGCACCGCATATCGTCACATATAACTGAGAGTAGATTTTCGTGTATTTGAATAGAAAAGCGATTTTCTTTTACGTGCGACTTTTACCATATATATTATTGGCTTAAAATTCTGTTTTTATAAACGAAAAAAATAGATTCTCAATTGGACAGGAAGGAACTTAACTGTCTGAGCATATGATTCTCGAAACGCTGAATTAATTTATTCTAAATGTAAACATAAATTACCTAATATCATTTACGTCAGTTCAACTTACTTTAAATTATAAAGCTAATAAAAATTAATTGCATAAATGTTTCTAGTGTGAGTCCAGGCAAATTAATATATAAAACCACGGTCGTATCTGAGCAGTAAGCACTCTGAGCTTGGGGGTCGACATATACGGGACTGTACATAAACCCTACAATGTTTTTGTTTTTCTTTCGATTACAACCTTCATGTTATTGCTTCCACTATTGATTTCATCTTTCGCAGATCATATCACTACTTACATATGGAGGAGCTGATGGCGGTTCGAAATGTCCTGATAGAAGCGTAGAAGATGCATCTCCATTGCTGTTGCCTGCACCCAGTAGACGCCAGTGTCTTGGATCAACTATACATCAAGAATCACCAACATGAGTTAGAGGGCTCCCGTTAATTACATACTGGCATTCATTTTGCGAGGGTTATACTGCTTCAAAGAAAAACAAAACAAAAAAATGACTTTTATTTTATTTTGTACAAGTTTACGAGCTCAATGCTCGTACGCTGTACGTAACGTAAAAGCGATTGATTTAGCCAATAGAACGTCGACATCACATTATTCCGACTACTGGGCTTAATGTTCTTACATTTAAAAAAATACGAAGTAGTCGTATGGACAACGGATAGAAACGCGGCCAGACTTCAATAACTTTTAAACTAAAGTATTCTGACATAGTACGTACGAAACGAAGTCCTTATGTGTAATTGTTAACAAAAGGAATACAGTACGAAGACCGTTATATTCTAAGCGAGAAAAGGTCATTACAAGCATATGCATGTAAGTTACAGTAAATTGATTATTGTCTCTGCGATTGTTATTTTTTGAAGACCATGACATTATTGTTGTTATTAAGCGAACATAATATCCAATCCTTATGAGCGTGCAAGTCTCCAAACAAAATTTCATTGGAGCATTGGGTGTCTGTAACTTCGATAGCATTCATTGTTCAACCATTGCGGAAGATTTTACTTCGAGCTGTCAGAAAACTATCTATCTGTGAGAGAACGTTTTCCAGTTTTTGAAACGGTCCAAAATTAACTGCGTCATTTATCAACCCTGGCGGCACTACATCCCGCACTAGTAATACATGCAAATTTATATGCGAACGCCTTTGTGCATTGATGTTTTTTGAGGCACAACGAGTATAGCGTCGAATAACGTAAACGCCTAGGTAAAACCTAACCATTGTACCGTATGCTCATCTTCCATATAATTTATATTGAGACATCTATTATGAAGGGGTAGTTCTGTGCTATAAATAACTTGGCATCACATATAGGATCACAATGTGAACAAAAGATAAAGAAGATTTGATATTCAACTCACCATAATCTTTGAGGATGTGCATGCCCTTATAGTACTCCATGGCGTGTAAATACTTGAATAACTGGCTGATACGGCCATTTCGTTCACCGAACTTTTTGAGAACTTCTTCGGAAGGACTGCCTCCGCGCAGGACTGCGTTTGCGAATAGCTTAATGTCGACTGTTTCTATGTCCATCAGACCAGCTGGAAGTGCGACACAGCAATTTATATAAAACCTAAATCCAAAATGCGCAAGTCTATGCCGCGGAGCGAAGATGTTATCTTGTGCTATCGACACATCCTAGCTGCCATTATTCAACCTAAGAGCTTTATACTGTCACAGTAGGCAAAAGTTTAAAACGGACCTACCCAAATGGTCCCATTTTCTGTCAACATCGAGAAGCTTGCATAACTTCGAATGGGCATTATATGGTAGCTCGTGCACGTATCTTCTTCGCCTTTCGGTCGTGTAGTGCGAAGTTGGTGAGGGAGGCATCGATAACCCGCTGGCGTCTAGATGAGGCGTTCGGGAGCTGCGTGGAATTCCGTGCGGAACTTTCGCCATTGCTGTAAAGTATATGTAGAAGCACAGTCAAAACACTTAATACTATTATACTAAAAGACGGACCTAGAGAAAAATAACTTGACTAGCTAAGCGATAGGGCATGAAATGTTTAAAATCTACATGTTCAATTAATCCAGACGGCTTCTCGGAATACCAACATTTCAGTGTTACTATCGAATAGTTACATCCGTAACAAATATGAGTCTATTTTTGAAAAATGCAAATAAATTTTGCAAGCTCGTGTCTCATTTTACTTTAACAAATAACAATTTGAAATATTAGGTATCGTCTATTTTATTAAATGATGACCTCATGCATTTGTTTGATGATCTGCGAAGTTCAATAACAGTACAAGCAAATGATATGGAATGGTAAAACAATATTTTACTTACTTGAAAGTAGGTATTAAAAATAGCAAAGACAGCAAATAATAAAAAGCAAAATACACTCTTTTTTCACCAAAACAGGTCCGCTTTACAAATATATTCGTACCCCATACATATCTCTATGTCGATCTGTCTTACCCTGTATAATTATCATTTGTATAAAAGGTAATGCTATATCTTGCGTAAACAGCTTATATTAGCTTCAACTCAATGGTATTTATATATGGTACAAGATGGCGGTGTCTTGTGAAGTTGAAGCGCTGATCTCAGCACTTGTCAAGCACAAACTCCCAGCAGCGGCGAATTCAGCACTGATTATATTCGGCTACCCACGATGGGTGTTGTGGGTATTTAGTAGTACTTTATTAGATAAAAAGAAATTGCAATCATAAAAGGCCGGAGTTCTATTTTATCCTGTTTTACATTTGACCATTTCTACGTTGTACTGCCAAAAATCAATGATATCCAAAGGAGACCGAAACTCATAATCGTTCCATTACCATCTTCATTTTTGAAAATGAATAACATAAAAATATTCTAATCACTATTTAATTTCGTTAGTCGACTCCCTAATCAAGACCTCTGTCCATTCACGAACATCATATTGTCGAATTGCAGTAGGTATTTCCGTATTACACTAATGTGACAAAGAAGTTTGGACTACATCCCAAAAAGTAGTCTACGCACACAGTTCGGTCCAACACTGCTTGAAGCGCTACTGCCTATTGTCTACCAGTGTATTTGGACTAGCAAACTTTACTGAGTCATCAACGCTCACACTGTACTTTATCAAAACGGCGTAAACCGAAGATTGTAAGGTAATTGCCGGCCATCACTTTGTAAGATGAGACGCAAGATGCAAGACGTCATGGGCGACGAATGACGTCTCCAGAGCAGCAGGGTGTATTCTATAATAGTAGGGTAGAACGAAAACAACCAAAAATATGCGCCACAACAACTATGAACCAAGTTAAGCCGAATCCTTTTGTGGAGAACTCAGGCTTTGTTCAGTGCAAAATCTACATACATGAAAAAAAAATATGAACTTACGTAGACTGTCATATCACGAGTGAAAATGATATTATTATACCTTACACAACATTGACATTTCTATTGGAGACAAAGAATATATCCTGCATGAGACTGTTTGATGAGACTCGACGTATTCAATATACCATGACCAATGGTGATCTTTTAAGCATCTGCATTTGAAGCCTTGCTAAATTTTTTCAATTTTATTGAGGCCACCTTTACTGCTTACTCAATCATTACTTTTTTTTTTAAAACTAACAACCCTGGAATGGTTTTCCATACAAAGGAAGCACGGTGACATTTATAATACTATATTACTGAATTAGGGATTCGTTCGGTATGTACAGTTTGTGAAATACGTAAACAAAAGTAAAGCTCCAGTGTTGATGTTGTCACCCGATCCACTATCATTACCCATTACGATGCTGAACGTATGGTCAGAACGGCTGAACGAAATGCCAAAACGCCAATCGTCCTTGATCTAAATGCCTCTAATTTTACGTCAGACAGCCGGCTCTGAGCATAAACGTATCTACGTTCGTATTTGGCTTCAGACCACTACGTTGCTTTTGCTCAAACACTGATCGACAGTACACATCATCAGAGTTTGCCAATCCGTACTTTTCGCGCCACTCGAAACACTTGTAGCTTTGTCGATGACTATTGTGCTCGACAAACAGTCACATCGTCAAATTTCCTCCATATGATCACATAGAAGAGAACTAACAAAGATCCGCCACTTAATCGGCTTATTATCATATCAAAACTCGATGCACGCCACCTGTTCGTAACCGGTCCATAGAAAGGAGCACCTCACAAAATGTCCGCCACTGTACCCACACGAGGTCTTTGTTCGCTTGATGTGGCTTCTTTTCACGGAGTCTCTACGAAAAATATTGATAAAATAACAAACATCCACCTTAAAACTAATGGCAATTCCAGATGGATGTATCGTAGACATCTGTTTGAATGTTTCTTGCTCGGGGATTTCCCTACAGACAGCAGCGCCACTTCCCGTGTCGACTACCCGCAAAGCCTTGCGATGCGGTTACAGAAAAATTAAATGACATCTCATCGTACAATAAAAATAATATAACAACCTAGTTCAAAGCTTACACCTTCACTGCACTCATCATTTACCGTCTATTCTTGAAAGGTTCCTAGTAGAATTTCAAAACAGCGAAAACCTTTTAGCCACATGAAGAAATCAGCTGTGTGTCGCTTGGACTCTGTGCGATTTTGGTGTCCGACTGGGTATCTGTATTTGTGCGTGTGTCTAGCTTTACCTGTCTGCCTCAGTGGCCCTGGTTGAGTACTCTGCTCCGTAGTTTGAACGGAGTGCCTATAGGTCTTTGTTGTTTGTGCTGACGACCCTGCACGCGTCTCCGACTAAATAACGCACGGTCCGCCAAAATACAGCATGGAACACGTGCATTGTAAACATAAACCGACCGTGGCAGATAGATTTCGAAAACATCGAGCGCTCCCCATAGACGAACATCTTATTTCATTAAAAAGGTGCTACTCTGTACGTGTATAATTAGAGATAGAATTTGTTCAAATTCTAATGATTCAGAGTTGCTGTTGAGTTCTATTTGAGTGAAATAGCATATAAGTTCGTTTGTGAGTCGGCTCTGTGTGGTTTTTTTGTCTAAATTTCTTTTTGTTTACGGTTTGATAAAACGTACAGATATCGTGTTTCGCATAAAGCGGGAATGTTTTAAAGGATATACCGATCACGTAATAGAAAAACGATGACGTTCAAAGACGCCATGGAACATGTGCTAGGTGCAGGAGGACAGAAAAGAAAGAAGAGCTTAGACGATAAAGGAGTTGTTGATTCTGGGAGCAAAATTTCGCCACGACAACATAACAAACGGAGGAGAAGCGCTGGCTTTTTTGATCTAGGTTCTTTTGTTGACAAGGTTAAAGCGCGCGACATCACCATTGCAGAAGGTACGTCGAGGATGTCACGATATGAATAAAAGATATTAGTAATTTTTAAATGCGTTGATTTATCGTTTTTTTTCTGTTGGTCTAAATAAAGCCTCTATAAAGCCCGTTTACTTTCGCCATTTTAATCAGCACAATATTCCGACTATAATAAATGCTTAATAAACAAGAGATCTCCATTTTTTCGGGTAGCCATTTCCTCAGCCTGTAGTAACGTTAACTGAAGAGCTGAGCTGATAGTAAATTAAGAAGGAAAAGATTAATAATGGAAAGAGTTGATGTACCGAATGTTTAGCTTGTACATGTTTTTGATGCGATGAAAAAAAACTATTTTGTGTTGGCCAAATACACGTCCTGCACTCTGGTTTAAATAGGTTAGACGCTTAATTTGTCCTTTTCTCCATTTTAGACTTGGCGTGGTTCTCTGAGCGGGCGCAAACCTTTCAGGAAACAAAAGTTTCCATCGATGTTGTACGTGAATATCTTCAGATGTGTGATTGCGACCTGGAACACTTAGTGTCATACCTTGACATATATAGTGAAGATCGGGAGTCCCTGCTCCAAGTCATTCTCGCTCTAGATTATATCTTCATGAGGTTTCAGGAACAGGAAGACGAAACCCCAACAGTAGCCAGTCTTCGCTCAAAAGTCATCATACAGGCACAGAGAGTTTTATCGCAGCAGGGGTCACAACTGGCAAGTCTGCTGACTCACGATGTATGTTACCCTTCCGTTACGTCATAATTTAATACTTAAGCTTATTTTTATAATCCGGGTTTATTTTCATACATACAATTGGCGTTTTATAATGCTTTGTGTTTACTGTTCATCGTTCCAAAAAAACAGGAAATTGTTCAAACCTTTGTTTAACTACATGAGCCAATTTCTACTCTCAGTTCAATCGTAAGTGTGATCCACGGCATCTTACGATTCTTAGTCGCGAAATCATTTTTCGATTACAGTTTTCTGTTGGTGATTGAGCGTCGTTAGCGGTAGCCGTTTTGTGGCTTTCCTCGAGTTGTGGCACACATAGTACATAATAACCTCTGCTAATATCAAATTCTTATGCATGTCATTATTATATTAATTAGAATTTCTAATAAACTGGCAAGCGATGCGAAGTTGGTAGTGCGACCGTTTTACCATCTAAGATTTGACCTCAAAATTCTTCATATACTATGCTTTCACATGTTTTAGGGTAAAGGCTTTATTTTAGTCCTTGTGCTTATAATGTCCCAGCGATTATGCAGTAGTAACACGGTTCCTGTGTAACCGGATAGAGCCAGAGGTAGCCTCAATTCGAATCGGGGCATAAGCACACTCTGGTTCTCCACCAAATATCCGATTAACGGAAAAACCGACCAATATAGCTATTTCTTTTCGTCAAATCCCTTCAGATTGTTCGTATTGAGTTTCCTACCCTGCCAGGCCATTAAGGCAATGCTAAACGACTTTACGGAGGCCTGTCATAAAAAAAAAAACAGCTAGAAGTTGGCTACGGAGAAAGTAGTTATAGCGTCTTTTATTTTTTCAGGGCGATCCAGTCGTCATGAAGCCTGTCCTCAAGCTCTTCACCTCAATGGTACTTGCCGGACCTGAGGTGGCGGATGTATTCGTGCAGTCGATCGATCTTTCGTTCCTCAATGGGTGCTTCACTCGCGTGCGAATAAGGGAAACGATTTCGGTATTTGTCCGCGCCAATAAAGACTATACGAATAATGCACATTATTGAATAGCATCATAGCTGCGTTACAAAGATCTTCACTTATAATGCAAACAGAGATAAAAAATATATGGTAGCCAACTCCATTGCACTTGGTTATAAAAAAAAAAAAAACATTGTGCAGTTAGGCGATAACTGTTCGTCTGCTACGGACATCTTTACTATATCTAACGCAGTCGGCCTCGAGTCAAAATCCGGTGCTTATATTCAAGTGTCCCGTAGCGACCTATCGAAAAACAAATTGTAATTTACCATTTGTTTAATTGATTAGGGCAATATCATAAATGAGTAAGGCAGTATCTTTAAATGTTGAGAGCTATCGAATCGCGCAGAACAAACTTCGCTGCTAAGGTTTTTGCCCTCTACGATGGCACTCTCACCCGCCAAAATTCTAGACGATTAATGTCCAGCAAATGTGCGTGTATTTAGATAGCAGACGATCGAATTAACTTGTATCATATTCATCCGTAGATTCGCACTTGTGCTCAGTATCTTCTGATCGCTCTGCTTGTCATCTCGAAGCGAACAACACTGTGGCGTCTCCTAGAACAACAGTCTATTTTTCCTTGGGCGTTCGCCGGTCTCGTTCATGATCGACCTACTGATGTGATCGGATTTCTCGAAACAATTCTAGAGCGAGTTGTCAACAACAGCTCACTCAGCAAAAGTCTCAAAATTAATATTCTCAATAAGACCACACTCACACCCGTCCTATCCTTGTTGATTTGGAAGGGGCAACTCGAATGGAGAGGCAAAGAATGGAGTCGAATGTAAGCGGAAACAATTACCATGCAGCTATTTAGCTTTTACGAAACCCTTTCGATGACGTTAGTTTTCGTTACTTAATGACAGGAGCTATATTCGTTCAGTTATCGTTAAGCGATAGTTATATTTAGTAATCTCGCAACGTACATATTGCGGTATTTCTGATGAACTTTAGAATACCTCCTGTACAGATCTTCGTGTCTAAATCTAATAATAGTATAACTGACGCTTTTGTTTGAATTGTAGATTTCTGTATACAAAGAAAGCCAAGGACGCAAATACGGCTGAGTTAATTCGGGGCAACGAGCTGATTGTAGCCACTCCGGCTGAACAAAAGAACGTCAGAGCATGCGCCGCCAAAGTGCTGTCTGCGATCTTTTTCAATAGCAAACAGGTTTGTCAATAACACAGTAGAACGTGCGTCAGGTACAAATTTGGATGTTTAGATGAAAATTCATAAGCTATTTGTGGCTAGCTGAGAAAGGATTTGCCAAGAACATAAATTAAATAGGCTTATTTTTTTTAATTGAACAATTAACAACTATCAAAGGTAGGACCATATTTTAACTATCTGCACCTGGACCAAATTTTTCTCCTTTTTTTATGTTGTATAGGGCATCTCGTTTCGAGACCCCCGTCTAGGTCTCGGTGAACGCAATTGTAATTTCATTGTGACTCAAGTCGTCAGCAGTTGTCCTCAAGTGTTCTCCGAACCTCAAGGAGCGGATTTCATGGCGGACTTGCTGACCGCACTACCCGACCAGATTAAATATATTGTGGTTGACCGTTATTTCAACTTCAGGGCACCCAGACTTTCTCGGACATACTGCAACTTCTACCGAGCGCTTTCTAAGGTAGGTCAGCGGGATTTTCGAATAGGAGAAAAAAAATATTTGAGAAACCGATGCCGTATACGAATTTGACGGTTTAACGGACGCACTTTAACCGAGTTACATAATTGAAGCGCACTAATTTGTAAATGTGACTAATTCAAGCTTAACCTGACATAAGTGGTGGTATTTGTTTGCAGATAGTTACTCAGCTAGACTTCAGCCAGCTCGTTGCTAAACTGGAGCCCACATCTGCCGACCAGTATATCGATCTGGTGAACCATTTCTGCTTGTTTTTATTTGTTCCGAATAATTTTGCGGACTACAAGCTGACGCCAATCTATGCCGTGCTAACGTTCATTAATGCGATGCTCAAAAAGCTGATTGAGTTTATGGCTTCTATAAGCCGAGAGAAGAGGCGTGTGTTAATACCGTTCATTAAGGATCACATCATGCAGCCATGTATGTTTGCAAGGTTCGTACTGCGGCAAGCTTTCTGAGTGAAATATTCTTGTTTATTTTTCTAGATGGATAGATAAAAATAAGTAAATCTCATATAAGCCTAAAGTTCCCTTATTTTGTATTACAGCAGTGCATTATAGGAAAATATAAATATTTTTAACGAGAAATTTTACTGAATTTCTGGTGTTGTATCTTGCAGTCTTCTGAAATGCGAGTTCGATGCAAAGCAGATTGCAGATCTTACCGAGTACACGGGAGCTGATGTTGCTGACTTCACACTGTCGTTGCTCGAGACCACGGATTTGCTTACATCGCCAATCCTTGGCTACATTTCGGCTAACATCGGTTGGGGTTTATTGGCCGATGTCGATGCCTTTATTAAAGGCAAGGTGTCACCTGTTAAGAAGTTGAAAATCTATTTACGTCTCATCGGCATGGTGTTAAGTTTCCAGCCAAATTTTGAAAATGAACTTGTCAAAACGGATATGGAGCCAATGCGTCTTCTATTTGGACTTTTGGCTGAAGCCTCAACTACCAGCTCGTTTCAAGTCGAGCTTTTATCACACGCAATTAATGTGCTCGAAAAATTCCCAAGATTTGCCAAGTATGGCGCTGAACTGGAATTATGGGTATCCACTGTACTTTCCTCAGATCAGCCGGATCTAAATCACGCGTATTCAATGGCTTTATGTGATGCTCTACGAGACAGTATCATTAAGGGAGGCGTACTTGAGAACGAAATTCATGAGATGGTTTTTGATGGGCAGCAAGGAATTCTAGACCCTTCGCGATGCTTCAGCCCAATCTCCGCAAACATTGTCTCGCTAGATCATGATAAATACCCTGTGTTTACGGCGGTTATGCGGGAGATCTTGCATAGACAAGCAAATTATGCTGCATACATTACATTTCTACAAAAGCATGGAAAGAATCGGCTTGATACCCACTTTACGCACTATATGAATTTCCTTTTGAAAGGCGAGAAGCCGTTTGTGAATACGGGTTCGCTGAACGTGAACAAGTTCTCGTCAGAATTGGCCATGCAACTAGAGAGCGCTTTTGTGGCTTCAATGACAGGAGGACACCCTAAGTCGCTGGAACGAATGCTGGTGAAGATCAAGTTTTCGGATAAGGATGCTGTCAATGTGTCCTTGCTGAACCAACTCATCTTCATTGTTCGTTGGTGCCAAGATCATGATCAGACTTTGTTCATAAACCCGGTTGCAACTTGTTTACGGTACCTGACTGAAGCTTGTGACCCGCTCACTCTAAGCCGGCTGGCTGATTTTATATCGTCGGACGTAATTCAAAAGCGATTCTGCGTGCGGAGCGATTTAGAAGTGACACTAATGGTCCTTGTCGTAATTAAGCGTGTCTTGCAAGCTAAAGTAGATGTTGGCTTTGACTTGATATCCTTCAAAGACCGCTCGCTAGCTGCAGTACTTAACGGTATCCTCGATGTGGTGCCGTTTATTGAAGCTTTTGGTGACATGTCTACCGGTGAAGACGTGGCGTCATTAATCGAATTCATCTGCAACACTGGGAAGGCTGCGAAGCAATCGCTATATTCCGTGATCTCCCTGTTACCTCATAAAGGATGTAAGTTATCGACGGAGAGCACGAAGCAACTAGTCGAATTAGCCCATCAGGACGCTGAGATGCGCTCCCCAATAGAGGCTTTTTTCAAGCGAAACCTTATGCATGCGTCAGCCATCGAGATGACCTCGCTCTATCGACTCATCGAGGTTGAGGAGCCCATTTCGCTGACAATATTGATGGCGAACCCATGTTTCGTTCGTGCAATAGGAAAAAAACTCAGGAGTGTTGGTGATCTTAAAGGTGAGCGGGAATGGGCAAAAAGACCTACTAAAATTCAGATATAGTTAGTGAAAATATGTCGCTAAATTAATATTTGTGATATTTCTACTAAATTGATATTTACGTTCGGCCTCGAGTTATATAAGCAGGTAATAAGAAAACAATCTTTTCGGTGTTCTTAGCTCGATTTCTACGCCCTTCTATTTACAATAAGATTTTTGATCGATAAAGTCCTTTGATAACTATAATAGTAGAGGAACCTAAATAAAACTTTAGGTCGCTTAACAAACTCTTATGGGATATTTTGATATCATCCTATATGATGATGATCCTATAATATCACCAGTATCATCCAGACACTTGTGTATTTATTACAGTTCCAAATCTCTTCATAGTATTTCAAACCTATCGGATAATGCATATACATTTAAGGATGTCTAACTTACTTAACTCACATACAGGATCAGATTGTGTGTACTCGCTGGAGCTTCTGCGAATCATTGCCCATGAAGACCACGAAAACCCGTCAAAAGAGACTTCAGGCTTTATCTATCGTTCGTTATTAGCCAGTCTTAAGAAATATCTTCAAAAAGGCGAACTGCAGAACGAAGCAACCGTTGTTGCTCTTGTTCAAGCTCTCCTTGATCATCTGCAACACGCTGTAAGTGCCAATGCAAAACCTATTTTCCTACCAGGTTCGCATATGTATATACTTTAAAACGAATATTGGTTTTTCATACGAGACTAACTTGTTCCAGGTCTTCATCTTCTCCAAGGATTACGTAAAGTTGCTGAAGACAGTTTTGCCATTCGTCGATAAAGTAAGCGTTCTGTTGTTGGTTGTGATTAATGCTGTTCTTGAGTTTGGAGATTTCTCGGAGGATGCCCTTATTGCAGCCTTAAAATGTCTAACGAAGCTGACTACACGCCTCGATACACCTACTGGTGAGCATGCTATAAGGATGTTGATGATTAAAACACCTGGTCCTAAAACGCGAGAGCAAACCGGTGTTGAAATGACATATATTTAGATGTATCCAGCATTGCTCGAGAAACATTAAATATAGCACAAATAACGCTAATCTTACGCTATTAACGCACAGTACGACTCGTTACCTGCATTACAATTTTAAAAGAGATAAGCATCCTTATATTAGGAAGGGGACAGTATACATACGACGCTTTCACTTGTCTTCTCTGTATTGTGAAATCCTTTCAGAAACTTACATGTCCCGCTCATGTGTTGTCCTCGAAAAGCAGTCGGAGTCAGCCTGGAAAAGCGTTTGGCTGAGAGAGAACTTTGAACAAGTTCTTAAAAGCCTTTTAAAGCGGGGTTTTACTTCTGCTGGCACACCTCTGCGAGTGTTGCGCATCCTCTGCTCGAAAGTGTTCGTATTCGCTTCTCCGGCGGTAACTGCGCTTCAAGCAACTGAGATGGTCTTCGGCCATTCGAAGTTCTTGCCCACGTTAACTGGCAAGGACTCGTTACTCAAACAAGAATTAGTGCAGCTACTTATAACTCTGGTAGAAGTAGATGGGCCAAATGTATGTAAAACGCCACATATTCCAATATTGTTGTCAGGATATGATGCTAGTTTGTCCCTTAGTGATCAACGCCTATACCATTTACTAAGCTTGTACGAAAAGAATAGAGCCAATCTTGCCCGATTCCAACCTCTCATCTGGGGTGAAGCTGCGCCCTCGTTCTATTCGGTCGACAAAGGTACATCGGGTGTGTCGGTACTCAAGAACGCTACAATTAATCAGGTTTTGGCACAGATCTCACAACAGCGTCTATTAGCAAGTGTCGGATGTATACCGCAGGCTTCGTTAGCTCTCGATCCGGCCGTTATCGTTCAGGTGGACCAAGGAGCGGAAATTTATGATCCGCGTTTTGTACAAACGAGTATCTTGCATATACTGGACGAGTTGAGTGAAGTTCAAACGATTCGTCTTATCGAAGAAAAGATCCAGCTACTGTCTATTGCTACACTCTCGGCGAAGTGTGATCAACTTCGCGCGTTAGGATATACGGTATGTGTTTTTAAAGAGTCGTTTTTATTCTAATCACTAGAATCTCTAGATTCCTTTAGGAGAAATCGTTGAACGTGATTAGATAGTCTGTACTCTTCACCTTGTCGTCTTGTTAGAACTGATTGGCACTATAACTTATTACATTCTTCTTAATGCGTATACGTTTCTCATTTACAGTTTCTGAGTCGTATCTACAAGAAGATGGAGCGAGTTAGCTCACACCCTGTTGTCCTGTATATGATGGCTATACTGGATCTGCTGCGTAATTCGCTGGGTACTGAAGGTGTACGCCGACTTAATTCGTTAACTGTTGGCTACCTAATCCGGTGCTGTGAAGTAGTCATTAGTGATCCCAGTAAGTATTACAAAAAAGCAAAATACTAGTTCGATTTCTTAGTTCGGATTTATTCAATTTCGATTAGTCTAGCGCTTCTCTTGCCGCGTAAAACCGAGGTTCGATTTCGTTCACTAGAGTGTTTGCGAAAGCGGAATAAACTCGACGGTAGTCTCTGATTAATAAGAGCAACCGAAAAGTTCGGTTGCTCTTATTAATCATAGCCGTCGGCATAAACGGGGGGTCTTGAGTATAGAAGTCGTCACTAAACGTATTAAACTCTATTTTCAGACCACCCGTTGTATAACCAGTTAATACGTAACTCTCTGGCTCGTCCCGCCTTTAATATTCATCGATTGCCTTCACTTTTTGGCCATTATATCAGTTCGTCCATGGCTTCCCGCGAGCGTCGCATCTGGATCGAAGCTGTTCTTACTGATTTCGTTCAAGACTCTCGCGATATGGAGCTGCTGTACTCGCAGGGTCTCTTCGACAACATTATCATGTTCTCGCAGTCTCGTCTTTGTAGCGAGGACGAACTGGTAAGAGTTGAGCTAAGAACCATTAGAGCTGGTCAGGAGTGAGGCACTCAAATTTATAAAGGTTATATATAAACGAAGGCTTGCACTGATTGGCGTCGTTTGTCCGTATGTGCAGAACGGTACAAAAATAGAAGAAAAATTCTAAAATGAGATGATTTTTCTTCAGAGAAAAATTTAGGAGGAGTTTTTCTGATCCAGGCAATTCCCACGGCATTTAATTAGGGAAACTATTAGATTCATGCAGTCTAATTAGATAAAATGTCTTTGGCGTTGCATTTTTAGGTGATAATTCTACGCATGTTCAAAAAATGGATCGCAAACGGTCGTTTCAGAAGGTATAATCTAATTGCGTTCTGGTTAACTCAATTACTCCAGTGCGCCGATTCAGTAAGTATTATTAATGACACTGATTTCAAGATTATTATGACAGCGTCCACTTAAAACATATTTAGTACCGTCATGATGTGAATGGTAATAATAACAGACTCCATTCGTTTTTAATTAATTTTCAACTTTTCTTCTGTTCACTATCAGGTAAAAACTCGTTTAATGTTCGTTAGTCTTGGCATAAAGGCTAACGTATTAAGTTCTGGCCAATCGAGCTATTTGTTTAAAATGGAACAACAAAAGAATCACGATGCAGGCTTCATCAGCTATGTTTATTCCACACTGAGCCAGATGGGCATTAATCTGTATTTGTTCAGATAGATAAATAGACCCGCTGGATCCAGGCTACTGCGTCTATCTTAAACCACGTTCATGTTTAGGTCATACCTAGAGGGAACAACAATCTTACTCATTCCATCTATGGCTTCACAGAGATCGCCCGTAGTCAGTGCGGTACTAGATGTAATATCTACGCTTACACAACGTCTGGCTACGCATTCGATTCGAGAGAAAGAAATGCTCCTTCCGAACGAGTTAATCCATTTGCACATCCAGCTACTTCAGTGCATTTCGGATGTTTCTTCATGGCGACTTCGAACGTTTGCTACATCACTATCTCAAGCTTTAGCTTTGCCAGGACTCGGTACCGCAACGTGTATAGCTGAACACACAGCGTTTACTTTATTAGAAATGCTCAAAGAAGTCCGAAGTAAGGCTGAATCTGAAAACATCGACGATGAAGAAACAGCAAATGTCAACTGCAGCGAAGAACAGGTCATTGCAGTTTTGCGAAAGTGGACCCCTTTAAACAATGTGTGGACAAATTTACATATGCAGAAACTGTCCCTGGATGAGTTTTGGCTCGATGTCGTGGAGCTTATATTTAGCCGCGATCATTCATTACCTAATGGTGATGCTATTAAGGAAAGTATATTATCACTAGAAATGTTACACCGGTCATTGAGTCGTCTGCCACGGCTTAGTCGCCAGTTAGAGAGATCCAACGTCCTTCATTCTGTATGTATGGCAATGATACGTTGCACGGACGATGCGCCTCTACTGGTTATTCAGCTGTTTGCGTTGCTGAAAAAATCAGCCAACGTACTTCCATTACTAAGCAGCACCGAGTATAAGGAAGCCGCAAAGAAAATCAGATCTTTAAGTGATGGTATGTTTACAGCATCTGTTAGTTGTCAATGCTCTCGCAATATCATTGGACAATATATTTACATTATATTTGGGACTAATGTGAGTTTAATATAGGTTTGACTGCTCTATTCTTAGAAGTGTTTTGCCGGAGAGCGACAGGACTATTATCTTTGCAAAAACCTATGTGCGATAATTAATCAGATCTCTTACTGATATCGATCATTAGGCTGTTGAATAGATAGTGTGAAGGCCTTAGTAAGCCATCTGAATTGAGCTTAAAATTTGTTTATTGCCGTTTATCGTTAATTATATACAGGGTGGTGCAAAAATCTGCTGGTCTTAATACTTGCACATTTTTCCCATATATATGCACAGCCAATATATA